>NC_140990.1:99756817-100070658 GCF_052327205.1 Somniosus microcephalus | reverse complement strand
CACAACCCCCCTCACACCACCCCACCCCCACTCACCTCCCACTCCCCATCACACCCCCCCACCCCCTCAACCACCCCTCCCCCCACACACCACCCCACCCCCCCTCCTCCCTCCCCCCTCACACCCCCTCCCCCCACCACCCCACCCCCCACACCCCACCCCCCCCCACCCACTCCCCTACTCCCCACCCCCCCCACCACCCCACCCCCCTACACCACCCCTCCCCCACTCCTCCCCCTCCCCCGCACTCCACCCCTCCCCACTCCACCCCTCCCCCCACACTCCTCCCCTCCCCCTCTCTCCACCCCTCCCCTCTCACCTCCCTCCCCCCCCCCACCACCACCCACCCCACCTCACCTCCCCACCCCCCCACCTCCACCCTCCCACTCCACTCTCCTCCCCCTCCCCTCTCTCCTCCCTCCCCACTCTCCTCCCCTCCTACTCTCCCTCCCTCCCCTCTCTCTTCCCCACCCCCTCTCTACTCCTCGCCCCCTCTTCCTCCCACCCCCTCTCTCCCTCCCCCACTCTCCTCCCCCCTCTCACCTCCCTCCCCCCTCTCTCCTCCCTTCCCCCCTCTCTCCTCCCCTCCCCTCTCTCCTCCCCTCCCCCCTCTCTCCACCCTTACCCCCCTCTCCTCCCTCCCTCCCTCTCTCCTCCCCTCCCTCCCTCTCTCCTCCCCACCACCCCTCTCCTCCCCTCCCCCCTCTCCTCCCCTCCCTCCCTCTCTCCCCCATCCCCCCACTCTCCTCCCCACCCCCCTCTCTCCTCCCCTCCCTCCCTCTCTCCTCCCCACGCCCCCTCTCTCCATCCCTCCCCCCCTCCTCCCCTCCCTCCCTCTCTCCTCCCCACCCCCCTCTCTTCCTCCCCTCCTCCCCTCTCCTCCCCTCCCTCCCTCTCTCCTCCCCCAACCCCCCCGCTCTCCTCTCCTCCCCCTCTCTCCTCCCCTCCCCCTCTCTCCTCCCCTCCCACCCTCTCTCCTCCCCACCCCCTCTCTCCTCCCCTCCCCATCTCTCCTCCCCTCCCCCCTCTCTCCTCCACTCCCCAACTCTCTCCTCCCCTCCCCCACTCTCTCCTCCCCTCCCCCTCTCTCTCCACCCCTCCCCCCGCTCTCCTACCCTCCCCTCTCTCCTCCCTCCCCCCACTCTCCTCCCCTCCCCTCTCTCCTCCCTCCACCCTCTCTCTCCCCTCCCTCCCTCTCTCCTCCCCTCCCCAACTCTCTCCTCCCCTCCCCCACTCTCTCCTCCCCTCCCCCTCTCTCTCCTCTTCACCCCCTCTCTCCTCCCCTCCCAATCTCTCCTCCCCTCCCCCTGCTATCCACCCCTCCCCTCTCTCCTCCCCTCCCCCCTCTCTCCTCCCCTCCCCCCTCTCTCCTCCCCTCCCCCTCTCTCCTCCCCTCCCCCCCTCCTCCACTCCCCCTCTCACCTCCCCTCCCCCCTCCTCCACTCCCCCTCTTCTCCCCTCCCCCCACTCTCCTCCCCTCCCCCCTGTCTCCTCCCCTCCCTCCCTCTCCTCCCCTCCCCCGCTCCTCCACTCCCCCTCTCCTCCCCTCCCCCCACTCTCCTCCCCTCCCCCCGCTCTCCTCCCTCCCTCTCTCCTCCCCTCCCCCCTCTCTCCTCCCCTCCCTCCCTCTCTCCTCCCCTCCCCAACTCTCTCCTCCCCTCCCCCTCTCTCCTCCCCTCCCCCTCTCTCCTCCCCTCCCCTCTCACCTCCCCTCACCTCCCCTCCCCCCACTCTCCTCCCCTCCCCTCTCTCCTCCTCTCCCCCCTCTCTCCTCCCCTCCCTCCCTCTCTCCTCCCCACCCCAAATCTCTCCTCCCCTCCCCCACTCTCTCCTCCCCTCCCCCTCCCACCTCCCCTCACCCCCTCTCCTCCACTCCCCTCTCGTCCCCTTCCCCCACTCTCCTCCCCTCCCCCCTCTCTCCTCCCCTCCCCCTCTCTCCTCCCCTTCTTCCCTCTCTCCTCCCCTCCCCAACTCTCTCCTCCCCTCCCCCTCTCTCCTCCCCTCCCCCTCTCACCTCCCCTCACCCCCTCTCCTCCACTCCCCCTCTCCTCCCCTTCCCCCACTCTCCTCCCCTCCCCATCACTCTCCTCCCCTCCACCCTCTCTCCTCCCCTCCCCCTCTCTCCTCTCCCCTCTCTCCTCCATTCCCCCTCTCTCCTCCCCTCCCCCGCTCTCCTCCCCTCCACCCACTCTCCTCCCCTCTGCCCTCTCCTCCCCTCCCTCCTCTCTCCTCCCCTCCCCCTCTCTCCTCCCCCTCATCCTCTCTCTTCCCCTCCCCCCTCTCTCCTCCCCTCCCCCTCTCTCCTCCCCTACATCTCTCTCCTCCACTCCCCCTCTGTCCTCCCCTCCCCCCTCTCTCCTCCCCTCCCCCCTCTCTCCTCCCCTCCCCAACTCTCTCCTCCCCTCCCCCATCTCCTCCCCTCCCCCCTCACTCCTCCCCTACCCCTCTCTCCTCTTCACCCCCCTCTCTCCTCCCCTCCCCCTCTCTCCTCCCCTCCCCCTCTTTATTCCCCGCCCCCTCTCTCCTCCCCTACCCCCTCTCTCCTCCCCTCTCTCCTCCACTCCCCCTCTCTCCCTCACTCCCCCCCGCTCTCCTCCCCTCCATCCTCTCTCCTCCCCTCCCCCCTCTCTCCTCCCCTCCCCCTCTCTCCTCCCCTCCCCCTCTCTCCTCCCCTCCCCCCTCTCTCCTCCCTCCCCCCCTCTCTCCTCCCCTCCCCCCTCTCTCCTCCCCTCCCCCTCTCTCCTCCCCTCCCCCTCTGTCCTCCCCTCCCCCCTCTCTCCTCCCCTCCCCCCTCTCTCCTCCCCTCCCCTCTCTCCTCCCCTACCCCCTCACTCCTCCCCCTCCCTCTCTCCTCCCCTCCCCCTCTCTCCTCCACTCCACTGCTCTCCTCCCCTCCACCCTAATTCCTCCCCCTCCCCCCTCTCCTCCCCTCCACCCTCTCTCCTCCCCTCCACCCTCTCTCCTCCCCTCCCCCTCTCTCCTCCCTTCCCCCTCACTCCTCCCCTCCCCCTCCTCCCCTCCCCCTCTCTCCTCCCCTCCCCCTCTCTCCTCCCCTCCCCCTCTCTCCCCCTCCCCCCTCTCTCCTCCCTCCCCCCTCTCTCCTCCCCTCCCCATTCTGTCCTCCCCTCCCCCTCTCTCCTCCCCTCCCCCCTCTCCTCCCCGCCCCCCTCGCTCCTCCCCTCCCCAACTCTCTACTCGCCTCCCCCTCTCTCCTCCCCTCCCCCCTCTCCTCCACCACCCCCCCCTCTCCTCGCCTCCCCCCTCTCTCTTCCCCACCCCCCTCTCACTCCACCTCCCCCCTCTCTCCTCCCGTCCCCCCTCTGCTCCACTCCCCCCTCTCTCCTCCCCTCCCCCTCTCTCCTCCCCTCCCCCCTCTCTCCTCCCCTCCCCCTCTCTCCTCCCCTCCCTCCCTCTCCTCCGCTCCCTCCCTCTCCTCCCCTCCCTCACTCTCTCCTCCCCTCCCTCCCTCTCCTGCCCTCCCTCCCTCTCCTCCCCTCCCTCACTCTCTCCTCCCCTCCCTCACTCTCTCCTCCCCTCCCTCCCTCTCTGCTCCCCTGCCCCCTCTCTCCTCCCCTCCCCACTCGCTCCTCCCCTCCTCCTCTCCCCCCTCTTCTCCCCTCCCCCTATCTCCTCCCCTCCCCCCTCTCTCCTCCTCTCCCCCTCTCTTCTCGCCTCCCCCCTCTCTCCTCCCCTCCCCCTCTCTCCTCCCCTCCCCACCCCTCTTCTCGCCTCCCCCCTCTCTCTCCTCCCCTACCCCCTCTCTCCTCCCCTCCCCCCTCTCTCCTCCCCTCCCCCCTCTCCTCCACTCTCTCCTCCTCTCCCCCCTCTCTCCTCCTCTCCCCCGCTCTCCTCCACGCCCCCTCTCTCCGTCCTTCCCCCTCTCTCTTCCCCTACCTCCCTCTCCTCCCCTCCCTCTCTCTCTCCTCCCCTCCCCCGCTCTCCTCCCCTCCCCCTCCTCTCCGTCCTCCCCCTCTCTCCTCCCCTCCCTCCCTCTCCTCCCCTCCCCCTCTCTCCTCCCCTCCCCCTCTCTCCTCCCCTCCCCCTCTCTCCTCCCCGCCCCTCTCCCCTCCCCTCCCCCCTCGCTCCTCCCCTCCCCCTCTCTCCTCCCCCTCTCTCCTCCCCTCCCCCTCTCCCCTCCCCTCCCCCCTCCCCCTCTCTCCTCCCCTCCCCCTCTCCCCTCCCCTTCTCTCCTCCCCTGCCCCCTCTCTCTTCCCCTCCCCTTCTCTCCTCCCTCCCCCTCTCTCCTCCCCTCCCCCCTCTCTCCTCCCCTGCCCACTCTCCTCCCCTCCCCCACTCTCTCCTCCCCTCCCCCTCTCTCCTCCCCTCCCCTCTCTCCTCCCCTCCCCCACTCTCTCCTCCCCTCCCCTCTCTCACCTCCACTCCCCCCTCTATCCTTCGCTACCCCATCTTCACTCCCCTCCCCACCGCTCTCCTCCACCTCCCCCTCTCTCCTCCCTCCCCCTCTCTCCTCCCCTCCCCACCCTCTTCTCGCCTCCCCCCTCTCTCTCCTCCCCTACCCCCTCTCTCCTCCCCTCCCCCCTCTCTCCTCCCCTCCCCCCTCTCCTCCACTCTCTCCTCCTCTCCCCCCTCTCTCCTCCTCTCCCCCGCTCTCCTCCACGCCCCCTCTCTCCGTCCTTCCCCCTCTCTCTTCCCCTACCTCCCTCTCCTCCCCTCCCTCCCTCTCTCCTCCCCTCCCCCGCTCTCCTCCCCTCCCCCTCCTCTCCGTCCTCCCCCTCTCTCCTCCCCTCCCTCCCTCTCCTCCCCTCCCCCTCTCTCCTCCCCTCCCCCTCTCTCCTCCCCTCCCCCTCTCTCCTCCCCGCCCCTCTCCCCTCCCCTCCCCCTCTCGCTCCTCCCCTCCCCCCTCTCTCCTCCCCCTCTCTCCTCCCCTCCCCCTCTCCCCTCCCCTCCCCCCTCCCCCTCTCTCCTCCCCTCCCCCTCTCCCCTCCCCTTCTCTCCTCCCCTGCCCCCTCTCTCTTCCCCTCCCTTCTCTCCTCCCTCCCCCTCTCTCCTCCCCTCCCCCCTCTCTCCTCCCCTGCCCACTCTCTCCTCCCCTCCCCCACTCTCTCCTCCCCTCCCCCTCTCTCCTCCCCTCCCCTCTCTCCTCCCCTCCCCCACTCTCTCCTCCCCTCCCCTCTCTCACCTCCACTCCCCCCTCTATCCTTCGCTACCCCCTCTCCACTCCCCTCCCCACCGCTCTCCTCCACCTCCCCCTCTCTCCTCCCCTCCCCCTCGCTCCTCCCATCCCCCTCTCTCCTCCCCCCTCCTCTTCACCCCCTCTCTCCTCCCCTCCCCCTCTCTCCTCCCCTCACTCCCTCTCCTCCCCTCCCTCCCTCTCCTCCCCTCCCTCACTCTCTCCTCCCCTCCCTCCCTCTCTGCTCCCCTGCCCCTCTCTCCTCCCCTCCCCCTCTCTCCTCCCCTCCCCACCTCTCTCCTCGCCTCCCCCTCTCTTGTCCCCCCCTCTCTCCACCCCTCCTCCCCTCTCTCCTCCTCTCCCCCCTCTCTCCTCCCCTCTCCCCTTCCCTCCTCCCCCCCTCTCCTCCTCTCCCCCCCTCTCCTCCCCTCCCCCTCTCTCCTCCCCCTCATCCTCTCTCTTCCCCTCCCCCCTCTCTCCTCCCCTCCCCCTCTCTCCTCCCCTACATCTCTCTCCTCCACTCCCCCTCTGTCCTCCCCTCCCCCCTCTCTCCTCCCCTCCCCCCCTCTCTCCTCCCCTCCCCAACTCTCTCCTCCCCTCCCCCATCTCCTCCCCTCCCCCCTCACTCCTCCCCTACCCCTCTCTCCTCTTCACCCCCCTCTCTCCTCCCCTCCCCCTCTCTCCTCCCCTCCCCCTCTTTATTCCCCGCCCCCTCTCTCCTCCCCTACCCCCTCTCTCCTCCCCTCCCCCTCTCTCCTCCACTCCCCCTCTCTCCTCCACTCCCCCCCGCTCTCCTCCCCTCCATCCTCTCTCCTCCCCTCCCCCCTCTCTCCTCCCCTCCCCCTCTCTCCTCCCCTCCCCCTCTCTCCTCCCCTCCCCCCTCTCTCCTCCCTCCCCCCTCTCTCCTCCCCTCCCCCCCTCTCTCCTCCCCTCCCCCCTCTCTCCTCCCCTCCCCCTCTCTCCTCCCCTCCCCCTCTGTCCTCCCCTCCCCCCTCTCTCCTCCCCTCCCCCCTCTCTCCTCCCCTCCCCTCTCTCCTCCCCTACCCCCTCACTCCTCCCCCTCCCTCTCTCCTCCCCTCCCCCCTCTCTCCTCCACTCCCCTGCTCTCCTCCCCTCCACCCTAATTCCTCCCCTCCCCCCTCTCCTCCCCTCCACCCTCTCTCCTCCCCTCCACCCTCTCTCCTCCCCTCCCCCTCTCTCCTCCCTTCCCCCTCACTCCTCCCCTCCCCCCTCCTCCCTCCCCCTCTCTCCTCCCCTCCCCCTCTCTCCCTCCCCTCCCCTCTCTCCCCCTCCCCCCTCTCTCCTCCCCTCCCCCCTCTCTCCTCCCCTCCCCATTCTGTCCTCCCCTCCCCCTCTCTCCTCCCCTCCCCCCTCTCCTCCCCGCCCCCTCGCTCCTCCCCTCCCCAACTCTCTACTCGCCTCCCCCTCTCTCCTCCCCTCCCCCCTCACCTCCACCACCCCCCCTCTCCTCGCCTCCCCCCTCTCTCTTCCCCACCCCCCTCTCACTCCACCTCCCCCCTCTCTCCTCCCGTCCCCCCCTCTGCTCCACTCCCCCCTCTCTCCTCCCCTCCCCCTCTCTCCTCCCCTCCCCCCTCTCTCCTCCCCTCCCCCTCTCTCCTCCCCTCCCTCCCTCTCCTCCGCTCCCTCCCTCTCCTCCCCTCCCTCACTCTCTCCTCCCCTCCCTCCCTCCTCCTGCCTCCCTCCCTCTCCTCCCCTCCCTCACTCTCTCCTCCCCTCCCTCACTCTCTCCTCCCCTCCCTCCCTCTCTGCTCCCCTGCCCCCTCTCTCCTCCCCTCCCCACTCGCTCCTCCCCTCCTCCTCTCCCCCCTCTTCTCCCCTCCCCCTATCTCCTCCCCTCCCCCCTCTCTCCTCCTCTCCCCCTCTCTTCTCGCCTCCCCCCTCTCTCCTCCCCTCCCCCTCTCTCCTCCCCTCCCCACCCCTCTTCTCGCCTCCCCCCTCTCTCTCCTCCCCTACCCCCTCTCTCCTCCCCTCCCCCCTCTCTCCTCCCCTCCCCCCTCTCCTCCACTCTCTCCTCCTCTCCCCCCTCTCTCCTCCTCTCCCCCGCTCTCCTCCACGCCCCCTCTCTCCGTCCTTCCCCCTCTCTCTTCCCCTACCTCCCTCTCCTCCCCTCCCTCCCTCTCTCCTCCCCTCCCCGCTCTCCTCCCCTCCCCCTCCTCTCCGTCCTCCCCCTCTCTCCTCCCCTCCCTCCCTCTCCTCCCCTCCCCCTCTCTCCTCCCCTCCCCCTCTCTCCTCCCCGCCCCTCTCCCCTCCCCTCCCCCCTCGCTCCTCCCCTCCCCCCTCTCTCCTCCCCCTCTCTCCTCCCCTCCCCCTCTCCCCTCCCCTCCCCCCTCCCCCTCTCTCCTCCCCTCCCCCTCTCCCCTCCCCTTCTCTCCTCCCCTGCCCCCTCTCTCTTCCCCTCCCCTTCTCTCCTCCCCTCCCCCTCTCCCCTCCCCTCCCCCCCTCGCTCCTCCCCTCCCCCCTCTCTCCTCCCCCTCTCTCCTCCCCTCCCCCTCGCTCCTCCATCCCCCCTCTCTCCTCCCCCCTCCTCTTCACCCCCTCTCTCCTCCCCTCCCCCTCTCTCCTCCCCTCACTCCCTCTCCTCCCCTCCCTCCCTCTCCTCCCCTCCCTCACTCTCTCCTCCCTCCCTCCCTCTCTGCTCCCCTGCCCCTCTCTCCTCCCCTCCCCCTCTCTCCTCCCCTCCCCACCTCTCTCCTCGCCTCCCCCTCTCTTGTCCCCCCTCTCTCCACCCCTCCTCCCCTCTCTCCTCCTCTCCCCCCTCTCTCCTCCCCTCTCCCCTTCCCTCCTCCCCCCCTCTCCTCCTCTCCCCCCCTCTCCTCCCCTCCCCCTCTCTCCTCCCCCTCATCCTCTCTCTTCCCCTCCCCCCTCTCTCCTCCCCTCCCCCTCTCTCCTCCCCTACATCTCTCTCCTCCACTCCCCCTCTGTCCTCCCCTCCCCCTCTCTCCTCCCCTCCCCCCCTCTCTCCTCCCCTCCCCAACTCTCTCCTCCCCTCCCCCATCTCCTCCCCTCCCCCCTCACTCCTCCCCTACCCCTCTCTCCTCTTCACCCCCCTCTCTCCTCCCCTCCCCCTCTCTCCTCCCCTCCCCCTCTTTATTCCCCGCCCCCTCTCTCCTCCCCTACCCCCTCTCTCCTCCCCTCCCCCTCTCTCCTCCACTCCCCCTCTCTCCTCCACTCCCCCCCGCTCTCCTCCCCTCCATCCTCTCTCCTCCCCTCCCCCCTCTCTCCTCCCCTCCCCCTCTCTCCTCCCCTCCCCCTCTCTCCTCCCCTCCCCCCTCTCTCCTCCCTCCCCCCTCTCTCCTCCCCTCCCCCCCTCTCTCCTCCCCTCCCCCCTCTCTCCTCCCTCCCCCTCTCTCCTCCCCTCCCCCTCTGTCCTCCCCTCCCCCCTCTCTCCTCCCCTCCCCCCTCTCTCCTCCCCTCCCCTCTCTCCTCCCTACCCCCTCACTCCTCCCCCTCCCTCTCTCCTCCCCTCCCCCTCTCTCCTCCACTCCCCTGCTCTCCTCCCCTCCACCCTAATTCCTCCCCTCCCCCCTCTCCTCCCCTCCACCCTCTCTCCTCCCCTCCACCCTCTCTCCTCCCCTCCCCCTCTCTCCTCCCTTCCCCCTCACTCCTCCCCTCCCCCCTCCTCCCCTCCCCCTCTCTCCTCCCCTCCCCCTCTCTCCTCCCTCCCCCTCTCTCCCCCTCCCCCCTCTCTCCTCCCCTCCCCCCTCTCTCCTCCCCTCCCCATTCTGTCCTCCCTCCCCCTCTCTCCTCCCCTCCCCCCTCTCCTCCCCGCCCCCTCGCTCCTCCCCTCCCCAACTCTCTACTCGCCTCCCCCTCTCTCCTCCCCTCCCCCCTCTCCTCCACCACCCCCCCCTCTCCTCGCCTCCCCCCTCTCTCTTCCCCACCCCCCTCTCACTCCACCTCCCCCCTCTCTCCTCCCGTCCCCCCCTCTGCTCCACTCCCCCCTCTCTCCTCCCCTCCCCCTCTCTCCTCCCCTCCCCCTCTCTCCTCCCCTCCCCCTCTCTCCTCCCCTCCCTCCCTCTCCTCCGCTCCCTCCCTCTCCTCCCCTCCCTCACTCTCTCCTCCCCTCCCTCCCTCTCCTGCCCTCCCTCCCTCTCCTCCCTCCCTCACTCTCTCCTCCCCTCCCTCACTCTCTCCTCCCCTCCCTCCCTCTCTGCTCCCCTGCCCCCTCTCTCCTCCCCTCCCCACTCGCTCCTCCCCTCCTCCTCTCCCCCCTCTTCTCCCCTCCCCCTATCTCCCCTCTTCTCCCCTCCCCCTATCTCCTCCCCTCCCCCCTCTCTCCTCCTCTCCCCCTCTCTTCTCGCCTCCCCCCTCTCTCCTCCCCTCCCCCTCTCTCCTCCCCTCCCCACCCCTCTTCTCGCCTCCCCCTCTCTCTCCTCCCCTACCCCTCTCTCCTCCCCTCCCCCCTCTCTCCTCCCCTCCCCCCTCTCCTCCACTCTCTCCTCCTCTCCCCCCTCTCTCCTCCTCTCCCCCGCTCTCCTCCACGCCCCCTCTCTCCGTCCTTCCCCCTCTCTCTTCCCCTACCTCCCTCTCCTCCCCTCCCTCCCTCTCTCCTCCCCTCCCCCGCTCTCCTCCCCTCCCCTCCTCTCCGTCCTCCCCCTCTCTCCTCCCCTCCCTCCCTCTCCTCCCCTCCCCCTCTCTCCTCCCCTCCCCTCTCTCCTCCCCTCCCCCTCTCTCCTCCCCGCCCCTCTCCCCTCCCCTCCCCCCCTCGCTCCTCCCCTCCCCCCTCTCTCCTCCCCCTCTCTCCTCCCCTCCCCCTCTCCCCTCCCCTCCCCCCTCCCCCTCTCTCCTCCCCTCCCCCCTCTCCCTCCCCTTCTCTCCTCCCCTGCCCCCTCTCTCTTCCCCTCCCCTTCTTTCCTCCCCTCCCCCTCTCTCCTCCCCTCCCCCCTCTCTCCTCCCCTGCCCACTCTCTCCTCCCCTCCCCCACTCTCTCCTCCCCTCCCCCTCTCTCCTCCCCTCCCCTCTCTCCTCCCCTCCCCCACTCTCTCCTCCCCTCCCCTCTCTCACCTCCACTCCCCCCTCTATCCTTCGCTACCCCCTCTCCACTCCCCTCCCCACCGCTCTCCTCCACCTCCCCCTCTCTCCTCCCCTCCCCCTCGCTCCTCCCATCCCCCCTCTCTCCTCCCCCCTCCTCTTCACCCCCTCTCTCCTCCCCTCCCCCTCTCTCCTCCCCTCACTCCCTCTCCTCCCCTCCCTCCCTCTCCTCCCCTCCCTCACTCTCTCCTCCCCTCCCTCCCTCTCTGCTCCCCTGCCCCTCTCTCCTCCCCTCCCCCTCTCTCCTCCCCTCCCCACCTCTCTCCTCGCCTCCCCCTCTCTTGTCCCCCCTCTCTCCACCCCTCCTCCCCTCTCTCCTCCTCTCCCCCCTCTCTCCTCCCCTCTCCCCTTCCCTCCTCCCCCCCTCTCCTCCTCTCCCCCCCTCTCCTCCCCTCCCCCCTCTCTCTCCCCTCCCCCCCTCTCTCCTCCCCTCCCCCTCTCTCCTCCCTCCCCCTCTCTCCTCCCCTCCCCCCTCTCTCTTCCACCCTCCCTCTCTCCTCCCCTGCACCCCTCTCTCCTCCCCTCGCTCCGCTCTCTCCTCCCCTCCCCCTCACTCCTCCCCTCCCCCTCCCCCCTCTCCGCCCCTCCCCCCTCTCCCCTCCCCCTCCCCCCTCTCCGCCCCTCTCTCCTCCCCTCCCCCCTCTCTCCTCCCCTCACCCCCTCTCTCCTCCCCTCTCTCCTCGCCTCCCCCTATCTCCTCCCCTCCCCCCTCTCTCCTCCCCTCCTCCCTCTCTCTCCCCTCCCCCTCTCTCCTCCCCTCCCCCTCTCTCCTCCCCTCCCCCTCTCTCCTCCCCGCCCCCTCTCTCTTCCACCCTCCCTCTCTCCTCCCCTGCCCCCCTCTCTCCTTACCTCCCCCTCTCTCCTCCCCTCACCCACTCTCTCCTCCCCTCCCCCCTCTCTCCTCCCCTCCCCCCCTCTCCTCTCCTCCCCCCTCTCTCCTCCCCTCCCCCTCTCTCCTCCCCTCCCCCCTCTCTCCTCCCCTCCCCCTCTCTCCTCCCCTCCCCCTCACTCTTCCACCCTCCCCCTCTCTCCTCCCCTCCCCCTCACTCTTCCACCCTCCCTCTCTCGTCCCCTGCCCCCCTCTCTCCTGCCCTCCCCCCTCTCTCCTCCCCTCACCCACTCTCTCCTCCCCTCCCCCTCTCTCCTCCCCTCACCCACTCTCTCCTCCCCTCCCCCCTCTCATCTCGCCTCCCCCCTCTCTCCTCCCATCCCCCCTTTCTCCACCCCTCCCCAACTCTCTCCTCCCCTCCCCTTCTCTCCTCCCCTCCCCCTCTCTCCTCCCCTCCCCCTCTCAATTCAATTCAATTCAAATCGCTTTATTGGCATGACAAGGTACATCTTATGTTGCCAAAGCATCAGAAAACATTTATGGTTGAACACATAAACGCAGGTCTATCCATACATTGTATAAACAGATATATCCCTGCGTGTATAAATATACATTCATATAATTTTTATATACTCTTTTCTTAGATTTAATGGTTGTCCCTCTGTTTATGGCAAGCTGTAACATAGTGTGCCGCTAAGGTTACACAATTTCTCTCTTCCCCTAGTAGGTATGGGAGTTTTTGGTCGTCATTCAAATTTCTGAATTCAGGGCATATTTTTGTGAATTTTGGGTAGAAATTCTCCCTGATGCCCTGATATTTTCTACAAGCTGTCAGGAAGTGCATCTCTGTCTCCACCACTCCCTGACTGCAGTAAGAGCATATCCTGTCCTCTCTTGGTAGCCGGGTCTGTCTGTGTCTGCCTTTTTCGATGGCCAGGCTATGTTCACTAAGTCTGTACATTGTCAAGGTTTTTCTCAGTTTTCTATCCTTTACCATGGTCAGGTAATCAGCCATTTTGTATTGTCTGTTTAGGGCCAAGTAGCAATTGAGATTGTTTTGGTTTTTTGTTCTTTCTGCCCAATATGACAGATATTTTTCCTTTTGCTTAGTGACGATTGTGTTGGGTCGAATTCTCTGTGTTACGATGTCACTGTCCTGGGGCTGGTTATTCTTAGTAGTGTTAGTAGTAACTTCACTGAGTCCCAGGACTAGTTGACTGAGGGTATTCTTCTTTATCGTCCTCTCTTGGCATTTCAGGGCTTCGTAATGATAGCAGTGGGGGTTGCTCATTTTTAGGTGTTTCCAAAATTTGGTGGCTCTTTTTTGGATAGTGATTATTAATGGATATTGGCCTAGTTCTGCCCTGCATGCATTGTTTACGGTTTTCCTTTGAGTCCGGAGGATACTTTTACAGAATTCTGCATGTAGCATCTCAATTGGGTGTTTGTCCCATTTTGCAAATTCTTGTTGTGTTAGCGGTCCCCACACCTCACTGCCATAGAGTGCAATTGGTTCAATTACTGATTTAACAATTTTGAGCCAAATGCTAATTGGGATTTCTATTTGGATTGATTTTTTCATGGCATAGAAAGCCCTTTTTGCTTTCTCTTTCAGTTTATTCACAGCCAGATGAAAATTTCCTGTAGTACTGATTTTTAAGCCCAAGTTAGTGGTTTGTTCAATTTTAGTTGTTCCTAGTGTGAAATTTATTTTGGGCCCCTGATGTTTGGATCTTTGCTGGAACACAAGGACTTTGGTTTTTTGGGGGTTTATTGTCAGGGCCCAGGACTGACAGAATGACTGTAACAGATCCAGGTTCTGCTGTAGACCCTCCTTAGTTGGTGACAGTAGAACCAGGTCATCTGCATAGAGGAGGAATTTAACCTTGGATTCATATAGGGTGAGGCCGGGTGCTGTAGATTGTTCAAGTAGTTTTGCCAATTCATTTATGTAAAT
This sequence comes from Somniosus microcephalus, assembly GCF_052327205.1. Taxonomy (NCBI): domain Eukaryota; kingdom Metazoa; phylum Chordata; class Chondrichthyes; order Squaliformes; family Somniosidae; genus Somniosus; species Somniosus microcephalus. Next base: position 100,057,689 of record NC_140990.1, on the reverse strand, counting down.
ATTAAAGAGTGTCGGTGAGATGGGCGAGCCCTGTGTCACACCATGCCCCTGTGGGAAGTATTTTGTTTGTTTGTCTCCAATTTTAACTGCACATTTACTGTTTGTATACATTGATTTAATTACATCATATGTCTTTCCCCCTACACCACTTTCAATAAGTTTCAAGAATAGACCGTTGTGCCAGATGGAATCGAAAGCCTTCTGGAAATCTATAAAGCAGGCAAAAATTTTGCTTTTGTTTTGATGAACATGTTTGTCAATTAGGGTCTGTAGGGTGAAGATATGATCTGATGTTCTATACTTTGGTAGGAATCCAATTTGGCTTTTACTCAAGACATTGTGCTCCTCAAGGAAGTTTATAAGTCTTTTGTTTATGATACTGCAGAATACCTTCCCCAGGTTACTGTTTACACAGATGCCTCGATAGTTATTTGGGTCAACTTTGTCCCCACTTTTTTATATGGGCGTTATGAGTCCTTTGTTCCAGATATCAGGGAAGTAACCGACACTCAGAACCAAGTTGAAGAGTTTTAGGATAACCAGTTTCATTTTATCGTCCGTGTGTTTAATCATCTCGCTTAGGATGCCGTCTGCACCGCAAGCTTTTCCTGGTCGCAGGTCCTTGAGTTTTTCAAATAGCTCTTTTTCTGTTATTATGGAGTCTAGCAGGTTTTGGTTATCTTTTATGGACATTTCGAGCTTTTCCAGTTTTTTGCATATTTGGTATTGCTCTGGGCTTAGTGTGTTTTCCTGGTATCATTTTTCAAAGTGGTTTTCCCATGTGTCTCCATTTTGAATGGCCAATTTGTCATGTTGTTTTTTGTGTAATGTATTCCAGTTGTCCCAGAAACAATTGGAATCAATGGATTCCTCAATGGAACTGAGTGTATTCTTAATATACTGCTCTTTTTTGGTTCTGAGTGTGTTTCTGTATTGTGTTAGTGTCTGACAATAAGTAAGGCATAATTCCTCGTTTTCTGGCTATCTGTGTTTTTGGTTTGATATTTTTCTGAGTTTTTTCCTCATGTTATGACAATCTGGGTCAAACCATTTTTCATAGCTTTTTTGTTTTGGGTTTATTCTTGCGAACTTTCAAGTTTGACATTGTTGCCAAATTATCAAAAATATTATTTAGGTTATTCACAGCCCGGTTTATGCCTTCTTTATTGTGGGTGTATATGTTTTCCAGAAAGGTGTCCAAGAGAGCTTGATTTGATTGATTGCTTATTGCTTTCTGGTATTTTTCCGTGCTGTTTTTGGCCCATCTGTCGGATTTTTTGGTGTTGTACAGCTTACTGGGTTGTGTTTCTTTGTTGGTTGTTCCTGTCCTTTTAAGATACACAGTAATTTGACTGTGGTCTGACAGTGTTGTTTGTGGTTTGACTGTGAATGCTCTGAAAGAGGATGGGTCCAAATCCGTAATCATATAGTCTATGGTGCTGCAGCCAAGAGGTGAGCGATAGGTCGATCTTCCTAGGAGGTCTCCCATGAACCTACCATTGACAATGTACAGACCCAGGCTTCGACAGAGCTGCAGGAGCTGTTTTCCGTTAGCATTTGTCTGTTTGTCGCAGATATGCCTGTATGGATGGGAAGGGATATCGAAGTGGTTATTCCAGAATATGTAATTGTTTCCCTGATTATTGGTGAAGTCTGGTTCTTCGCCAGTTCTTGAATTGAGGTCACCACAGATCAACACGTTCCCCTGGGCCTGAAATTGGATAATCTCCCTCTCAATGTTGGAGAAGGTGTCCTCTTTAATGTACGGGGATTCCATCGGGGGGATGTAGAGTGCGCAAATGAAAACATCTTGAGTGTTAGAGATGATGCCCCTCTTAGTTTTGAGCCATATGTGGTTTTCGCCCTTTTTTATAAATTTGATGCAATTCTTAAGCTCTGTTTTAAACCAAATCAGTATGCCTCCAGAGTCTCTGCCCTGGGTTACTCCTGGCAATTTATTGGAGGGGACCTCCAGCTCTGTGTACCCATGGGGATGGCCAGTGTGTCCTTCTCCTCTACACCAAGTTTCCTGTAAAATGATAATATCCAGATCTTTAATTTCATCTATGAACTCTGGGGTCCTACTCTTCATGTCGAGCACAGAAGAGCGTAGACCTTGGATATTCCAGGTCGAAATATATAAGGACTTCATGTTAAGTTTGATCTTTTACTATGATAGGTTAAAGTATGATATGTGTTTGTCGTGTCTAAATGGGGGAAAAAAAGAACATTTCAATTGTCTATAAATGCTGATACTAATTGGTTACAACTCTTTCTAGCAACTAGTCCTTATTTTTTTTTCTTTTTCTGATCCGTAAGCGGAAGTAGATGCTGCTGCGTGTCTGCATTATGTCTCTTAATGGATTGTCTCTGCCTGAGGTATTGCGTACGCCCTGAGCATCTCTCCCTCTGTCTGGCTGGGGGCGGTCCTGTTCCCCTGTAGGACAGGAGTGGTGCAGGTCCGACATTGTTGTTGTGCATGGGGATCCTCTCTGGTCCTGGTTGGTGTGGTGGTTGTTGAGTCTGTGTTTTCAAATGTAGTTATGATAAATAACAGGACACAGACTACAGAAATAATTAAACAGGTCTTTAGTGATTGAGGGTCAGGGCTGAACTGGGATACACTTTGCTCCACAGGGTTTATATACCGGTGTGGTACAATGTACAGGAGCCATCAAAAAGTAGTCCATCACCTTAAGGTATCCTCTTAAGGTGGTACAGGTTACATACACTACAATTCCTCCCCTTTTAGCTCAACAGTGTACACCCCAAATTAAACATTACATGGATAACATATATAGAATTTTCACACAAACTGTTCAAAGATTCAGTCTCTGAGGAGGCCTCCTGATCCGGGCCGGATAACGCCTTTCAGGGGTCTCTGGTTCTCGTTGCTGGGATGCCTCATCCATTTGATCTCCTATGGATTGAACATCATCATGTACGTTCGAGTCTGCGGTAGATGCTACAGGCTCAATAAATTCTTCAACTGGTGTCTCTGCCGTAGACATGGGGTCGACCCTTGTTCTCGATTCCACAAGTTGGTCAGCATGACATCGTATTACGTTCTCTCCAACGTCTACCGTGTACATCAAGGGTCCTTGTCGGGCACGAATTGTTCCAGGTTGCCATTTATCATCCCTATAGTCCCTGGCCAACACGGGTTGTCCTATTTCGAAACTACGAGTGGCCTTGTTATTTACATGCTGGAATTGCTTGTTTTCGACTTCCCTTCGCACATTGGGTTTTAACAAATGCAACCGGGACCGCAACCTCCTGTTATAGAACATTATGGCAGGGCTTTGATTTGTCACTGCATGCGTGGCATTTCGATACTGTGGTAAACCACTGTCGTTCACTGTGTTCACTATTGTTGTTGTTGTTGTTGTCGTTCACTCTTGTTTCACTGTTATGCCTGACTATGCCTCAGCTGACTCCGCCCTTGGCTACCTGGTATAAGGACGGCCACATGGCAGCTCTCTGGCATTCGGTCGTCCACTAGAGGCATAGTCCTGATCTGTTTGTAGTGCAATTCAGTAGTTAATAAAAGCCTGTCGTTCTGAACTCTGCTCAGCCTTTTATTAGAATTGATAGCGCATCAATTTTATTAACTACTGACAAAAAAAAAATAATAACGATGCTGCAGATACTTAAGATCAAGTGCCTGGAACTCGACCCGCAAGAACTGGACTCGACTGCTAAGTTCTCGCACTGGCTGAACTGTTTTGAGTCCTTTCTGGCTGCATCCGGCGAGACCGTCGCCACCGACGCCGCCAAGCTCAGGGTGCTGAATTCTAAAGTAAACCACCGAGCTTTTGCCCTTATCCGGGACGCTACGAGCTACCAGGGGGCTATCGACATTTTGAAGGAGCAATATGCACGCCTGGTCAACTATGTTTACGCAAGACATCTCCTGGGGTCTCGCAAACAACAGCCCGGGGAACCCACAGAAGCATACATACGGGCGCTGAAGGAACTCGGCCGAGCCTGCGAATGCAAGCAAGTATCAGCCACGGAACATATGGAGGAGCTCATCCGGGACGCCCTCGTTGCGGGCCTCAGGTCCACTCACACACGGCAGCGACTGCTGGAAAGTAGCGAGCTCGACCTGAAGAAGGCGATTTCACTCACCCTTTCATTGGACGTAGCCCATCGGAACATGGAGGCCTACTCCCCGGACCGCGCGGCCGCCTCGTGGATATCGCAGCCGCCGCCATCTTGGGACACGGCGCCGCCCCGGGCCCCGGCCCCAACTGCTGCAGCGATGTCCCGCCCGAGCCAGAAATGTTATTTCTGTGGCCAAACCAAACACCCCAGGGCGCGCTGCCCGGCGAAAAACGCGGTCTGCTCTGCCTGCGGTAAGAAGGGGCACTACGCTGGCGTCTGCAGAAGCCAGAAGACCCCTACCTCCAGCAGCGCTGTGTGCGATTCGTGGGAGCGGTCATCTTGCCTTCCTCCAGCCTCGTGGGGATTGGGATCGTCATGGGCGCCGCCATTTTGTCCTTCTTCGCCGCCGCCGCCATTTTGTCTGCCATTTTGCCAACGGGACCCCGACTCACCCACCGCCTCACCGGGGTTCTACAGCGATGCTCCCGACTCAACAGCGGCCTCCATTACGCTGGACCAATCCAGACCCCATCAGCTAGCCAGGTCCACGATGGACATCCAGGTAAATGGCCGCGCCACAACTTGCCTTTTTGATTCCGGGAGCACGGAGAGCTTCATACACCCTGATACGGTACGGCATTATTCCCTCTCGGTCCGGCCAACGCGCCATCGGATCTCCATGGCCTCAAAATCTCACTCAGCAGACGTCGGCGGCTACTGCGTAGTGACCCTCTCGGTGAAGGGCTCCGTTTATAAAAATGTAAAGCTATTCGTCCTGCCACATCTCTGCGCTGCCGTTCTGCTGGGGTTGGACTTTCATTGTCACTTTAAGAGCGTCACCTTGACATACGGTGGACCTCATCCCCCGCTCACTGTCTGCAACCAGCAGTTTTTAAATTGCCCGCCGCGCCCCACCTGTAGTCTCTCCACCCTCAAAATCACCCCCCCCCCCCTGTTCGCCAACCTCACCCGCGACTGCAAGCCTATCGCCACAAAGAGCAGGCAATACAGCACCGGGGACAGATCCTTTATAAGATCTGAGGTGACGCGGCTCCTGAAAGAGGGGATTATTGAGGGTAGTACCAGCCCCTGGCGAGCTCAGGTGGTAGTCGTTAAGACCGGCAACAAGCAGCGCCTGGTCATCGACTACAGCCAGACTATCAACAAGTACACCCAGTTGGACGCATACCCTCTCCCCCGCATAGCCGACATGGTTAATAAGATGGCGCAATATCACGTTTTCTCGACCATTGACCTCAAGGCAGCATACCACCAAATCCCTATCCGCCCTGAGGACCGCCAGTACACAGCTTTCGAGGCAAACGGCCGTCTTTTTCACTTCCTCAGGGTTCCTTTTGGCGTCAGAGGGAGATGGACCGGATGGTCGATGAGAATGCGTTACAGGCCACGTTTCCCTACCTGGACAACATGACCATCTGCGGCCATGACCTGCAGGACCATGACGCCAATCTTGATAAGTTCCTTCGCACGGCCCAACTCCTAAACCTCACGTACAACAAGGAAAAGTGCATAGCACAGCCCGCCTCGCTATCCTTGGTTGCGTGGTGGAACACAGAGTCATCGGTCCTGACCCTGACCGGATGCGCCCATTGATGGAACTTCCCCTGCCCCACTGTCTCAAGGCCCTCAAAAGGTGCCTGGGCTTCTTTTCCTATTACGCCCAGTGGGTCCCTCATTATGTGGACAAAGCCCGTCCACTTACCAAGTCCACTTCCTTCCCCCTGACGGCGGAGGCCCGCTCAGCCTTTCACCGTATAAAAGATGACATTGCCAAGGCCACCATGCACTCGGTAGACGAGTCCATCCCCTTCCAGGTGGAGAGCGATGCATCCGACTTTGCCCTGGCCACTACCCTTAACCAGGCGGGAAGACCCGTGGCCTTTTTTTCACGAACCCTCCAGGGCTCCGAACTCAGACACTCCTCTGTGGAAAAAGAGGCCCAGGCCATTGTGGAGGCGGTGCGCCACTGGCGGCACTACCTGGCTGGAAAACGATTTACCCTGCTTACTGACCAACGTTCAGTCGCTTTCATGTTAAACAACAAGCAGAGGGGCAAAATCAAAAATGACAAGATTTTGAGGTGGAGAATTGAACTTTCCACCTACAATTACGACATCTTGTACCGGCCCGGGAAACTCAACGAACCCTCGGATGCTCTATCGCGAGGCACATGTGCCACCGCGCAGATCGATAGACTACGGGGCCTCCACAATGACCTCTGCCACCCGGGGGTCACCAGGTTCTTCCATTTCATTAAGGGCCACAACCTGCCTTACTCCACCGAGGAGGTCAGGACCATGACCAGGAGCTGCCCAGTCTGTGCAGAGTGCAAGCCGCGCTTCTATAGGCCTGACAGAGCAAACCTGATCAAGGCCACCCGCCCTTTTGAGCACCTGAGTGTCGACTCTAAAGGGGACCTCCCCTCCTCTGACCGTAATGTGTACTTCCTCAACATAGTTGACGAGTACTCCTGTTTCCCTTTCGCCATCCCCTGCCCGGACATGACCACCGCTACGGTCATTAAATGCCTGCACAACCTCTTTGCTCTGTTCGGTTTTCCCAGCTATATTCATAGCGACCGGGGCTCATCCTTCATGAGCGACGAACTCCGTCAGTACCTGCTCATGAGAGGTATTGCCTCAAGCCGGACCACCAGCTACAACCCCCGGGGGAACGGACAGGTTGAAAGAGAGAACGCGACGGTCTGGAAGGCGGCCCTCCTAGCCTTAAAATCTAGGGGCCTTCCAACCTCCCGTTGGCAGGATGTCCTACCTGATGCGCTCCACTCCATCCGGTCACTGCTGTGTACTGCCACCAACGCCACCCCCCATGAGCGAATGTTCGTTTTTCCCCGGAGGTCCACATCCGGTACCTCACTACCACACTGGCTGACGTCCCCAGGGCCCGTCCTGCTGAGGAAGCATGTAAGGTCCCACAAAACGGCTCCCCTGGTAGAGAAGGTTCACCTCCTCCATGCCAACCCCCAGTTCGCCTACGTGGCATACTCGGACGGGCGGGAGGATACAGTCTCCATTAGAGATCTGGCACCCTCGGGGTCCACTGACCCGTCACCATTGCCGTCCACCACGACCCCCTTCGACACGGCCCAAAATTCAGTAGACCCAATTCTCACCCCTGTCCATTCCACCCCAGTAGACGGCATGCCGCGACCCCAGGACCAGCCGGAGTCCACTCGCCCACCCAACACCAAAGGGGACGATACGCCGGTGCTCGACCCCGTTCAAGATGCGTCGTTGGAAGCTGTACCATCGCAACCGTCGCCACGAAGATCTCGACGGCAAACGAGGCCGCCCGACAGACTCGCCTACTCGAACTTTTGATACACTTCACCCCGCCGGACTTAATTTTAAACGAGGGGTGAATGTGGTAAACCACTGTCGTTCACTGTGTTCACTATTGTTGTTGTTGTTGTTGTTGTTGTCGTTCACTCTTGTTTCACTGTTATGCCTGACTATGCCTCAGCTGACTCCGGCCCTGGCTACCTGGTATAAGGACGGCCGCATGGCAGCTCTCTGGCATTCGGTCGTCCACTAGAGGCATAGTCCTGATCTGTTTGAAGTGCAATTCAGTAGTTAATAAAAGCCTGTCGTTCTGAACTCTGCCCAGCCTTTTATTAGAATTGATAGCGCATCAGATACGCCATCAGGAAATTTTCCACCTTGTGTTGTAGTGGAATATGGTCTTCGCTCATGGCCTTTATCACCTTTTTGAACGTTTGTACAAATCTCTCGGCCAACCCATTTGTAGCCGGATGATATGGGGCAGATGTATAGTGTTTCACCCCATTCTTTTTCATGAATTTCTGGAATTCTTCTGACATGAACTGTGGTCCGTTGTCTGAACATATTTGTTCCGGCAACCCATTCCTTGCAAATATGGTTCTTAGAACTGCAATCGTCTTCTCAGAGGTAGTGGTCGACATCTTAATCACTTCTGGCCATTTAGAATGTGCGTCTACTGCTATCAAAAACATGGAATCCATGAATGGACCTGCAAAGTCGATATGCACACGTTGCCATGGAGTTGAAGGCCATTCCCACGGATGCAGCGGTGCAATTGGAGGTGCATTTTGAACTTTCTGGCACCCTGAGCAGCTTATAGTCAGATCCTCTATTTGTTTGTCGATACCTGGCCACCACACATAAGCCCTAGCAAGGCTTTTCATCTTGACTTCCCCCAGATGACCTTCATGAAATTCTTTCAGAACTCTCTCCCTTCATTTAGGAGGAATAATCACCCTTGTTCCATACATCAATGTTCCTTGACATACGGACAGCTGTTCTCGTCTGGCTGAGAATGCTGGTAACAGTGGTTTGCCATGTGCTGGCCATCCTTTCACTGTCAAGTCGTAGACCCAAGACAGTGTCGGGTCGTTTCAGGTCTCCCTCTCAATACCCGCATTGGTGACTGGTAAGCATTCGATGATGGTCGAGTGAAATATCTCGACAGGGTCAACTGCCGGTGCCTCTTCCGCTGTAGGTAGTGGCAGGCGCGACAGCCCATCAGCATTACCATGTTGCTTTGTACCTTTGAATTCAATATCATATTGATGTGCCCCTAGGAAAAGGGACCATCTCTGAAGCCTCTGCGCCGTCATTACCGGAACACCCTTCTTAGGGTTGAAAATGGAAACCAACAGCTGGTGATCTGTCAGCAGCGTAAACTTTTGGCCTTGCAGGTAATGGTTTAATTTCTTAATTCCCCACACGAGGCTGAGAGCCTCCCTATCTATCTGAGCATAGTTGCGCTCAGCGGAGGTCAATGATCTGGATGCGAACGCGACTGGCCTTTCCGAGCCATTTGGAAACTTATGTGAGAGCACTGCCCCGATACCATATGGAGAAGCATCACAAGCTAAGCGAATAGGCAGCGTTGGGTTAAAGTGAGCCAACACTTCCTTAGAGGTGATCAGTGCCTTGCTCTTTTGAAAAGCCCGCTTACAATCATCGCTCCACTTCCATGGTACTCCCATTTGCAAAAGAGTGTTTAGCGGGTGTAACACCGTGGATACATTTGGAAGAAACTTGTGGTAATAGTTAACCAACCCAAGGAACGACCTCAACTGGGATACATTTTCCGGAGCGGGAGCTTTCACAACAGCTTCGATCTTGTCAGGTGATTTATGGAGCCCCTCCTGGTCAATGACGTGGCCGCAGTACGAGATTCGCTTTTGAAAGAACTCACATTTCTGGCGATTAACTCTGAGCCCATATTCTTTCAATCTGATGAGCACCTGCTCCAAATTCACGAGGTGATCCTTATCGTCATCTCCTGTAATCAGGATGTCGTCCAGGTAGCATTGTGTGCCTGGGATTCCCTGCAATACCTGCTCCATGGCCCTTTGCCAAATCGCCGGAGCCGATGCCACTCCAAAAACCAGTCTATTATACCGATATAAGCCCTTATGTGTGTTGATCGTGAGATACTGGCGTGACGCTTCATCAACTTTCATCTGTAGGTACGCCTGCGCCAGGTCTATCTTGGTGAAGTGTTTCCCGCCAGACAGCGAAGCGAAGATATCCTCAATTCGCGGAAGCGGATATTGCACCGTGTGAAGAACCGGATTAACAGTGATCTTGAAATCGCCACAGATGCGAACCTTCCCAGGTTCCCCCGGCTTGTTGCTCAATGAACGCTTCATGACAGGGACAATGGGTGTGGCCCACTCGCTCCAGTCCACCTTGGACAGTACCCCTGAACGTTCTAGCCCTTCCAGCTCTGCTTCCACAGCAGGTCGTATCGCATAAGGCACCGGTCTGGCTTTGAAAAATTTTGGGTTTGCATGTTCTTCAACTTTGATATTTGCCGTAATTCTTTTCAGTGTTCCCAGTCCCTGTTGGAACACCTCCTTAGCATCGTCTAATATTTTGGACAGTCGTTTAGGTTTGACGTCATCCTCCTTACAGGCATCTACAGTTAGTGCTTGTATGGAATGCCAGTCCACATTTATTCTCCGGATCCATTCCCGTCCCAGTAGTGGCGGACCTCCATCAGGTAACACATACAAGTCCATTTTCTGACTTTCTTTACCATTGTAGACCACATTTACTTTTATCTTTCCTTTGGGGTATACTATTTGCCCCGTGTATGTTTTCAATACAATCTCCGTATCCCTCAGGGGAATGTGCGAGAATAACCTTTTGTAATCTTGCTTATTCATGATCGTTAATGCCGATCCAGTGTCCAATTCCATCTTCACTTGGACTCCTGCTATCCGAAGCATAACCCAGATAGTCTGGTGGTCTGCTGTGTTACCCACATTATGTATTTTTAGACAACCCAGTTCCTTACTGCTGGAGTCTGAATCCATCTTCTGTTCATCCGAACTGTTCTCTGTCACCTTGTGTACTTTTTTGTACTTCTCCTGCAGCGACTTTTTGCTGCTGGTCTTCTTTCCTGACCGGCATACTCTCGCTATGTGACCAAGTTTGCCACATTGCCTGCATTCTTTATCTTTGAACCAGCACTGGTTCTGGTCATGCGTTGTCCTTCCGCAATGATAGCACTTTACTGCACCCAATGCCATTTCATTGCTGAATTCCAATGGCCTTTGCTGTATCTCTGCAGCGCCTCGTGCTGCTGCCTCGTGCGATGCTGCAATGCTGAAAGCTTTGTCCAGCGTAAGGTCCTTTTCCTCTAGCAGTCGCTTCTGGGTTCCTTCCCTTAGGAGCCCACACACAAACTTATCTCTCAGTGCGTCTGCTAGTCCTGTACCGAACTGACAGTACTTTGATAACTTGCGCAGTTCGGTTAGGAATTCAGCGTTGCTTCCTTCTTTAAGTTGAATTCTTTTGTAGAATTTAAATCGTTCCGCTATCAGCAGCGGCGTGGGGTTTAAATGCTCTTGCAGGATAGTAACAATATCCGCGAAACTCTTCCCTACCGGTTTATCTGGTGTTACAAGGTTCCTTAATAACCCGTACGTCTTCGCACCCATCGCGTTTAATAGGGTTAGTGCTTTCTTATCCTCCGGTACCTCATTCGTTGTACAGTAAACTTCGATGCGTTCCACATAAGTGGCCCAATCTTCCACATCATTATCAAAAGCAGTGATGTTACCCGTTTTTGGCATCCTTGTTGAGTTTCCTTTCCTTCGGATATGATTATTATTTTATTTTATTTTTTTCAAAATGGCGGCTTCCCGCGCTTGGCGGCTTTTCCCGCGCTTGTCTTCTTCCCCCGCCAACTCAAAATGGCGATTCCCGCGCTGTTGCTGTTCACGCCTCCCAGCGGTCCTTTATTTTCCCCTACGCTGCTGCTCTTGTTCCCCGCCGCTCCCGTGGTCCTTGTGGTCATAAACGCTTTTCTGGCTGCTGCGCGTCTCTGCCCCGATTGCAGTCCGGCCCCTGACACCGGCTGCGGTCATGTTCTCCGCCCTTTTTGTCATTTCCCTCCCCTTCTCTTACTGACAACTCGGCCGACTTCCCCCCCGTGCCGCTCGATCGGGCTTACCCGCCGCTGTCGTCAAAGGGATGTTCACTGATGTTTGACTTCGTGGCCAGAAACCAACCCGGGTTCCCGATGGCCTCCCGTGCGATGCAGTGCCCAGCAGGATGTTGAGGGTGGATGTCCTTGTTCGACGCCCGTCTCAGAGGATGAAGCTTCATTTGATGCAACTGCCGCTAGGTAAGATCAGACTCGGCGCCACTGTTGAGTCTGTGTTTTCAAAAGTAGTTATGCTGAATAACAGGACACAGACTACAGAAATAATTAAACAGGTCTTCAGTGATTGAGGGTCAGGGCTGAACTGGGATACACTTTGCTCCACAGGGTTTATATACCGGTGTGGTCACCACCGGTACTACAATGTACAGGAGCCATCAAAAAGTAGTCCATCACCTTAAGGTATCCTCTTAAGGTGGTACAGGTTACATACACTACAGTGGTGGTCTCTGTAGTAGTCCTGGTCTGTACCCAGTTGGTCTTTGGTGGTCGGGGGGGGGTCCTCCTAGAGTCTGGGTATGGACCCGGTTAAAAGCGACGTCCTTCAGGGCTTTAGCAAAGATCGATATTCGCTTCCTGTGGATATGGACGCGGTCGTGAAGACATTCCACATCGAGGGTGGGGTGTTGGGCCAGGTGCACGTTGTGTTTTAATTCACAGTCTCTTGCTATGCTGGCATTTATCTCATGGATTGTTTTGTTGTTAAAGTCTGTTCTCGGCAATAGTGTGGAAACAGTGATTCTAGTGTTTGGGAAGGTGTCGCTTGCCTTCTCAATCACTGATCTGAGTGATGTTGCTACCCCTTTCTGCTGGGCCTTTAGGTCATTTGTGCCAGTGTGTATTATTATGTGTTGGGGGGAGCCTAATTGGGTTTTGGTCAGCCATTCCAGGGCTCTGTCTGTTGTTGGGCACCAGATCTTTTTTACAATATGTCTAGGAAAGAGCTTTTTCTCCCATAGAAATTTCCCATTTGAGTCTATGAGTATTACGATGTCAGCCTTGTTGGTGTTTACTGGCTGGTGGCTTTTGCCTGGACTCATAGGTTGTGTGTTGGACTGGGGTGGTCGTGTCTGGTGTGTGCGCTCCTCTTGTGAGCGGCTCGCCTGTGGTTCCACAGTGGTGGGGGAAGACTGAGTTTCAGTATGCTGGTCGGTCTGTGTGGCACCCCCTGTATTGTGTGTCTGCTGCTGTTGTTCAGTGTGAGAGTGCAGCTGTTCAGTCGGGCTCTGTATTGTCTTATCTCTAGCCTTTGTCTGCTGGGCTAATGGTGCTACCTCTCCTCTATGGCTCTCTTTGTCTTTCTGCAGCTCTTTCGCCTGATTCCCAAGTAAATTCAGCTCTCTCCTGTATCTCTCCCTCTCTTGCTTTTGTTCATGTTTCATTGTTAAAATGCTGTTTTCTTGGTCGGTTTTCAGTTTAAGGACCTCCTCTCTAAATTTAACTAGCTCTGTCTCCAGCTGGTTAAATTTCTCCTTTAGTTGTATCTGGCTGTGGGATCCCAGGGTGTGTGTCCGGTCGGAGCTGGAGGGCTCACTCCCTTCCTTGCTAGGCTGCTCTTCTCTTGGTGAACTGGAAGTGGTAGGGGGAGTATGTGTGGCATCCTCTCTGGTAATTACGCTGGGGTTGGTCAACTGTACCATGTGGCTGTGGGGCCCCGGGGTGAGTGTTGAATTGAATTGAATTGAATTGAATTGAAATTGAATTGAATTGAATTGAATTGAGTGTCTGGTTAGAACTGTGTGGCTCGCTCACCTCCTGACCAGGCTGATTTACTCCTGGTGAGGTGTAAATGGTGGGGGAGTTTGTGTTGCTTTTTCCCTGTTAGGCACCCTGGGGCTGTTCCTTCCCCTCTCAGTTATTTGCTTCAGTGTCTTCTCTCCTCCCTGCCCCCATCTCCTCCCTCCCCCCTCTCTCCTCCCTCCCCCGCTCTCTCCTCCCCATCCCCCCTCTCTCCTCCCCTCCACCTCTCCTCCCCCTCTCCTACCCTCCCCACTGCTCTCCTCCCCTCCCCTCTCTCTCCTCCCCTCCCCCTCTCTCATCGCCTCACCCCTCTCTCCTCACCTCCCCCCTCTCTCCCCTCCCTCCTCTCTCCTCCCACCCCCTCCCCCTCTCTCCTCCCCTCCCCCGCTAACCTCCCCTCCCCCCTCTCCTCCCTCCCCTCTGCTGCCCTCCAACTCTCTTCCCCCTCTCTCCTCCCCTCCCCCTCTCTCCTCCCCTCCCCCTCTCTCCTCCCCTCCCCCCTCTCTCCTCCCCTCCCCCCTCTCTCCTCCCCTCCGCCTCTCTCCTCCCCTCCCCCTCCCTCCCTCCCCCCTCTCTCCTCCCCTCCCCCGCTCTCTCCTCCCCATCCCCCCTCTCTCCTCCCTCCACCTCTCCTCCCCCTCTCCTACCCTCCCCACTGCTCTCCTCCCCTCCCCTCTCTCTCCTCCCCTCCCCCCTCTCTCATCGCCTCACCCCTCTCTCCTCACCTCCCCCCTCTCTCCCCTCCTCCTCTCTCCTCCCACCCCCTCCCCCTCTCTCCTCCCCTCCCCCGCTAACCTCCCTCCCCCCTCTCCTCCCTCCCCCTCTGCTGCCCTCCAACTCTCTTCCCCCCTCTCTCCTCCCCTCCCCCTCTCTCCTCCCCTCCCCCCTCTCTCCTCCCCTCCCCCTCTCTCCTCCCCTCCCGCCTCTCTCCTCCCCTCCCCCTCCCCTCCCCTCCCCCTCTCTCCTCCCCTCCCCCCTCTCCTCCCCTGCCCCCTCTACTCCCGCCCCCTCGCTCCTCCCTTCCCCCCTCTCTCCTCCCCTCCCTCCCTCTCTCCTCCCCTCCCCCTCTCTCCACCCCTCCCCCCTCTCTCCATCCCTCCCCCCTCAGCCCTCCCCTCCCCTCTCTCCTCCCCTCCCCCTCTCTCCTCCCCTCCCCCTCGCTCCTCCCCTCCCCCTCTCTCCTCCCCTCCCCACTGCTCTCCTCCACATCCCCCCTCTCTCCTCCCCTCCCCCCTCTCTCCTCCCCTCCCCCTCTGTCCTCCCCTCCCCCTCTCTCCTCCCTCCCCCTCTCTCCTCCCATCCCCCTCTCCTCCCCTCCCCCTCTCTCCTCCCCTTCCCCCTCTCTCCTCCCTCTCTCCTCCCCTCATCCCTCTCTCCTCCCCTCCCCCTCTCCTCCCGTCCCCCCTCTCTCCTCCACCTCCCCCTCTCTCCTCCCCTCCCCCTCTCTCCTCCCCTCCCCTATCTCTCCTCCCGTCCCCCTCTCTCCTCCACCTCCCCCTCTCTCCTCCCCTCCCCCTCTCTCCTCCCCTCCCCTATCTCTCCTCCCCTCCCCCTCTCTCCTCCCCTCCCCCTCTCTCCTCCCCTCCCCCTCTCCTCCTCTCCTCCCTCCCCCTCTCTCCTCCCCTCCCCCCTCTCTCGTCCCCTCCCACCTCTCTCGTCCCCTCCCCCCTCTTTCCTCCCCTCCCCACTCTCTCCTCCCCTCACCCCCTCTCTCCTCCCCCCCCCCTCGCCTCCCCTCCAACCTCTCTTCTCCCCTCCCCCTCTCTTCTCCCCTCCCCCTCTCTCCTCCCCTCCCCCTCTCTCCTCCCCTCCCTCTCTCCCCCCCTCCACCCTCTCAACTCCCCTCCCCCTTTCTCCTCCCCTCCCCCTCTCTCTCCTCCCCTTCCCCCTCTCTCCTCCCCTCCCCCTCTCCCCTCCCCCTCTCTCCTCCCCTCCCCCCTCTCTCCTCCCCTCCCTCCATCTCCTCCCCTCACCCCCTCTCTCCTCCACTCCCCTGTAATGAAATCTGTTTGTCTTGATCCTGTGTTAGTTTTGCACTCATGTATATTACCCTCCCCCACTGTGTATAGTTTCACTTCCTCTTTACCGTCTAACCTGGAAGGTTCCAGGTCTTGGCTCTTGGTTCCGCCCCTGACTTCTCTTACATAAAGTTCCCAGGATCTGTATGACTCATTCCTGTGAACCAGTCGGCGTGTTGAGATGTTAGCCCTGATCTTAGTGATTAAAAGCCAACTTGTTTAAGTCTATAACTTCTAGTTTTGTGGTTATTGAAGGCCCATCAATTTTAATCACTAAAGAATACTAGGATGGATCGACTCCTAAAACCAGAGCGTCTGGACTTGGATCCACATTCTGCTGAAGCATCAAATCAATTTGGACTCTGGCTCAAATGCTTCGAACTCTTCGCGGGGGCCTCATCCGCTAGCGAGGTAGATAAACTGAGTCTACTGACTACTCGCGTAAGTCATCGGATTTCTTCGTTCATCCGGGACGCCACCTCTTACACGGAGGCCATCACTATCCTGAAGGCCCAATACCAGAGGCCGGTAAACGAAGTGTACGCCAGACATCTGCTGGCTACACGCAGGCAGCGACCAGAGGAATCAATGGACGATTTCTTACAGGGCCTAAAGGACCTGGTCCGGGACTGTAACTGCAAGGCCGTGACGGCCAACGCGTACTCTGATGAATTGGTCCGCGATTCCTTCATCACGGGCCTCAAATCAAATTATATCCGGCAGAGACTGCTGGAGAAGGAGGTCCTGGACTTTAAAAAGGCAGTGGCCACTGCGCGATCGCTGGACGTGGCCCAGAGAAACTCTGACTCTTATTCTTCCGGCCATGCGGCCCTCACTGCCTCGTGCGCGCCGAGGGGGCCGCCATCTTGGAATCAGCCACCTTCCCCATCCAGGTCTCAGACCAGCTCTACGCCGCTGGAGATCCCACACAGAAGTTCACCCAGGAGTCCTACTACAGCGGCAATGTCTCGAGGCCCGAAATGCTACTTCTGCGGCCAGGCCAAGCACCCCAGACAACGATGCCCAGCGAAGGACGCTACATGCTTCAAATGTAAGAAAAAGGGGCATTTTAGCAAAGTCTGCAGGGGGAATCCGATTTTCAACTCCGTCACCACCTCGTGCGTGCTGTGCGGGCCACCATCTTGGGATCCACCATCTTTTCCCGACTCAACGGCCGCCCAGGGCCCAACAGTGGCTTCGATCACGGTGGATCAATCCAGGCCACACCCGTTGACAAAATCCATGATGGACATACAGGTAAACGGGAATTTAACGAAATGTCTATTTGACTGTGGGAGTACCGAGAGTTTTATCCACCCTAGCCTGGTACGGCGGCACTCATTAACGGTAACCCCTACACGGAGCAGAATTGCTAAGGCTGCTAAGCCCCACACTTCGGACATTTTGGGCTACTGTGTGGTAACACTGACTGTAAAAGGCACGGACTGCAAGGATTTTAAACTCCTCGTGATGCCAGAACTCTGTGTTAATGTAATCTTGGGCCTGGACTTCCAGTGCCACCACGAAAGTGTCACGCTAGCATATGGCGGGTCCCAGCCGCCACTCACAGTCTGTGGCCTATCAACCTTAAAAATCAGCCCGCCCTCTTTATTCGCTAATCTCGCTCCGAACTGTAGGCCCATAGCGACCAAAAGTAGATGGTACAGTCTGGAAGACAGACACTTTATCAAGGCGGAAGTGGACAGACTCCTGCGGGAAGGCATTATTGAATGCAGTACCAGCCCGTGGCGTGCCCAAGTAGTCAAAGTTAAAAATAGCGAAAAGAAACGGATGGTAATTGACTACAGCCAGACTGTTAATATTTATACCCAGCTGGACGCCTACCCTTTACCCCGCATATCAGAAATGGTCAACCAGATTGCGCAATACCGAGTCTTCTCGACTATCGACCTCAAATCCGCGTATCACCAGCTCCCCATTAGAACGGAGGACCGCCCATACACCGCCTTCGAGGCGAACGGGCGCCTCTACCATTTTCTCAGAGTGCCCTTCGGAGTAACAAATGGGGTCTCGGTCTTCCAACGTGAGATGGACCGCATGGTTGACGAGAATAACTACAAGCTACCTACCCCTATCTGGACAATGTCACTATCTGCGGGCACAACCAGCAAGACCACGATCTAAATCTTGAGAGATTTTTAAAAACTGCCCTAAAGCTGAATCTAACCTACAACGAAGACAAATGTGTCTTCAACACAACCCGTCTCTGTATCCTCGGCTGTGTGGTGGAAGATGGGGTAAATGGACCGGACCCTGACCGATTACGCCCCCTTAAGGAACTGCCCCTGCCACACAATCCCAAAGCTTTAAAAAGGTGCCTGGGATTTTTTCGTATTATGCCCAATGGGTGCCCAATTACTCTGATAAGGCCCGACCCCTCATTAAATCAACGTCCTTCCCACTATCAGCTGAAGCTCGGGAGGCTTTCACCAGTATCAAACAGGACATTGAAAGGGCTGCAGTGTGTGCAGTGGACGAATGCATTCCCTTTCAAGTCGAAAGCGATGCGTCAGACTTTGCCTTAGCTGCGACCCTCAATCAGGCTGGGAGACCTGTGGCCTTCTTCTCCCGAACCCTTCAGGGACCTGAAATCAGGCACTCTTCTGTCGAGAAGGAGGCACTGGAGACACTACCTAGCCGGCAAACGTTTCACCCTGCTCACCGACCAGCGGTCGGTGGCTTTCATGTTTAATAACAAACAAAGGAGGAAAATCAAGAATGACAAAATACTCAGGTGGAGGATCGAACTATCCACGTTCGACTATGATATTATATACAGGCCGGGAGCCCTTAATGAACCCCCAGACGCCCTATCGCGGGGAATGTGTGCCAGCATTCATACGGACAAATTACAGGGTCTCCACAATGACCTCTGTCACCCAGGGGTCACCCGACTATACCATTTTATAAAGTCCCGCAATCTGCCCCACTCCATCGAGGAGGTCAGGGCAATGACCAGAGCCTGCCGCATCTGTGCGGAATGCAAGCCTCGTTTCTACAGGCCTGACCGTGCACATCTTATCAAAGCTACACGGCCATTCGAGCGCCTAAGTCTGGACTTCAAGGGACCCCTTCCCTCTGCCGACCGTAACGTATACTTCCTCAATATCATTGATGAAAATTCCCGCTTCCCCTTCGCCATTCCCTGCCCAGACATGACCAGAGCCACGGTCATCAAGTGTCTCTGTAATCTATTCTGTATGTTTGGCATGCCGAACTACATACACAGCGATAGGGGGACGTCATTCATGAGTGACGAGCTGTGCCAGTTCTTGCTCTCGAAGGGGATAGCCACTAGCAGAACCACTAGCTACAACCCCAGGGGTAATGGGCAAGTGGAAAGGGAGAATGCTACTGTTTGGAAGGCTGTCACGTTAGCCTTAAAGTCAAAAGGCCTTCCGACCTCCCACTGGCAGGAAGTCCTCCCAGACGTGCTCCACTCCATAAGGTCTCTGTTATGTACTGCCACTAACGCTACCCCTCAGGAAAAGATGTTCGTTTTCCCCCGGAAATCCACCTCGGGCATATCTCTACCCGCGTGGCTGACGTCTCCGGGGACAGTACTATTGCGGAAGCACGTGAGAGGCCGTAAAATGGACCCCCTTGTGGAAAAGGTACTGCTCCTCCATGCAAACCTTCAGTACGCCTATATCGAATACTCTGACGGGCGAGAGGACACTGTTTCCATAAAAGACCTCGCTCCCTCGGGGAGCGGAGAGAACGATGGGAGACTACCCGATGAAGACCTACACTACAAAGAGACAGGACGCCCAGAGGTATCAATACCCAACTTTAACCTGGAGGACACTGCAGATAACCTGGAAGACACTGCGGAGGCCCGGACAGTGGAGGAACCAGAATCCACTCCCCTAGAGGCACCCCAACCGGCTTTGCGCCGATCACTGAGAACTGCAAAATCTCCTGACAGACTCACTTATACCAACTTTTAAGAAACATCACTCCGATGGACTAAATCTATAGAAGGGGTGAATGTAATGAAATCTGTTTGTCTTGATCCTGTATTCGTTTTGCACTCATGTATATTACCCTCCCCTACTGTGTATAGTTTCACTTCCTCTTTCCCGAATAACCTGGGAGGTTCCAGGTCTTGGCTCTTGGCTCCGCCCCTGACTTCTCTTACATAAAGAGCCCAGGATCTGTATGACTCATTCCTGTGAACCAGTCGGCGTGTTGAGATGTTAGCTCTGATCTTAGTGATTAAAAGCCAACTTGTTTAAGTCTATAACTTCTAGTTTTGTGGTTATTGAAGGCCCATCAGCTATCCTTTAACATGGTCAGGTAATCAGCCATGTTGTATTGTCTGTTTAGGGCCAAGTAGCAATTGAGTTTGTTTTGGGTTTTTGTTGTTTCTGCCGAATATGACAGATATTTTTCCTTTTGCTTAGTGACGATTGTGTTGGGTCAAATTCTTTGTGTTACGCTGTCACTGTCCTGGGGCTGGTTATTGTTAGTAGTGTTAGTAGTTACTTCACTGAGTCCCAGGACTAGTTGACTGAGGGTATTCTTCTTTATGATCCTCTCTTGGCATTTCAGGGCTTCGTAATGATAGCAGTGGGGGTTGCTCATTTTTAGGTGTTTCCAAAATTTGGTGGCTCTTTTTTGGATACTGATTATTAATGGATATTGGCCTAGTTCTGCCCTGCATGCATTGTTTACGGTTTTCCTTTGAGTCTGGAGGATACTTGTACAGAATTCTGCATGTAGGATCTCAATTGGGTGTTTGTCCCATTTTGCAAATTCTTGTTGTGTTCGTGGTCCCCACACCTCACTGCCATAGAGTGCAATTGGTTCAATTACTGATTTAAACATTTTGAGCCAAATGCTAATTGGGATTTCTATTTGGATTGATTTTTTAATGGCATAGAAAGCCCTTCTTGCTTTCTCTTTCAGTTCATTCACAGCCAGATGAAAATTTCCCGTAGAACTGATTTTTAAGCCCAAGTATGTGTAGTTAGTGGTTTTTTCAATTTTGGTTGTTCCTAGTGTGAAATTTACTTTGGGTCCCTGATGTCTGGATCTTTGCTGGAACACAAGGACTTTGGTTTTTTGGGGATTTATTGTCAGGGCCCAGGTCTGGCAGAACGACTCCAGCAGATCCAGGTTCTGCTGTAGACCCTCCTTAGTTGGTGACAGCAGAACCAGGTCATCTGCATAGAGGAGGAATTTAACCTTGGATTCATATAGGGTGAGGCCGGGTGCTGTAGATTGTTCAACTAGTTTTGCCAATTCATTTATGTAAATATTAAAGAGTGTCAGTGAGATGGGCGAGCCCTGCATCACCCCCCGCCCCTGTGGGAAGTATTTTGTTTGTTTGTCTCCAATTTTAACTGCACACTTATTGTTTTTATACATTGATTTAATTACATCATATGTTTTTCCCCCTACCCCGCTTTCGATAAGTTTCAGGAATAGACCGTCGTGCCAGATGGAATCAAAAGCCTTCTGGAAATCTATAAAGCATGAGTAGATTTTGCTTTTGTTTTGATGAACATGTTTGTCAATTAGGGTCTGTAGGGTGAAGATATGATCTGATGTTCTATAGTTTGGTAGGAATCCAACTTGTCTTTTACTCAAGACATTGTGCTCCTCAAGGAAGTTTATAAGTCTTTTGTTTATGATACTACAGAATACCTTCCCCAGGTTACTGTTTACACAGATGCCTTGGTAGTTATTTGGGTCGACTTTGTCCCCACTTTTGTATATGGGCGTTATGAGTCCTTTGTTCCAGATATCAGGGAAGTAGCCGACACTCAAAACCAAGCTGAAGAGTTTTAGGATAGCCAGTTTCATTTTATCGTCTGTGTGTTTAATCATCTCGCTTAGTATGCCATCTGCACCGCAAGCTTTTCCTGGTCGCAGGTCCTTGAGTTTTTCAAATCGTTCTTTTTCTGTTATTGTGGAGTCTAGCGGGTTTTGGTTATCTTTTATGGCCATTTCGAGCTTTTCCAGCTTTTTGCATATTTGGTGTTGCTCTGGCCTTAGTGTGTTTTTCTGGTATAATTTTTCAAAGTGGTTTTCCCATGTGTCTCCATTTTGAATGGCCAATTCGTTGTGTTGTTTTTTGTGTAATGTATTCCAGTTGTCCCAGAAACAATTTGAATCAATGGATTCCTCAATGGAGCTGAGTCTATTCTTAATATACTGCTCTTTTTTGGTTCTGAGTGTGTTTCTGTATTGTGTTAGTGTCTGACAATAAGTAAGGCATAATTCCTCGTTTTCTGGCTGTCTGTGTTTTTGGTTTGATATTTTTCTGAGTTTTTTCCTCATATTATGGCAATCTGGGGCAAACCATTTTTCATAGTTTTTTGTTTTGTGTTTGTTCTTGCGAGCTTTCAAGTTTGACATTGTTGCCAAATTATCAAAAATATTATTTAGGTTATTCACTGCCCGGTTTACGCCTTCTTTATTGTGAGTGTATATGTTTTCCAGAAAGGTGTCCAAGAGAGCTTGAGTTGATTGATTGCTAATTGCTGTCTGGTATTTTTCCGTGCTGTTTTTGGCCCATCTGTATGATTTTTTGGTGTTGTACAGCTTACTGGGTTGTGTTTCTGTGTTGGTTGTTTCTGTCCTTTTAAGATACACAGTAATTTGACTGTGGTCTGACAGTGTTGTTTGTGGTTCGACTGTGAATGCTCTGAAAGAGGATGGGTCCAAATCCGTAATCATATAGTCTACGGTGCTACAGCCAAGAGTGAGCAATAGGTCGATCTTCCTAGGAGGTCTCCCATGAACCTACCATTGACAATGTACCGACCCAGGCTTCGACAGAGCTGCAGGAGCTGTTTTCTGTTAGTATTTGTCTGTTTGTCGCAGTTATGCCTGTATGGATGGGAAGGGATATCGAAGTGGTTATTCCCGAATATGTAATTGTTTCCCTGATTATTGGTGAAGTCTGGTTCTTCGCCAGTTCTTGAATTGAGGTCACCACAGATCAACACGCTCCCCTGGGCCTGGAATTGGATAATCTCCCTCTCAATGTTGGAGAAGGTGTCCTCTTTAAAGTACGGGGATTCCATTGGGGGGATATAGAGTGTGCAAATGAAAACATCTTGAGTGTTAGAGATAATCCCCCTCTCAATTTTGAGCCAGATGTGGTTTTCGCCCTTTTTTATAAATTTGATGCAATTCTTAAGCTCTGTTTTAAACCAAATCAGTATGCCTCCGGAGTCTCTGCCTTGGGTTACTCCTGGCAATTTATTGGAGGGGACCACCAGCCCTGTGTACCCTTGGGGACGGCCAGTGTGTCCTTCTCCTCTATACCAAGTTTCCTGTAAAATGATAATATCCAGATCTTTAGTTTCATCTATGAACTCTGGGGTCCTACTCTTCACGTCGAGCACCGAAGAGCGTAGACCTTGGATATTCCAGGTACTCTCCTCCCCTCCCCCCCCTCTCCTCGCCTCTCTCCTCCCCTCCCCTCCCCCTCTCTCCTCCCCTCCCCCGCTCTCCCCTCCCCCTCTCTCCTCCCCTCCCCCTCTCTCCTCCCCTCCCCCTCTCTCCTCCCCTCCCCCTCTCTCCTCCCCTATCCCCTCTCTACACCCCTCCCCCCCTCTCTTCCCCTCCCCTCTCTCCTCCCCTCCCCCTCTCTCCTCCCCTCACCCCCAACTCCCCTCTCTCCTCCCCTACCCCCTCTCTACACCCCTCCCCCCTCTCTCCTCCCCTCCCCCTCTCTCCTCCCCCTCCCCCTCTCTCCTCCTCTCCCCCTCTCTCCTCCCCTCCCCCTCTCTCCTCCCCTCCCCCTCTCTACACCCCTCCCCCCTCTCCTCCCCTCCCCCTCTCTCCTCCCCTCCCTCCCTCTCTCCTCCCCTCTCTCCTCCCCTCCCCCTCTCTCCTCCCCTCCCCCTTCCTACTCCCCTCTCTCCTCCCCTCCCCCCTCTCTCCTCCCCTCCCCTCTCTCCTCCCCGCCCCTCTCTCCTCCCCTCCCCCTCCCTACTCCCCTCTCTCCTCCCCTCCCACCTCTCTCCTCCCCTCCCCCTCTCTCCTCCCCTCCCCCCCTCTCCTCCCCTCTCTCCTCCCCTCACTCCTCCCCTCCCCCTCTCTCCTCCACTCCCCCCTCTCTACTCCCCTCCCCCCTCTCCTCCCCTCCCCCTCTCTCCTACCCTCCCCCTCCCTCCTCCCCTCCCCACCTCTCTCCTCCCCCTCCCCCTCTCTCCTCCCCTCCCCCTCTCTCCTCCCCTCCGTACCTCTCTCCTCCCCTCCGCCTCTCTCCTCCACTCCCCCCTCTCTCCTCCCCTCCCCCCTCTCCTCCCCTCCCCCTCTCTCCTCCCCTCTCTCCTCCCCTCCCCCTCTCTCCTCCACTCCCCCCTCTCCTCCCCTCCCCCTCTCCTCCCCTCCCCCTCTCTTCTCCCCTCCCCCCTCTCTCCTCCCCTCCCCCCTCTCTCCTCCCCTCCCCCCTCTCCTCCACCTCCCCTCTCTCTCCTCCCCTCCCTCCTCTCCTCCCCTCCCCCTCTCTCCTCCCCTCCCCCTCTCTCCTCCCCTCCCCCTCTCTCCTCCCCTCCCCCTCCCCTCCCCCTCTCTCCTCCCCTCCCCACTCTCCTATCCTCCCCCCTCTCCTCCCCCCCTCTCTCCTCCACTCCCCCTCTCTCTCCTCCCCTCCCCCTCTCTCCTCCCCTCCCCCCTCTCTCCTCCCCTACCCCCTCTCTCCTCCCCTCCACCCTCTCTCCTCCCCTCCACCCTCTCTGTTCCCCTCCCCATCTCCTCCCCTCCCCTCCCCCCTCCCCTCCCCCCTCTCCCCCTCTCTCCTCCCCTCCCCCTCCCCTCCCCCCTCCTCCCCTCCCCCTCCCCTCCCCCCTCCTCCCCTCCCCCTCTCTCCTACCCTCCCCGTCTCCTCCCCTCCCCCTCTCTCCTCCCCTCCCCCCTCTCCTCCCCTCCCCCCCTCTCTCCTCCCCTCCCCCTCTCTCCTCCCCTCCCCCTCTCCTCCCCTGCCCCCCTCTCCTCTCCTCCCCCTCTCTCCTCCCCTCCCTCCCTCTCCTCCCCTCCCCCTCTCTCCTCCCCTCCCCTCTCTCCTCCCCTCCCCCCTCTCTCCTCTACTCCCCCCTCTCTCCTCCACTTCCCCCCTCTCTCCTCCCCTCCCCCTCGCTCCTCCCCTCCCCCCCTCTCCTCCCCTCCCCCTCTCTCCTCCCCTCCCCCCTTCTCTCTTCCCCTCCCCCCTCTCTGTCCCCCTCCCCCCTCTCTGTTCCCCTCCCCCTCTCTCCTCCCCTCTCTCCTCCCCTCCCCCTCCCCTCCCCCTCTCTCCTCCCCCCTCCCCTCCCCCTCTCTCCTCCACTCCCCCCTCTCTCCTCCCCTCCCCCTCTCTCCTCCCCCTCTCCTCCCCTCCCCCTCTCTCCTCCCCTCCCCCTCTCTCCTCCGCTACCCCCTCTCCTCCCCTCCCCAACTCTCTCCTCCCCTCCCCCTCTCCTCCCCTCCCCCCTCTCTCCTCCCCTCCCCCCTCCCTCCTCCCCTCCCCCCCTCTCTCCTCCGCTACCCCCTCTCCTCCCCTCCCCAACTCTCTCCTCCCCTCCCCCTCTCCTCCCCTCCCCCCATCTCTCCTCCCCTCCCCCCTACCCCCCCTCTCCTCCCCTCCCCCTCTCTCCTCCCCTCCCCCTCCCCCCTCCCCTCCCCCTCTCTCCTCCCCTCCCCCACTCTCCTCCCCTCCCCCCCGCTCTCCTCTCCTCCCCCCTCTACTCCCCTCCCCCCCTCTCTCCTCCACTCCCATCCCTCTCTCTCTCTCCTTCCCAGACAGACAGACAGACAAACTCATTTATCCATATAATAATTTTTTTTTTTAAATCTTTTTTCGTATTAGCATGCCCCCAAGCAGACGAAGCAGACTTACACCCAGCACTTCCGATGCATCCTTAAAAAAGGCTAAAAGAGCCTCAGAGGCTCCTGACCAGACTCGGGCACGTCAAGGTGATGACCAGACGAAACATGCCCAAGCCAGAGCCTCAGAGGCTCCTGACCAGACTCAGGCACGTCGCCAGGCCAACCATAGACGCAGGGGCATTGCCAGAGCTGACATTTGGAGTCATTGGCTCGCAGCAGCCTTCTCCTATAGACCCACCATCAATTATGAAACAGACAACACAGTCATCATTGGCAAGATGACCGTCATTTGCCCTCACTGTGGCGCTCTGAAGTGGGAAGGGGAAATTGCTGGGATATGCTGCAATGGAGGAAAGGTTAAACTTCCAACACTAACAGCTCCGCCTGAACCCCTACACTCACTTCTGTTCGGCCGAAATCCAGCTTCAACACATTTCCTCACTCACATCAGAAAGTACAACAACTGCTTTGCAATGACCTCTTTTGGTGCAAACAGAGTGCGTGAATCAGGATTTTGCCCAACTTTTAAAGTTCATGGACAGGTGTACCATACAGTTGGCTCACTACTTCCTCTCCCAAACGGAAGACCTCAGTTTCTGCAAATCTACTTTTTGGGTGACGACGAAGAGCAAGCCAATCGCTGCAGGGAAGCTGCTGTTCTCCCCGCACAACAACACCAAATCAAGCTTGAAACTTTGCTTGAGTTACAGCGCATGCTTCATCACCAAAACCCATATGTTAAGAGTTTCAAAACAGCCATCGAAACAACAACAAATGAAGACCTCAAAGTTGTCATCAAAGCTGACAAGACTCCTGCAGGTGAACATGAGCGACGCTTCAATGCTCCGACCACCAATGAGGTAGCCATTGTCATTGTGGGCCAAGAATTTGAACAATGGGACATTGTCTTGCATATCAGAGGTGGTCCACTCAAAAGAATTTCTGAGCTTCACAGGTCATATGATCCTCTGCAATACCCACTTTTGTTTTGCCATGGGGAAGATGGATACAATGCCTATAACAAGATCCCACATGTTGACCCCGAAACTGGTGTGCCACCTACAGCCCAAAGGCAAAAGATGGTTTCTGCCATGGAATTCTATTCATACAGGCTGATGGAATGACAAACTGCTTCAAACCACCTGCTTCACTCTGGACGACTTCTCCACCAGTTCCTCACTGACATGTATGCAAAAATAGAAGGAGAGCGGCTTAATTGGTTCCAGAATAACCAAAATCATTTGAGAGTCACAGACTATATACGCTTGCGAGATGCTGTGGCCAATGATGGCAACACTGAGGACATTGGTCAAATGGTCATCCTACCATCAACCTTCGTTGGAGGTCCTAGGTACATGCATGAGCACACGCAAGATGCCATGACCTATGTCAGAAACTATGGCAGACCTGACCTCTTCATCACCATGACTTGCAATCCCCAATGGCAGGAGTTCCCACCCAAAGCTGGTACTGAAAGGCATGAGCTCATCGCACCGGTCTTCAACCTCAAAGTTAAAAAACTGCTCAAACTCCTGACTGTGGGCAAACTTTTTGGTGCACACAATTGCTACATGTACAGCATTGAGTGGCAGAAGAGAGGACTTCCTCATGTTCATCTGTTACTCTGGCTTCAGGCAAAGATTCACCCCAATCAAGTTGATTCCTTCATCTCTGCAGAGCTACCCGATAAGGACCAGGATCCAATCCTCTTTGATGTTGTTGTAAAAAATATGATTCATGGTCCTTGTGGGCGACACAACCCTTCTTCTCCCTGCATGAAAAACAATGCATGTACAAAAGGGTACCCAAAGCCACTCCGTGAAGAAACTCAGCATGGGGATGATGGCTATCCTTTGTACAGGAGAAGGGGCAAAGAGAGTGAAGGTTTCAGCACTGAGATAAGAATGCGAACTAAAAAATCTAGCCACTCAAGTCAACCTGGTCCGTCAACTCAGACAACACAGCAAAGACAGACATTTGAAGTTGACAACCGTTGGATTGTTCCTTACTGTCCACTCCTATCCAGGCTCTTCAAATGTCACATCAATGTGGAGTACTGCCACTCAGTTAAGTCTATCAAATATGTGTGCAAGTAGCTCCATAAGGGCAGTGACCAAGCTGTCTTTGACCTTGAAGCGGCTGGACAGCAGAATCAAAATGATGAGATCACCACACATCTGATGGGCCGTTACATCTGCAGCAACGAGGCAGCCTGGCGAACTTTTGGATTTGACATCCACAACCGTTACCCCACTGTCACTAAATTGGATGTTCACTTGGAAAATGGACAAAGGGTTTTATTCCGACCTGCAAATGCCAGCCAACGTGCCGAGGAACCTCCAAAGACAAAACTTACAGCATTCTTTGAGTTGTGCCAAACGAATGACTTTGCCAAGACACTTTTCTATCATCAGGTGCCTAAGTACTACACCTGGCAGCCAAACAAGACATGGCGGGCTCGGCGCCCTGGAGCAGGTCAGAAGGAAGTTCCTGGTCATACAGGGGTGTACTCATCAGATGCACTTGGCAGAGTCTACAAGGTCCATCCAAACAACACAGAGTGCTTTCACCTTCGTCTACTCCTCCATCAGGTTGCTGGCCCCACATCATTTAATGACCTCAAGACTGTCGCTGGCCAACTCTGTGACTCCTTTCAAGAAGCTTGCCGCAGGAGAGGACTCATTGAGGGTGACAATGATTGGCATGCGACGATGACAGAAGCTGCTCTGTCTTACTCCCGCAATAGGCTACGAAAAGTCTTTGCCATTATAATTGCCCTCTGCAGCCCTTCCAACCCGATGCAGTTGTGGGAAGATCACAAAGACGGCCTCACAGAAGGCATCTTACACCAACTCAAGACAGCCAACCCCACAATGACGCTGAAATTCACTGATGCAATGTACAATCAGGTTTTGATCCTTCTGGAGGACAAGACTTTGGCATTGGCTGGCAAGTCTCTGACTAAGTTGAACCTTCGACCTCCCAATAGGAATGATTCTCCAGGTCTCAGCAGAGAGGTACTCAGGGAAACCACCTACAATGTTGAGGAACTGACCTCCTTTGTCACCGTCACTGAACCTAAATTGGTTCTAGACCAGAAAGAGACATACAGGCTGGTTCTGGATATGGTGGAAAACAATGCAGGTGGCATTATCTTCCTCGATGCACCTGGTGGAACAGGAAATACATTCCTGATCAATCTTTTACTGGCCATGGTTCGCTCTAAGGGACACATTGCACTGGCTGTTGCCTCATCAGGAATCGCTGCAACTCTTCTCCAAGGAGCTCGCACTGCCCACTCAACCTTTGCTCTCCCTCTGGATCTGACAACACAAGAACATCCAGTGTGTAACATTAGCAAAGGAACTGGTGCTGCAGAGTTCCTTCACAAGTGTAGACTCATTGTGTGGGATGAGTGTACAATGGCCCACAAGAGGGCACTTGAAGCACTCGACAGAACTCTTCAGGATCTGAGAGCTAGTTTCTGGTGCAGTAAAAACTGAGACAGCATCTAGTGTAATATAAACAGAGACATCGTCTAGACTAATATAAACAGAGACAGGGTCTAGCATAATATAAACTGAGACAGGGTCTAGTGTAATATAAACAGAGACAGGCCTAGTGTAATATAAACAGTGACAGGGTCCAGTGTAATATAAACAGAGACAGGTTCTAGTGTAATATAAACAGAGACATTGTCTAGTGTAATATAAACAGATACAGGGTCGAGTGCAACATAACCAGAGACAGAGTGTAATGTAATATAAACAGAGACAGGGTCCAGTGTAATATAAACAGAGACAGGGTCTAGTGTAATATAAACAGAGACAGGGTCGAGTGTAATATAAACAGAGACAGGGTCTAGTGTAATATAAACCGGGACAGGGTCTAGTGTAATATAAACAGAGACAGGGTCTAGTGTAATATAAACAGTGACAGGGTCCAGTGTAATATAAACAGAGACAGGGTCTAGTGTAATATAAACAGAGACAGGGTCTAGTGTAATATAAACAGAGACAGGGTCTAATGTAATATAAACAGAGACAGGGTCTAGTGTAATATAAACAGAGACAGGGTCTAGTGTAATATAAACAGAGACAGGGTCTAGTATAATATAAACAGAGACAGGGTCTAGTGTAATATAAACAGAGACAGGGTCTGATGTAATATAAACAGACTCAGGGTCCAGTGTAATGTAAACAGAGGCAGGGTCTAGTGTAATATAAACAGAGACAGGGTCTAGCGTAATATAAACAGAGACAGGGTCTAGTGTAATATAAACAGAGACAGGGTCTAGTGTACTATAAACTGAGATAGGGTCTAGTGTAATATAAACAGCGACAGGGTCTAGCGTAATATAAACAGAGACAGGGTCTAGTGTAATATAAACAGAGACAGGGTCTAGTGTAATATAAACAGAGACAGGGTCTAGTGTACTATAAACTGAGACAGGGTCTAGTGTAATATAAACAGAGACAGGGTCTAGCGTAATATAAACAGAGACAGGGTCTAGTGTAATATAAACAGAGACAGGGTCTAGTGTAATATAAACAGAGACAGGGTCTAGTGTAATATAAACAGAGACAGGGTCTAGTGTAATATAAACAGAGACAGGGTCTAGTGTAATATAAACAGAGACAGGGTCTAGTGTAATATAAACAGAGACAGGGTCTAGTGTAATATAAACAGAGACAGGGTCTAGTGTAATATAAACAGAGACAGGGTCTAGTGTAATATAAACAGAGACAGGGTCTAGTGTAATATAAACAGAGACAGGGTCTAGTGTAATATAAACAGAGACAGGGTCTAGTGTAATATAAACAGAGACAGGGTCTAGTGTAATATAAACAGAGACAGGGTCTAGTGTAATATAAACAGAGACAGGGTCTAGTGTATTATAAACAGAGACAGGGTCTAGTGTAATATAAACAGAGACAGGGTCTAGTGTAATATAAACAAAGACAGGGTCTAGTGTAATATAAACAGA
The DNA here is from genome assembly GCF_052327205.1 of Somniosus microcephalus. NCBI lineage: Eukaryota > Metazoa > Chordata > Chondrichthyes > Squaliformes > Somniosidae > Somniosus > Somniosus microcephalus. The sequence continues at coordinate 100,027,506 of NC_140990.1, read as the reverse complement.
GACAGGGTCTAGTGTAATATAAACAGAGACAGGGTCTAGTGCAATATAAACAGAGATAGGGTCTAGTGTAATATAAACAGAGATAGGGTCTAGTGTAATATAAACAGAGACAGGGTCTAGTGTAATATAAACAGAGACAGGGTCTAGTGTAATATAAACAGAGACAGGGTCTAGTGTAATATAAACAGAGACAGGGTCTAGTGTAATATAAACAGAGACAGGGTCTAGTGTAATATAAACAGAGACAGGGTCTAGTGTAATATAAACAGAGACAGGGTCTAGTGTAATATAAACAGAGACAGGGTCTAGTGTAATATAAACAGAGACAGAGTCTAGTGTAATATAAACAGAGACAGGGTCTAGTGTAATATAAACAGAGACAGGGTCTAGTGTAATATAAACAGAGACAGGGTCTAGTGTAATATAAACAGAGACATGGTCTAGTGTAATATAAACAGAGACAGGGCCTAGTGTAATATAAACAGAGACAGGGCCTAGTGTAATATAAACAGAGACAGAGACTAATGTAATATAAACAGAGACAGGGTCTACTATAATATAAACAGAGACAGGGTCTAGTGTAATATAAACAGAGACAGGGTCTAGTGTAATATAAACAGAGACATGGTCTAGTGTAATATAAACAGAGACAGGGCCTAGTGTAATATAAACAGAGACAGGGCCTAGTGTAATATAAACAGAGACAGAGACTAATGTAATATAAACAGAGACAGGGTCTAGTATAATATAAACAGAGATAGGGTCTAGTGTAATATAAACAGAGACAGGGCCTAGTGTAATATAAACAGAGACAGGGCCTAGTGTAATATAAACAGAGACAGGGTCTAGTGTAATATAAACAGAGACAGAGTCTAGTGTAATATAAACAGAGACAGGGCCTAGTGTAATATAAACAGAGACAGGGCCTAGTGTAATATAAACAGAGACAGGGCCTAGTGTAATATAAACAGAGACAGGGCCTAGTGTAATATAAACAGAGATAGGGTCTAGTGTAATATAAACAGAGACAGGGCCTAGTGTAATATAAACAGAGACAGGGCCTAGTGTAATATAAACAGAGATAGGGTCTAGTGTAATATAAACAGAGACAGGGCCTAGTGTAATATAAACAGAGACAGGGCCTAGTGTAATATAAACAGAGACAGGGCCTAGTGTAATATAAACAGAGACAGGGCCTAGTGTAATATAAACAGAGACAGGGCCTAGTGTAATATAAACAGAGACAGGGCCTAGTGTAATATAAACAGAGACAGGGTCTAGTGTAATATAAACAGAGACAGGGCCTAGTGTAATATAAACAGAGACAGGGCCTGGTGTAATATAAACAGAGACAGGGCCTAGTGTAATATAAACAGAGACAGGGCCTAGTGTAATATAAACAGAGACAGGGCCTGGTGTAATATAAACAGAGACAGGGCCTAGTGTAATATAAACAGAGACAGGGCCTAGTGTAATATAAACAGAGATAGGGTCTAGTGTAATATAAACAGAGACAGGGCCGAGTGTAATATAAACAGAGACAGGGCCTAGTGTAATATAAACAGAGACAGGGCCTAGTGTAATATAAACAGAGACAGGGCCTAGTGTAATATAAACAGAGACAGGGCCTAGTGTAATATAAACAGAGACAGGGCCTAGTGTAATATAAACAGAGACAGGGCCTCGTGTAATATAAACAGAGATAGGGTCTAGTGTAATATAAACAGAGACAGGGTCTAGTGTAATATAAACAGAGACAGGGTCTAGTGTAATATAAACAGAGACAGGGTCTAGTGTAATATAAACAGAGACAGGGCCTGGTGTAATATAAACAGAGACAGGGCCTAGTGTAATATAAACAGAGATAGGGTCTAGTGTAATATAAACAGAGATAGGGTCTAGTGTAATATAAACAGAGACAGGGTCTAATGCAATATAAACAGAGATAGGGTCTAGTGTAATATAAACAGAGATAGGGTCTAGTGTAATATAAACAGAGATAGGGTCTAGTGTAATATAAACAGCGACAGGGTCTAGTGTAATATAAACAGAGACAGGGCCTAGTGTAATATAAACAGAGATAGGGTCTAGTGTAATATAAACAGAGATAGGGTCTAGTGTAATATAAACAGAGACAGGGTCTAATGTAATATAAACAGAGACAGGGTCTAGTGTAATATAAACAGCGACAGGGTCTAGTATAATATAAACAGAGATAGGGTCTAGTGTAATATAAACAGAGATAGGGTCTAGTGTAATATAAACAGAGACAGGGTCTAGTGTAATATAAACAGAGATAGGGTCTAGTGTAATATAAACAGAGATAGGGTCTAGTGTAATATAAACAGAGACAGGGTCTAATGTAATATAAACAGAGACAGGGTCTAGTGTAATATAAACAGAGATAGGGTCTAGTGTAATATAAACAGAGATAGGGTCTAGTGTAATATAAACAGAGACAGGGTCTAATGTAATATAAACAGAGACAGGGTCTAGTGTAATATAAACAGAGATAGGGTCTAGTGTAATATAAACAGAGATAGGGTCTAGTGTAATATAAACAGAGATAGGGTCTAGTGTAATATAAACAGAGATAGGGTCTAGTGTAATATAAACAGAGACAGGGTCTAATGTAATATAAACAGAGACAGGGTCTAGTGTAATATAAACAGAGACAGGGTCTAGTGCAATATAAACAGAGATAGGGTCTAGTGTAATATAAACAGAGATAGGGTCTAGTGTAATATAAACAGAGATAGGGTCTAGTGTAATATAAACAGAGACAGGGTCTAATGTAATATAAACAGAGATGGGGTCTAGTGTAATATAAACAGAGATAGGGTCTAGTGTAATATAAACAGAGATAGGGTCTAGTGTAATATAAACAGAGACAGGGTCTAATGTAATATAAACAGAGATAGGGTCTAGTGTAATATAAACAGAGATAGGGTCTAGTGTAATATAAACAGAGACAGGGTCTAGTGTAATATAAACAGAGACAGGGTCTAGTGTAATATAAACAGAGATAGGGTCTAGTGTAATATAAACAGAGATAGGGTCTAGTGTAATATAAACAGAGACAGGGTCTAATGTAATATAAACAGAGATAGGGTCTAGTGTAATATAAACAGAGATAGGGTCTAGTGTAATATAAACAGAGATAGGGTCTAGTGTAATATAAACAGAGATAGGGTCTAGTGTAATATAAACAGAGATAGGGTCTAGTGTAATATAAACAGAGACAGGGTCTAGTGTAATATAAACAGAGATAGGGTCTAGTGTAATATAAACAGAGATAGGGTCTAGTGTAATATAAACAGAGATAGGGCCTAGTGTAATATAAACAGAGACAGGGCCTAGTGTAATATAAACAGAGACAGGGTCTAGTGTAATATAAACAGAGACAGGGCCTAGTGTAATATAAACAGAGATAGGGTCTAGTGTAATATAAACAGAGATAGGGTCTAGTGTAATATAAACAGAGACAGGGTCTAGTGTAATATAAACAGAGACAGGGTCTAATGTAATATAACCAGAGACAGGGTCTAGTGTAATATAAACAGAGACAGGGTCTAGTGTAATATAAACAGAGATAGGGTCTAGTGTAATATAAACAGAGACAGGGTGCAGTGTAATATAAACAGAGACAGGGTCTAGTGTAATATAAACAGAGACAGGGTCTAGTGTAATATAAACAGAGACAGGGTGCAGTGTAATATAAACTGAGACAGGGTCTAGTGTAATATAAACAGAGACAGGGTCTAATGTAATATAACCAGAGACAGGGTCTAGTGTAATATAAACAGAGACAGGGTCTCATGTAATATAACCAGAGACAGGGTCTAGTGTAATATAAACAGAGACAGGGTCTAGTGTAATAGAAACAGAGACAGGGTCTAGTGTAATATAAACAGAGACAGGGTCTAGTGTAATATAAACAGAGACAGGGTCTAGTGTAATATAACCAGAGACAGGGTCTAGTGTAATATAAACAGAGACAGGGTCTAGTGTAATAGAAACAGAGACAGGGTCTAGTGTAATATAAACAGAGACAGGGTCTAGTGTAATATAAACAGAGACAGGGCCTAGTGTAATATAAACAGAGACAGAGACTAATGTAATATAAACAGAGACAGGGTCTACTATAATATAAACAGAGACAGGGTCTAGTGTAATATAAACAGAGACAGGGTCTAGTGTAATATAAACAGAGACATGGTCTAGTGTAATATAAACAGAGACAGGGCCTAGTGTAATATAAACAGAGACAGGGCCTAGTGTAATATAAACAGAGACAGAGACTAATGTAATATAAACAGAGACAGGGTCTAGTATAATATAAACAGAGATAGGGTCTAGTGTAATATAAACAGAGACAGGGCCTAGTGTAATATAAACAGAGACAGGGCCTAGTGTAATATAAACAGAGACAGGGTCTAGTGTAATATAAACAGAGACAGAGTCTAGTGTAATATAAACAGAGACAGGGCCTAGTGTAATATAAACAGAGACAGGGCCTAGTGTAATATAAACAGAGACAGGGCCTAGTGTAATATAAACAGAGACAGGGCCTAGTGTAATATAAACAGAGATAGGGTCTAGTGTAATATAAACAGAGACAGGGCCTAGTGTAATATAAACAGAGACAGGGCCTAGTGTAATATAAACAGAGATAGGGTCTAGTGTAATATAAACAGAGACAGGGCCTAGTGTAATATAAACAGAGACAGGGCCTAGTGTAATATAAACAGAGACAGGGCCTAGTGTAATATAAACAGAGACAGGGCCTAGTGTAATATAAACAGAGACAGGGCCTAGTGTAATATAAACAGAGACAGGGCCTAGTGTAATATAAACAGAGACAGGGTCTAGTGTAATATAAACAGAGACAGGGCCTAGTGTAATATAAACAGAGACAGGGCCTGGTGTAATATAAACAGAGACAGGGCCTAGTGTAATATAAACAGAGACAGGGCCTAGTGTAATATAAACAGAGACAGGGCCTGGTGTAATATAAACAGAGACAGGGCCTAGTGTAATATAAACAGAGACAGGGCCTAGTGTAATATAAACAGAGATAGGGTCTAGTGTAATATAAACAGAGACAGGGCCGAGTGTAATATAAACAGAGACAGGGCCTAGTGTAATATAAACAGAGACAGGGCCTAGTGTAATATAAACAGAGACAGGGCCTAGTGTAATATAAACAGAGACAGGGCCTAGTGTAATATAAACAGAGACAGGGCCTAGTGTAATATAAACAGAGACAGGGCCTCGTGTAATATAAACAGAGATAGGGTCTAGTGTAATATAAACAGAGACAGGGTCTAGTGTAATATAAACAGAGACAGGGTCTAGTGTAATATAAACAGAGACAGGGTCTAGTGTAATATAAACAGAGACAGGGCCTGGTGTAATATAAACAGAGACAGGGCCTAGTGTAATATAAACAGAGATAGGGTCTAGTGTAATATAAACAGAGATAGGGTCTAGTGTAATATAAACAGAGACAGGGTCTAATGCAATATAAACAGAGATAGGGTCTAGTGTAATATAAACAGAGATAGGGTCTAGTGTAATATAAACAGAGATAGGGTCTAGTGTAATATAAACAGCGACAGGGTCTAGTGTAATATAAACAGAGACAGGGCCTAGTGTAATATAAACAGAGATAGGGTCTAGTGTAATATAAACAGAGATAGGGTCTAGTGTAATATAAACAGAGACAGGGTCTAATGTAATATAAACAGAGACAGGGTCTAGTGTAATATAAACAGCGACAGGGTCTAGTATAATATAAACAGAGATAGGGTCTAGTGTAATATAAACAGAGATAGGGTCTAGTGTAATATAAACAGAGACAGGGTCTAGTGTAATATAAACAGAGATAGGGTCTAGTGTAATATAAACAGAGATAGGGTCTAGTGTAATATAAACAGAGACAGGGTCTAATGTAATATAAACAGAGACAGGGTCTAGTGTAATATAAACAGAGATAGGGTCTAGTGTAATATAAACAGAGATAGGGTCTAGTGTAATATAAACAGAGACAGGGTCTAATGTAATATAAACAGAGACAGGGTCTAGTGTAATATAAACAGAGATAGGGTCTAGTGTAATATAAACAGAGATAGGGTCTAGTGTAATATAAACAGAGATAGGGTCTAGTGTAATATAAACAGAGATAGGGTCTAGTGTAATATAAACAGAGACAGGGTCTAATGTAATATAAACAGAGACAGGGTCTAGTGTAATATAAACAGAGACAGGGTCTAGTGCAATATAAACAGAGATAGGGTCTAGTGTAATATAAACAGAGATAGGGTCTAGTGTAATATAAACAGAGATAGGGTCTAGTGTAATATAAACAGAGACAGGGTCTAATGTAATATAAACAGAGATGGGGTCTAGTGTAATATAAACAGAGATAGGGTCTAGTGTAATATAAACAGAGATAGGGTCTAGTGTAATATAAACAGAGACAGGGTCTAATGTAATATAAACAGAGATAGGGTCTAGTGTAATATAAACAGAGATAGGGTCTAGTGTAATATAAACAGAGACAGGGTCTAGTGTAATATAAACAGAGACAGGGTCTAGTGTAATATAAACAGAGATAGGGTCTAGTGTAATATAAACAGAGATAGGGTCTAGTGTAATATAAACAGAGACAGGGTCTAATGTAATATAAACAGAGATAGGGTCTAGTGTAATATAAACAGAGATAGGGTCTAGTGTAATATAAACAGAGATAGGGTCTAGTGTAATATAAACAGAGATAGGGTCTAGTGTAATATAAACAGAGATAGGGTCTAGTGTAATATAAACAGAGACAGGGTCTAGTGTAATATAAACAGAGATAGGGTCTAGTGTAATATAAACAGAGATAGGGTCTAGTGTAATATAAACAGAGACAGGGCCTAGTGTAATATAAACAGAGACAGGGTCTAGTGTAATATAAACAGAGACAGGGTCTAGTGTAATATAAACAGAGACAGGGTCTAGTGTAATATAAACAGAGATAGGGTCTAGTGTAATATAAACAGAGACAGGGTCTAGTGTAATATAAACAGAGACAGGGTCTAGTGTAATATAACAGAGGTCTTAACCAGAGACAGGGTCTAGTGTAATATAAACAGAGACAGGGTCTAGTGTAATATAACAGAGATAGGGTCTAGTGTATATATAAACAGAGAAAGGGTGCAGTGTAAATAAACAGAGACAGGGTTAGTGTAATATAAACAGAGACAGGTCTAGTGTAATATAAACAGAGACAGTAATATAAACAGAGACAGGGTGCAGTGTAATATAAACTGAGACAGGGTCTAGTGTAATATAAACAGAGACAGGGTCTAATGTAATATAACCAGAGACAGGGTCTAGTGTAATATAAACAGAGACAGGGTCTCATGTAATATAACCAGAGACAGGGTCTAGTGTAATATAAACAGAGACAGGGTCTAGTGTAATAGAAACAGAGACAGGGTCTAGTGTAATATAAACAGAGACAGGGTCTAGTGTAATATAAACAGAGACAGGGTCTAGTGTAATATAACCAGAGACAGGGTCTAGTGTAATATAAACAGAGACAGGGTCTAGTGTAATAGAAACAGAGACAGGGTCTAGTGTAATATAAACAGAGACAGGGTCTAGTGTAATATAAACAGAGACAGGGCCTAGTGTAATATAAACAGAGACAGGGCCTAGTGTAATATAAACAGAGACAGGGTCTAGTGTAATATAAACAGAGATAGGGTCTAGTGTAATATAAACAGAGATAGGGTCTAGTGTAATATAAACAGAGACAGGGTCTAGTGTAATATAAACAGAGACAGGGTCTAATGTAATATAACCAGAGACAGGGTCTAGTGTAATATAAACAGAGACAGGGTCTAATGTAATATAACCAGAGACAGGGTCTAGTGTAATATAAACAGAGACAGGGTGCAGTGTAATATAAACAGAGACAGGGTCTAGTGTAATATAAACAGAGACAGGGTCTAATGTAATATAACCAGAGACAGGGTCTAGTGTAATATAAACAGAGACAGGGTCTAGTGTAATATAAACAGAGACAGGGTCTAGTATAATATAAACAGAGACAGGGTCTAGTGCAATAGAAACAGAGACAAGGTCTAGTGTAATATAACCAGAGACAGGGTCTAGTGTAATATAAACAGAGACAGGGTCTAGTGTAATATAAACAGAGACAGGGTCTAGTGTAATATAAACAGAGGCAGGGTCTAGTGTAATAGAAACAGAGACAAGGTCTCGTGTAATATAACCAGAGACAGGGTCTAGTGTAATATAAACAGAGACAAGGTCTAGTGTAATATAAACAGAGGCAGGGTCTAGTGTAATAGAAACAGAGACAGGGTCTAGTGTAATATAAACAGAGACAGGGTCTAGTGTAATAGAAACAGAGACAGGGTCTAGTGTAATATAAACAGAGACAGGGTCTAGTGTAATATAAACAGTGACAGGGTCTAGTGTAATATAACCAGAGACAGGGTCTAGTGTAATATAAACAGAGACAGGGTCTAGTGTAATAGAAACAGAGACAGGGTCTAGTGTAATATAAACAGAGACCGTGTCTAGTGTAATATAAACAGAGACAAGGTCTAGTGTAATATAACCAGAGACAGGGTCTAGTGTAATATAAACAGAGACAGGTTCTAGTGTAATATAAACAGAGACAGGGTCTAGTGTAATATAAACAGAGACAGGGTCTAGTGTAATATAAACAGAGACAGGGTCTAGTGTAATAGAAGCAGAGACAGGGTCTAGTGTAATATAAACAGAGACAAGGTCTAGTGTAATATAACCAGAGACAGGGTCTAGTGTAATATAAACAGAGACAGGGTCTAGTGTAATATAAACAGAGACAGGGTCTAGTGTAATATAAACAGAGACAGGGTCTAGTGTAATATAAACAGAGACAGGGTCTAGTGTAATAGAAACAGAGACAGGGTCTAGTGTAATATAAACAGAGACAGGGTCTAGTGTAATATAAACAGACAGGGTCTAGTGTAATATAAACAGAGACAGTGTCCAGTGTAATATAAACAGAGACTGTGTCTAGTGCAATATAAACAGAGACAGGGTCTAGTGTAATATAAACAGAGACAGGGTCTAGTGTAATATAAACAGACAGGGTCTAGTGTAATATAAACAGCGACAGGGTCTAGTGTAATATAAACAGAGACAGGGTCTAGTGTAATATAAACAGACAGGGTCTAGTGTAATATAAACAGCGACAGGGTCTAGTGTAATATAAACAGAGACAGGGTCTAGTGTAATATAAACAGAGACAGGGTCTCGTGTAATATAAACAGCGACAGGGTCTAGTGTAATATAAACAGAGACAGGGTCTAGTGTAATATAAACAGAGACAGGGTCTAGTGTAATATAAACAGAGACAGGGTCTAGTGTAATATAAACAGGGACAGGGTCTGGTGTAATATAAACAGAGACAGGGTCTAGTGTAATATAAACAGAGACAGGGTCTAGTGTAATATAAACAGAGACAGGGTCTAGTGTAATATAAACAGAGACAGGGTCCAGTGTAATATAAACAGAGACAGGGTCCAGTGTAATATAAACAGAGACAGGGTCTAGTGTAATATAAACAGAGACAGGGTCTAGTGTAATATAAACAGAGACAGGGTCCAGTGTAATATAAACAGAGACAGGGTCCAGTGTAATATAAACAGAGACAGGGTCTAGTGTAATATAAACAGAGACAGGGTCTAGTGTAATATAAACAGAGACAGGGTCCAGTGTAATATAAACAGAGACAGGGTCTAGTGTAATATAAACAGAGACAGGGTCTAGTGTAATATAAACAGAGACAGGGTATAGTGTAATATAAACAGAGACAGGGTCTAGTGTAATATAAACAGAGACAGGGTCTAGTGTAATATAAACAGAGACAGGGTCTAGTGTAATATAAACAGAGACAGGGTCTAGTGTAATATAAACAGAGACAGGGTCTAGTGTAATATAAACAGAGACAGGGTCTAGTGTAATATAAACAGAGACAGGGTCTAGTGTAATATAAACAGGGTCAGGGTCTAGTGTAATATAAACAGGGTCAGGGTCTAGTGTAATATAAACAGAGACAGGGTCTAATGTAATATAAACAGAGACAGGGTCTAGTGTAATATAAACAGAGACAGGGTCTAGTGTAATATAAACAGAGATAGGGTCTAGTGTAATATAAACAGAGACAGGGTCTAGTGTAATATAAACAGAGATAGGGTCTAGTGTAATATAAACAGAGACAGGGTCTAGTGTAATATAAACAGGGTCAGGGTCTAGTGTAATATAAACAGGGTCAGGGTCTAGTGTAATATAAACAGAGACAGGGTCTAATGTAATATAAACAGAGATAGGGTCTAGTGTAATATAAACAGAGACAGGGCCTAGTGTAATATAAACAGAGACAGGGTCTAGTGTAATATAAACAGAGACAGGGTCTAGTTTAATATAAACAGAGACAGGGTCTAATGTAATATAAACAGAGACAGGGTCCAGTGTAATATAAACAGAGACAGGGTCTAGTGTAATATAAACAGAGACAGGGTCTAGTGTAATATAAACAGAGACAGGGTCTAGTGTAATATAAACAGAGACAGGGTCTAGTGTAATATAAACAGAGACAGGGTCTAGTGTAATATAAACAGGGACAGGGTCTAATGTAATATAAACAGAGACAGGGTCCAGTGTAATATAAACAGAGACAGGGTCTAGTGTAATATAAACAGAGACAGGGTCTAATGTAATATAAACAGAGACAGGGTCTAGTGTAATATAAACAGAGGCAGGGTCTAGTGTAATATAAACAGAGACAGGGTCTAGTGTAATATAAACAGAGACAGGGTCTAGTGTAATATAAACAGAGACAGGGTCTAGTGTAATATAAACAGAGACAGGGTCTAGTGTAATATAAACAGAGACAGGGTCCAGTGTAATATAAACAGAGACTGGGTCTAGTGTAATATAAACAGGGACAGGGTCTAATGTAATATAAACAGAGACTGGGTCTAGTGTAATATAAACAGGGACAGGGTCTAATGTAATATAAACAGAGACAGGGTCCAGTGTAATATAAACAGAGACAGGGTCTAGTGTAATATAAACAGAGACAGGGTCTAGTGTAATATAAACAGAGACAGGGTCTAGTGTAATATAAACAGAGACAGGGTCTAGTGTAATATAAACAGAGACAGGGTCTAGTGTAATATAAACAGAGACAGGGTCTAGTGTAATATAAACAGAGACTGGGTCTAGTGTAATATAAACAGAGACAGGGTCTAGTGTAATATAAACAGAGACAGGGTCTAGTGTAATATAAACAGAGACATTGGGGTCGATTTTAACTCAGGTGTGGGGAATTGTCAGGTTCCCCGAGTTTGGTGTTTCCTCCACGAATCTAAATGTGTGTGAGATTGATGCAATTTTAACTCATTTGGCCAATTGATTTCCAACGTGAGGGAACCCTTAACAAAGGAGTATTTCCAGTCAGGAAGTCGCATAATATAACATCACTATTGCTGCTGCATTTAGGGTCTGCAACAAGCCTTGCTTCTTCTGCAGGCTGCCAACCTTTTGGCATTTGCTGATACACTGAGCTGGAAGCAGAATGGCCAGAGAAAGACCGAGGTCTGCACCCCATTTTGATGACGTTGCCCTGCAGGCTTTAGTGGAGGGAGCAAGAGCTCACAAGGTGGTGCTCTTCCCATCATCAGGGAGGAAGATGCCTCCCCAGCAGACAAAGGCAGAGTAGGTCAACTCCTTATCGGCTACCCACAGAACCTGGATACAGTGCAGGAAGAGATTTCATGACCTTCAGCACACTGGAAAAGTGAGTATGAAGTTCCCATCACTCTCAATCTGATCTCCATTGCCTCTCCTCACCAGCACTCAGCTTTAGCAATCTCTTCCTCCACATCCCACTTGACACTGACATCCATGCACCCTTACCCATTCCCTCTCTCTCTATGCTCACAATCACCTAACTATTCGACTATGCGTCCCTCACACTCCCGATCACTCTGATGCTATGAAAACAACTGACAACACACAGAGAGGGCCCTTGGTCTTGCCACCTCACTCCATCTTCGTCTCCTTCTAAGTATCAATGCTATGGAATCTCTACACTCACTCCTTCATTCTCACTCAAGCTCCACTTGTCTCCCTCATTGCAGGAAAAGAGAGCTCACAATAAGCGAGAACAAGCGAGGACAGGAGGATGGAGACCCTCACTAGCCCACCTCACCCCCTGGGAGGAGGCGATCCTGGAAATCGTTGGAGTTGAGGAAGATGCGCAAGTGGGGAACGGACAGGCGGGTACATCACAGCAAGCTGGTGACAGAATAATTTTCCATCTCTCTCATTGACATTGCATGAGTCGCTGATAATGATTCTGAAGCTATCACAGATGGACCTATGATCATCTGCAATATGCAATGTGCATGTAACCTTGACCTCACATCTCTAACTCTTTCCTTTACTCCCCCACAGGACCATCGGGAGCCCCCATCTCCACTGTCCAGGAGGAAGAGCCTGAGCTTCCAGACTCCTCAGAGGGTGCAGCGTCAGCAGAATTCAGTGCACCCAGCACCAGCGCAGACACTCACACCTCGGTGGGACCTTCGGAACATAGAGTAGTGTTGCCACCTGGTGTATCACAGCTCACAAGTGAGCATCAGCAGATTGTGGAGACAGGGACAGCAGTGGAGAGTGCTAGTCGGAGGGCGCAGGACTCTGCCAGCTCGGCTCAGCTGCATGTCGACCCTCTGCCTCTGGGTCTATCCATAAGATCAGCGGGGCTGGAGCTCCAGGAACAGATGCAGGAGTCTCTGGCAGGTTTTGTCTCCAGGGTCGCTGCGAGTGTGGAGTGAATGGAGGAGTCCATAGCGGCCATGAGCAGAGCCTTTGTGGAGTCATTGGCACATGAACGCATCACCATGATGCAGATACGGGTCCCCATGGTCCCCTGATGTGCAGCAAGGTGCTCTCAAGCCACTTCCAAGCGCTGGCCCCTTCTGGCCTGTGCAGATTCAGGTGGGTGAGCAGCAGCCTGGCGCTCCTGTTGCTGCTGCTGTTGTTCCTGGTTCTGTTGGTGCCGCGGCTGGTGTTCGATCTCATCTAATGCCCAGAAAGGAAGGAAAGAAATGGCTCCCATGCTTCTGGTATATGCCTCCGTTGAGGAAGCGCTGAGTGAAGGTGGCGAGTGGGGTTTCCCAGGGGGTCACACTGGAGATGTGTGTGAGGCGCCAACCTTCCACAGGTGTGGTTAAGCCTGGTAAAAGTTGCCCCAAGCCTGAAACAACAAAGTGGGAATCACGAATATGAAACCTGGCGGGAGCACTATTGCATTGGTGATTATCAACTGCAGGTAAACCATCAGAGAGGAGATTTGATCAGCCATGATTTGCAGGCGGGGAGTGTGAGGGGAAATCCATACTCAGTTTTCCAGTGTGCATCCCTTCCTGCACTGTATCCAGGTTCTGCGGGAGACTGATAATGAGTTGACCTCCTCTGCCACCTGGATCCACACAGCCTTGGTCTGCTGGGGAGGCTTCTTCCTCCCAGAAGAAGGGAAGAGCACCTCTTTATGAGCTCCTGCTCCCTCAACTAAAGCTTGCAGGGCCACATCATCAAACCTGGGAGCAGACCACGGTCTCTCGATGGTCATTCTGTCTCCAGGTCCCTCTAGCATGAAAGGGCAAAAGGCTGGCAGTCTGCAGAAGAAGCAAGGCTCGTTGCAGAACTTAAATGCAACAACAATAATGATGTCATCGAAGACATCATGAAAAATCCCTTTGCAAAGGCTTCCCACACGTTGGAAATCAATTGGCCAATTGAGTTAAAATTGCATCAATCTCCCACATTCATTTAGATTCGTGCGGGAAACACGAAATTCGGATAACACAACACCATCCCGCACCTGAGCTAAAATCACCCCCATGATCGAGTGTAATATAAACAGAGACCGGATTTAGTCTAGCGTAAACAGCGACAGGGTCTAGTGTAATATAAACAGAGACAGGGCCTAGTGTAATATAAACAGAGACAGGGTCTAGTGTAATATAAACAGAGACCGGATTTAGTCTAGCGTAAACAGCGACAGGGTCTAGTGTAATATAAACAGAGACAGGGCCCAGTGTAATATAAACAGAGACAGGGTCTAGTGTAATATAAACAGAGACAGGGTCTAGTGTAATATAAACAGAGACAGGGTCTAGTGTAATATAAACAGAGACAGGGTCGAGTGTAATATAAACAGAGATAGGGTCTAGTGTAATATAAACAGAGACAGGGTCTAGTGTAATATAAACAGAGACAGGGTCTAGTGAAATATAAACAGAGACAGGGTCTAGTGTAATATAAACAGAGACAGGGTCTAGTGTAATATAAACAGGGACAGGGTCTAGTGTAATATGAACAGAGACAGGGTCTAGTGTAATATAAACAGGGACAGGGTCTAGTGTAATATAAACAGAGACAGGGTCTAGTGTAATATAAACAGAGACCGGGTCTAGTGTAATATAAACAGAGACAGGGCCTAGTGTAATATAAACAGAGACAGGGTCTAGTGTAATATAAACAGAGACCGGATTTAGTCTAGCGTAAACAGCGACAGGGTCTAGTGTAATATAAACAGAGACAGGGCCTAGTGTAATATAAACAGAGACAGGGTCTAGTGTAATATAAACAGAGACAGGGTCTAGTGTAATATAAACAGAGACAGGGTCTAGTGTAATGTAAACAGCGACAGGGTCTAGTGTAATATAAACAGAGACAGGGTCTAATGTAATATAAACAGAGCCAGGGTCTAGTGTAATATAAACAGAGACAGGGTCTAGTGTAATATAAACAGAGACAGGGTCGAGTGTAATATAAACAGAGATAGGGTCTAGTGTAATATAAACAGAGACAGGGTCTAGTGTAATATAAACAGAGACAGGGTCTAGTGAAATATAAACAGAGACAGGGTCTAGTGTAATATAAACAGAGACAGGGTCTAGTGTAATATAAACAGGGACAGGGTCTAGTGTAATATGAACAGAGACAGGGTCTAGTGTAATATAAACAGAGACAGGGTCTAATGTAATATAAACAGAGCCAGGGTCTAGTGTAATATAAACAGAGACAGGGTCTAGTGTAATATAAACAGAGACAGGGTCGAGTGTAATATAAACAGAGATAGGGTCTAGTGTAATATAAACAGAGACAGGGTCTAGTGTAATATAAACAGAGACAGGGTCTAGTGAAATATAAACAGAGACAGGGTCTAGTGTAATATAAACAGAGACAGGGTCTAGTGTAATATAAACAGGGACAGGGTCTAGTGTAATATGAACAGAGACAGGGTCTAGTGTAATATAAACAGGGACAGGGTCTAGTGTAATATAAACAGAGACAGGGTCTAGTGTAATATAAACAGAGACCGGGTCTAGTGTAATATAAACAGAGACAGGGTCTAGTGTAATATAAACAGAGATAGGGTCTAGTGTAATATAAACAGAGACAGGGTCGAGTGTAATATAAACAGAGGTAGGGTCTAGTGTAATATAAACAGAGACAGGGTCTAGTGTAATATAAACAGGGACAGGGTCCAGTGTAATATAAACAGAGACAGGGTCTAGTGTAATATAAACAGAGACAGGGTCTAGTGTAATATAAACAGGGACAGGGTCTAGTGCAATATAAACAGAGACAGGGTCTAGTGTAACATAAACAGAGACAGGGTCAAGTGTAATATAAACAGAGACAGGGTCTAGTGTAATATAAACAGAGACAGGATCTAGTGTAATATAAACAGAGACCGGATTTAGTCTAGCGTAAACAGCGACAGGGTCTAGTGTAATATAAACAGAGACAGGGCCCAGTGTAATATAAACAGAGACAGGGTCTAGTGTAATATAAACAGACACAGGGTCTAGTGTAATATAAACAGAGACAGGGTCTAGTGTAATATAAACATAGACAGGGTCTAGTGTAATGTAAACAGCGACAGGGTCTAGTGTAATATAAACAGAGACAGGGTCTAGTGTAATATAAACAGAGACAGGGTCTAGTGTAATATAAACAGAGACAGGGTCTAGTGTAATATAAACAGAGACAGGGTCTAGTGTAATGTAAACAGCGACAGGGTCTAGTGTAATATAAACAGAGACAGGGTCTAATGTAATATAAACAGAGCCAGGGTCTAGTGTAATATAAACAGAGACAGGGTCTAGTGTAATATAAACAGAGACAGGGTCGAGTGTAATATAAACAGAGATAGGGTCTAGTGTAATATAAACAGAGACAGGGTCTAGTGTAATATAAACAGAGACAGGGTCTAGTGAAATATAAACAGAGACAGGGTCTAGTGTAATATAAACAGAGACAGGGTCTAGTGTAATATAAACAGGGACAGGGTCTAGTGTAATATGAACAGAGACAGGGTCTAGTGTAATATAAACAGGGACAGGGTCTAGTGTAATATAAACAGAGACAGGGTCTAGTGTAATATAAACAGAGACCGGGTCTAGTGTAATATAAACAGAGACAGGTTCTAGTGTAATATAAACAGAGACCGGATTTAGTCTAGCGTAAACAGCGACAGGGTCTAGTGTAATATAAACAGAGACAGGGCCTAGTGTAATATAAACAGAGACAGGGTCTAGTGTAATATAAACAGAGACAGGGTCTAGTGTAATATAAACAGAGACAGGGTCTAGTGTAATGTAAACAGCGACAGGGTCTAGTGTAATATAAACAGAGACAGGGTCTAATGTAATATAAACAGAGCCAGGGTCTAGTGTAATATAAACAGAGACAGGGTCTAGTGTAATATAAACAGAGACAGGGTCGAGTGTAATATAAACAGAGATAGGGTCTAGTGTAATATAAACAGAGACAGGGTCTAGTGTAATATAAACAGAGACAGGGTCTAGTGAAATATAAACAGAGACAGGGTCTAGTGTAATATAAACAGAGACAGGGTCTAGTGTAATATAAACAGGGACAGGGTCTAGTGTAATATGAACAGAGACAGGGTCTAGTGTAATATAAACAGAGACAGGGTCTAATGTAATATAAACAGAGACAGGGTCGAGTGTAATATAAACAGAGATAGGGTCTAGTGTAATATAAACAGAGACAGGGTCTAGTGTAATATAAACAGAGACAGGGTCTAGTGAAATATAAACAGAGACAGGGTCTAGTGTAATATAAACAGAGACAGGGTCTAGTGTAATATAAACAGGGACAGGGTCTAGTGTAATATGAACAGAGACAGGGTCTAGTGTAATATAAACAGGGACAGGGTCTAGTGTAATATAAACAGAGACAGGGTCTAGTGTAATATAAACAGAGACCGGGTCTAGTGTAATATAAACAGAGACAGGGTCTAGTGTAATATAAACAGAGATAGGGTCTAGTGTAATATAAACAGAGACAGGGTCGAGTGTAATATAAACAGAGGTAGGGTCTAGTGTAATATAAACAGAGACAGGGTCTAGTGTAATATAAACAGGGACAGGGTCCAGTGTAATATAAACAGAGACAGGGTCTAGTGTAATATAAACAGAGACAGGGTCTAGTGTAATATAAACAGGGACAGGGTCTAGTGCAATATAAACAGAGACAGGGTCTAGTGTAACATAAACAGAGACTGGGTCAAGTGTAATATAAACAGAGACAGGGTCTAGTGTAATATAAACAGAGACAGGATCTAGTGTAATATAAACAGAGACCGGATTTAGTCTAGCGTAAACAGCGACAGGGTCTAGTGTAATATAAACAGAGACCGGATTTAGTCTAGCGTAAACAGCGACAGGGTCTAGTGTAATATAAACAGAGACAGGGCCCAGTGTAATATAAACAGAGACAGGGTCTAGTGTAATATAAACAGAGACAGGGTCTAGTGTAATATAAACAGACACAGGGTCTAGTGTAATATAAACAGAGACAGGGTCTAGTGTAATATAAACAGAGACAGGGTCTAGTGTAATGTAAACAGCGACAGGGTCTAGTGTAATATAAACAGAGACAGGGTCTAGTGTAATATAAACAGAGACAGGGTCTAGTGTAATATAAACAGAGACAGGGTCTAGTGTAATATAAACAGAGACAGGGTCTAGTGTAATGTAAACAGCGACAGGGTCTAGTGTAATATAAACAGAGACAGGGTCTAATGTAATATAAACAGAGCCAGGGTCTAGTGTAATATAAACAGAGACAGGGTCTAGTGTAATATAAACAGAGACAGGGTCGAGTGTAATATAAACAGAGATAGGGTCTAGTGTAATATAAACAGAGACAGGGTCTAGTGTAATATAAACAGAGACAGGGTCTAGTGAAATATAAACAGAGACAGGGTCTAGTGTAATATAAACAGAGACAGGGTCTAGTGTAATATAAACAGGGACAGGGTCTAGTGTAATATGAACAGAGACAGGGTCTAGTGTAATATAAACAGGGACAGGGTCTAGTGTAATATAAACAGAGACAGGGTCTAGTGTAATATAAACAGAGACCGGGTCTAGTGTAATATAAACAGAGACAGGGCCTAGTGTAATATAAACAGAGACAGGGTCTAGTGTAATATAAACAGAGACCGGATTTAGTCTAGCGTAAACAGCGACAGGGTGTAGTGTAATATAAACAGAGACAGGGTCTAGTGTAATATAAACAGAGACAGGGTCTAGTGAAATATAAACAGAGACAGGGTCTAGTGTAATATAAACAGAGACAGGGTCTAGTGTAATATAAACAGGGACAGGGTCTAGTGTAATATGAACAGAGACAGGGTCTAGTGTAATATAAACAGAGACAGGGTCTAATGTAATATAAACAGAGCCAGGGTCTAGTGTAATATAAACAGAGACAGGGTCTAGTGTAATATAAACAGAGACAGGGTCGAGTGTAATATAAACAGAGATAGGGTCTAGTGTAATATAAACAGAGACAGGGTCTAGTGTAATATAAACAGAGACAGGGTCTAGTGAAATATAAACAGAGACAGGGTCTAGTGTAATATAAACAGAGACAGGGTCTAGTGTAATATAAACAGGGACAGGGTCTAGTGTAATATGAACAGAGACAGGGTCTAGTGTAATATAAACAGAGATAGGGTCTAGTGTAATATAAACAGAGACAGGGTCGAGTGTAATATAAACAGAGGTAGGGTCTAGTGTAATATAAACAGAGACAGGGTCTAGTGTAATATAAACAGAGACAGGGTCTAGTGTAATATAAACAGGGACAGGGTCCAGTGTAATATAAACAGAGACAGGGTCTAGTGTAATATAAACAGAGACAGGGTCTAGTGTAATATAAACAGGGACAGGGTCTAGTGCAATATAAACAGAGACAGGGTCTAGTGTAACATAAACAGAGACAGGGTCAAGTGTAATATAAATAGAGACAGGGTCTAGTGTAATATAAACAGAGACAGGGTCTAGTGTAATATAAACAGAGATAGGGTCTAGTGTAATATAAACAGAGACAGGGTCTAGTGTAATATAAACAGAAACAGGGTCTAGTGTAATATAAACAGAGACACGGTCTAGTGTAATATAAACAGAGACAGGGTCTAGTGTAATATAAACAGAGACAGGGTCTAGTGTAATATAAACAGAGACCGGGTCTAGTGTAATATAAACAGAGACAGGGTCTAGTGTAATATAAAAAGAGACAGGGTCTAGTGTAATATAAACAGAGACCGGGTCTAGTGTAATATAAACAGAGACCGGGTCTAGTGTAATATAAACAGAGACCGGGTCTAGTGTAATATAAACAGAGACCGGGTCTAGTGTAATAAAAACAGAGACAGGGTCTAGTGTAATATAAAAAGAGACAGGGTCTAGTGTAATATAAACAGAGACAGGGTCTAGTGTAATATAAACAGAGATAGGGTCTGGTGTAATATAAACAGAGACAGGGTCTAGTGTAATATAAACAGAGACAGGGTCTAGTGTAATATAAACAGAGACAGGGTCTATTGTAATATAAACAGAGACAGGGTCTAGTGTAATATAAACAGCGACAGGGTCTAGTGTAATATAAACAGTGACAGGGTCTAGTGTAATATAAACTGAGACAGGGTCTAGTGTAATATAAACAGAGACAGGGTCGAGTGTAATATAAACAGAGACAGGGTCTAGTGTAATATAAACAGAGACAGGGTCTAGTCTAATATAAACAGAGACAGGGTCTAGTGTAATATAAACAGAGACAGTGTCTAGTGTAATATAAACAGAGACAGGGTCCAGTGTAATATAAACAGGGACAGGGTCTGGTTTAATATAAACAGAGACAGGGTCTAGAGTAATATCAACAGAGCTAGGGTCTAGTGTAATATAAACAGAGATAGGGTCTAGTGTAATATAAACAGAGACAGGGTCTAGTGTAATATAAACAGAGACCGGATTTAGTCTAGCGTAAACAGCGACAGGGTCTAGTGTAATATAAACAGAGACAGGGCCTAGTGTAATATAAACAGAGACAGGGTCTAGTGTAATATAAACAGAGACAGGGTCTAGTGTAATATAAACAGAGACAGGGTCTAGTGTAATATAAACAGAGACAGGGTCTAGTGTAATATAAACAGAGACAGGGTCTAGTGTAATATAAACAGAGACAGGGTCTAGTGTAATATAAACAGAGACAGGGTCTAGTGTAATATAAACAGAGACACGGTCTAGTGTAATATAAACAGAGACAGGGTCTAGTGTAATATAAACAGAGACAGGGTCTAGTGTAATATAAACAGAGACAGGGTCTAGTGTAATATAAACAGAGACAGGGTCTAGTGTAATATAAACAGAGACACGGTCTAGTGTAATATAAACAGAGACAGGGTCTAGTGTAATATAAACAGAGACAGGGTCTAGTGTAATATAAACAGAGACCGGGTCTAGTGTAATATAAACAGAGACAGGGTCTAGTGTAATATAAAAAGAGACAGGGTCTAGTGTAATATAAACAGAGACCGGGTCTAGTGTAATATAAACAGAGACCGGGTCTAGTGTAATATAAACAGAGACCGGGTCTAGTGTAATATAAACAGAGACCGGGTCTAGTGTAATAAAAACAGAGACAGGGTCTAGTGTAATATAAAAAGAGACAGGGTCTAGTGTAATATAAACAGAGACAGGGTCTAGTGTAATATAAACAGAGATAGGGTCTGGTGTAATATAAACAGAGACAGGGTCTAGTGTAATATAAACAGAGACAGGGTCTAGTGTAATATAAACAGAGACAGGGTCTATTGTAATATAAACAGAGACAGGGTCTAGTGTAATATAAACAGCGACAGGGTCTAGTGTAATATAAACAGTGACAGGGTCTAGTGTAATATAAACTGAGACAGGGTCTAGTGTAATATAAACAGAGACAGGGTCGAGTGTAATATAAACAGAGACAGGGTCTAGTGTAATATAAACAGAGACAGGGTCTAGTCTAATATAAACAGAGACAGGGTCTAGTGTAATATAAACAGAGACAGTGTCTAGTGTAATATAAACAGAGACAGGGTCCAGTGTAATATAAACAGGGACAGGGTCTGGTTTAATATAAACAGAGACAGGGTCTAGAGTAATATAAACAGAGCTAGGGTCTAGTGTAATATAAACAGAGATAGGGTCCAGTGTAATATAAACAGAGACAGGGTCTAGTGTAATATAAACAGAGACCGGATTTAGTCTAGCGTAAACAGCGACAGGGTCTAGTGTAATATAAACAGAGACAGGGCCTAGTGTAATATAAACAGAGACAGGGTCTAGTGTAATATAAACAGAGACAGGGTCTAGTGTAATATAAACAGAGACAGGGTCTAGTGTAATGTAAACAGCGACAGGGTCTAGTGTAATATAAACAGAGACAGGGTCTAATGTAATATAAACAGAGCCAGGGTCTAGTGTAATATAAACAGAGACAGGGTCTAGTGTAATATAAACAGAGACAGGGTCGAGTGTAATATAAACAGAGATAGGGTCTAGTGTAATATAAACAGAGACAGGGTCTAGTGTAATATAAACAGAGACAGGGTCTAGTGAAATATAAACAGAGACAGGGTCTAGTGTAATATAAACAGAGACAGGGTCTAGTGTAATATAAACAGGGACAGGGTCTAGTGTAATATGAACAGAGACAGGGTCTAGTGTAATATAAACAGAGACAGGGTCTAATGTAATATAAACAGAGCCAGGGTCTAGTGTAATATAAACAGAGACAGGGTCTAGTGTAATATAAACAGAGGCAGGGTCGAGTGTAATATAAACAGAGATAGGGTCTAGTGTAATATAAACAGAGACAGGGTCTAGTGTAATATAAACAGAGACAGGGTCTAGTGAAATATAAACAGAGACAGGGTCTAGTGTAATATAAACAGAG
Source organism: Somniosus microcephalus (assembly GCF_052327205.1). Lineage (NCBI taxonomy): Eukaryota > Metazoa > Chordata > Chondrichthyes > Squaliformes > Somniosidae > Somniosus > Somniosus microcephalus. Next base: position 100,005,111 of record NC_140990.1, on the reverse strand, counting down.
ACAGGGTCTAGTGTAATATAAACAGGGACAGGGTCTAGTGTAATATGAACAGAGACAGGGTCTAGTGTAATATAAACAGGGACAGGGTCTAGTGTAATATAAACAGAGACAGGGTCTAGTGTAATATAAACAGAGACCGGGTCTAGTGTAATATAAACAGAGACAGGGTCTAGTGTAATATAAACAGAGATAGGGTCTAGTGTAATATAAACAGAGACAGGGTCGAGTGTAATATAAACAGAGGTAGGGTCTAGTGTAATATAAACAGAGACAGGGTCTAGTGTAATATAAACAGAGACAGGGTCTAGTGTAATATAAACAGGGACAGGGTCCAGTGTAATATAAACAGAGACAGGGTCTAGTGTAATATAAACAGAGACAGGGTCTAGTGTAATATAAACAGGGACAGGGTCTAGTGCAATATAAACAGAGACAGGGTCTAGTGTAACATAAACAGAGACAGGGTCAAGTGTAATATAAACAGAGACAGGGTCTAGTGTAATATAAACAGAGACAGGGTCTAGTGTAATATAAACAGAGATAGGGTCTAGTGTAATATAAACAGAGACAGGGTCTAGTGTAATATAAACAGAGACAGGGTCTAGTGTAATATAAACAGAGACACGGTCTAGTGTAATATAAACAGAGACAGGGTCTAGTGTAATATAAACAGAGACAGGGTCTAGTGTAATATAAACAGAGACCGGGTCTAGTGTAATATAAACAGAGACAGGGTCTAGTGTAATATAAAAAGAGACAGGGTCTAGTGTAATATAAACAGAGACCGGGTCTAGTGTAATATAAACAGAGACCGGGTCTAGTGTAATATAAACAGAGACCGGGTCTACTGTAATATAAACAGAGACCGGGTCTAGTGTAATAAAAACAGAGACAGGGTCTAGTGTAATATAAACAGAGACAGGGTCTAGTGTAATATAAACAGAGACAGGGTCTAGTGTAATATAAACAGAGATAGGGTCTGGTGTAATATAAACAGAGACAGGGTCTAGTGTAATATAAACAGAGACAGGGTCTAGTGTAATATAAACAGAGACAGGGTCTATTGTAATATAAACAGAGACAGGGTCTAGTGTAATATAAACAGCGACAGGGTCTAGTGTAATATAAACAGTGACAGGGTCTAGTGTAATATAAACTGAGACAGGGTCTAGTGTAATATAAACAGAGACAGGGTCGAGTGTAATATAAACAGAGACAGGGTCTAGTGTAATATAAACAGAGACAGGGTCTAGTCTAATATAAACAGAGACAGGGTCTAGTGTAATATAAACAGAGACAGTGTCTAGTGTAATATAAACAGAGACAGGGTCCAGTGTAATATAAACAGGGACAGGGTCTGGTTTAATATAAACAGAGACAGGGTCTAGAGTAATATAAACAGAGCTAGGGTCTAGTGTAATATAAACAGAGATAGGGTCTAGTGTAATATAAACAGAGACAGGGTCTAGTGTAATATAAATAGAGATAGGGTCTAGTGTAATATAAACAGGGACAGGGTCTAGTGTAATATAAACAGAGACAGGGTCTAGTGTAATATAAACAGAGATAGGGTCTAGTGTAATATAAACAGAGACAGGGGCGAGTGTAATATAAACAGAGACAGGGTCTAGTGTAATATAAACAGAGACAGGGTCAAGTGTAATATAAACAGAGACAGGGTCTAGTGTAATATCAACAGAGACAGGGTCTAGTGTAATATAAACAGGGACAGGGTCTAGTGTAATATAAACAGAGACAGGGTCTAGTGTAATATAAACAGGGACAGGGTCTAGTGTAATATAAACAGAGACAGGGTCCAGTGTAATATAAACAGAGAAAGGGTCTAGTGTAATATAAACAGAGATAGGGTCTAGTGTAATATAAACAGAGATAGGGTCTAGTGTAATATAAACAGAGGTAGGGTCTAGTGCAATATAAACAGAGACAGGGTCTAGTGTAATATACCAGAGACAGGGTCTAGTGTAATATAAACAGAGACAGGGTCTAGTGTAATATAAACAGAGACAGGGTCTAGTGTAATATAAACAGCGACAGGGTCGAGTGTAATATAAACAGAGACAGGGTCTAGTGTAATATAAACAGAGACAGGGTCTAGTGTAATATAAATAGAGACAGGGTCTAGTGTAATATAAACGGAGACAGGGTCTAGTGCAATATAAACAGAGACAGGGTCTAGTGTAATATAAAAAGAGACAGGGTCTAGTCTAATATAAACAGAGACAGGGTCTAGTGTAATATAAACAGAGATAGATTCTAGTGTAATTTAAACAGAGACAGGGTCTAGTGTAATATAAACAGAGACAGGGTCTAGTGTAATATAAACAGGGACAGGGTCGAGTGTAATATAAACAGAGACAGGGCCTAGTGTAATATAAACAGGGACAGGGTCGAGTGTAATATAAACAGAGACAGGGTCTAGTGTAATATAAACAGAGATAGGGTCTAGTGTAATATAAACAGAGATAGGGTCTAGTGTAATATAAACAGAGATAGGGTCTAGTGTAATATAAACAGAGATAGGGTCTAGTGTAATATAAACAGGGACAGGGTCTGGTGTAATATAAACAGAGGCAGGGTCTAGTGTAATATAAACAGAGACAGGGTCTAGTGTAATATAAACAGGGACAGGGTCCAGTATAATATAAACAGAGACAGGGTCTAGTGTAATATAAACAGGGACAGGGCCAAGTGTAATATAAACAGAGATAGGGTCTAGTGTAATATAAACAGAGACAGGGTCTAGTGTAATATAAACAGAGAGAGGGTCTAGTGTAATATAAACAGAGACAGGGTCTAGTGTAATATAAACAGAGACAGGGTCTAGTGTAATATAAACAGAGACAGGGTCTAGTGTAATATAAACAGAGACCGGGTCTAGTGTAATATAAACAAAGACCGGGTCTAGTGTAATATAAAGAGAGACAGGGTCTAGTGTAATATAAACAGAGACAGGGTCTAGTGTAATATAAACAGAGACAGGGTCTAGTGTAATATAAACAGAGACAGGGTCTAGTGTAATATAAACAGAGATAGGTTCTAATGTAATATAAACAGAGATAGGGTCTAGTGTAATATAAACAGAGATAGGGTCTAGTGTAATATAAATAGAGACAGGGTCTAGAGTAATATAAACAGGGACAGGGTCTAGTGTAATATAAACAGAGACAGGGACTGGAGTAATATGAACAGGGACAGGGTCTCGTGTAATATAAACAGAGATAGGGTCTAGTGTAATATAAACAGAGATAGGGTCTAGTGTAATATAAACAGGGACAGGGTCTAGTATAATATAAACAGAGACAGGGTCTAGTGTAATATAAACAGAGACAGGGTCTAGTGTAATATAAACAGAGACAGGGTCTAGTGTAATATAAACAGCGACAGGGTCTCGTGTAATACAAACAGAGATAGGGTCTTGTGTAATATAAACAGAGATAGGGTCTAGTGTAATATAAACAGAGACAGGGTCTAGTGTAATATAAACAGAGACAGGGTCTAGTGTAATATAAACAGAGACAGGGTCTAGTGTAATATAAACAGAGACAGGGTCTAGTGTAATATAAACAGGGACAGGGTCTAGTGTAATATAAACAGAGACAGGGTCTAGTGTAATATAAAGAGGGACAGGGTCTAGTGTAATATAAACAGAGGTAGGGTCGAGTGTAATATAAACAGAGACAGGGTCTAGTGTAATATAAACAGAGACAGGGTCTAGTGTAATATAAACAGGGACAGGGTCTAGTGTAATATAAACAGAGACAGGGTCTAGTGTAATATAAACAGGGACAGGGTCTAGTGTAATATAAACAGAGACAGGGTCTAGTGTAATATAAACAGAGACAGGGTCTACTGTAATATAAACAGAGATAGGGTCTAGTGTAATATAAACAGAGGCAGGGTCTAGTGTAATATAAACAGAGATAGGGTCTAGTGTAATATAAACAGAGACAGGGACTAGTGTAATATAAACAGAGACAGGGTCTAGTGTAATATAAACAGAGACACGGTCCAGTGTAATATAAACAGAGACAGGGTCTAGTGTAATATAAACAGAGACCGGGTCTAGTGTAATATAAACAGAGACCGGGTCTAGTGTAATATAAACAGAGACAGGGCCGAGTGTAATATAAAAAGAGACAGGGTCTAGTGTAATATAAACAGAGACAGGGTCTAGTGTAATATAAACAGAGACAGGGTCTAGTGTAATATAAACAGCGACAGGGTCTAGTGTAATATAAACAGTGACAGGGTCTAGTGTAATATAAACAGAGACAGAGTCTAGTGTAATATAAACAGAGACAGGGTCTAGTGTAATATAAACAGAGACAGGGTCTATTGTAATATAAACAGAGACAGGGTCTAGTGTAATATAAACAGAGACGGGGTCTAGTGCAATATAAACAGAGACAGGGTCCATTGTAATATAAACAGAGACAGGGTCTAGTGTAATATAAAGAGCGACAGGGTCTAGTGTAATATAAACAGTGACAGGGTCTAGTGTAATATAAACTGAGACAGGGTCTAGTGTAATATAAACAGAGACAGGGTCTAGTGTAATATAAACAGAGACAGGGTCTAGTGTAATATAAACAGAGACAGGGTCTAGTCTAATATAAACAGAGACAGGGTCTAGTGTAATATAAACAGAGACAGGGTCTAGTGTAATATAAACAGAGCAAGGGTCCAGTGTAATATAAACAGAGATAGGGTCTACTGTAATATAAACAGAGACAGGGTCTAGTGTAATATAAACAGAGACAGGGTCTTCTGTAATATAAACAGGGACAGGGTCAAGTGTAATATAAACAGAGACAGGGTCTAGTGTAATATAAACAGAGATAGGGTCTAGTGTCATATAAACAGAGACGGGGCTAATGTAATATAAACAGAGACAGGGTCTAGTGTAATATAAACAGAGACAGGGTCTCCTGTAATATAAACAGAGACAGGGTCTAGTGTAATATTAACAGGGACAGGGTCTAGTGTAATATAAACAGAGACAGGGTCTAGTGTAATATAAACAGAGATAGGGTCTAGTGTAATATAAACAGAGACAGGGTCTAGTGTAATATAAGCAGAGACAGGGTCTAGTGTAATATAAACAGGGACAGGGTCTAGTGTAATATAAACAGGGACAGGGCCAAGTGTAATATAAACAGAGATAGGGTCTAGTGTAATATAAACAGAGACAGGGTCTAGTGTAATATAAACAGAGATAGGGTCTAGTGTAATATAAACAGAGACAGGGTCTAGTGTAATATAAACAGAGACAGGGTCTAGTGTAATATAAACAGAGACAGGGTCTCGAGTAATATAAACAGAGATAGGGTCTAGTGTAATATAAACAGAGACAGGGTCTCGTGTAATATAAACAGAGACAGGGTCTAGTGTAATATAAACAGAGACAGGGTCCAGTGTAATATAAACAGAGACCGGGTCTAGTGTAATATAAACAGAGACCGGGTCTCGTGTCATATAAAGAGAGACAGGGTCTAGTGTAATATAAACAGAGACAGGGTCTAGTGTAATATAAACAGAGACAGGGTCGAGTGTAATATAAACAGAGACAGGGTCTAGTGTAATATAAGCAGAGACCGAGTCTAGTGTAATATAAACAGAGACAGGGTCTAGTGTAATATAAACAGAGACAGGGTCGAGTGTAATATAAACAGAGACAGGGTCTAGTGTAATATAAACAGAGACAGGGTCTAGTGTAATATAAACAGAGACGGGGTCTAGTGTAATATAAAAAGAGACAGGGTCTAGTGTAATATAAACAGAGACAGGGTCTAGTGTAATATAAACAGAGACAGGGTCTAGTTAAATATAAACAGAGCCAGGGTCTAGTGTAATATAAACAGAGCCAGGGTCTAGTGTAATATCAGCAGAGATAGGGTCTAGTGTAATATAAACAGAGATAGGGTCTCGTGTAATATAAACAGAGACAGGGTCTAATGTAATATAGACAGAGACAGGGTCTAGTGTAATATAAACAGAGACAGGGTCTCGTGAAATATAAACAGGGACAGGGTCTAGTGTAATATAAACAGAGATAGGGTCTAGTGTAATATAAACAGGGACAGGGTCTAGTATAATATAAACAGAGACAGGGTCTCGTGAAATATAAACAGGGACAGGGTCTAGTGTAATATAAACAGAGATAGGGTCTAGTGTAATATAAACAGAGACAGGGTCTAGTGTAATATAAACAGAGACAGGGTCTAGTGTAATATAAACAGAGACAGGGTCTAGTGTAATATAAACAGAGACAGGGTCTAGTGTAATATAAACAGAGACAGGGTCTAGTGTAATATAAACAGAGACAGGGTCTAGTGTAATATAAACAGAGACAGGGTCTAGTGTAATATAAACAGAGACAGGGTCTAGTGTAATATAAACAGAGACAGGGTCTAGTGTAATATAAACAGCGACAGGGTCTCGTGTAATATAAACAGAGACAGGGTCTAGTGTAAAATAAACAGAGCCAGGGCCTAGTGTAATATAAACAGAGACAGGATCTAGTGTAATATAAACAGAGACAGGGTCTAGTGTAATATAAACAGAGACAGGGTCTAGTGTAATATAAACAGAGACAGGGTCGAGTGTAATATAAACAGAGACAGGGTCTAGTGTAATATAAACCGAGACCGGGTCTAGTGTAATATAAACAGAGACAGGGTCTAGTGTAATATAAACAGAGCCAGGGTCTAGTGTAATATAAACAGAGACAGGGTCTAGAGTAATATAAACAGGGACAGGGTCTAGTGTAATATAAACAGAGATAGGGTCTAGTGTAATATAAACAGAGATAGGGTCTAGTGTAATATAAACAGAGATAGGGTCTCGTGTAATATAAACAGGGACAGGGTCTAGTGTAATATAAACAGAGACAGGGTCTAGTGTAATATAAACAGGGACAGGGTCTTGTGTAATATAAACAGAGACAGGGTCTAGTGTAATATAAACAGGGACAGGGCCTAGTGTAATATAAACAGAGATAGGGTGTAGTGTAATATAAACAGAGACAGGGTCTAGTGTAATATAAACAGAGATAGGGTCTAGTGTAATATAAACAGAGACAGGGTCGAGTATAATATAAACAGAGACAGGGTCTAGTGTAATATAAACAGAGATAGGGTCTAGTGTAATATAAACAGAGGCAGGGTCTCGTGTAATATAAACAGAGACAAGGTCTAGTGTAATATAAACAGAGACAGGGTCTAGTGTAATATAAACAGAGACAGGGTCTAGTGTAATATAAACAGGGACAGGGTCTAGTGTAATATAAACAGAGACAGGGTCTAGTGTAATATAAACAGAGACAGGGTCTAGTGTAATATAAGCAGAGACAGGTTCTAGTGTAATATAAACAGAAACAGGGTCTAGTGTAATATGAACAGAGACAGGGTCTAGTGCAATATAAGCAGAGACAGGTTCTAGTGTAATATAAACAGAAACAGGGTCTAGTGTAATATGAACAGAGATAGGGTCTCGTGTAATATAAACAGAGACAGGGTCTAGTGTAATATAAACAGAGACAGGGTCTAGTGTAATATAAACAGAGACAGGGTCTAGTGTAATATAAACAGAGACAGGGTCTAGTGTAATATAAACAGAGACAGGGTCTAGTGTAATATAAACAGAGACCGGGTCTCGTGTAACATAAACAGAGACAGTGTCTAGTGTAATATAAACAGAGACAGGGTCTAGTGTAATATAAACAGAGACTGGGTCTAGTGTAATATAAACAGAGACAGGGTCTCGTGTAATATAAACAGAGACAGGGTCTAGTGTAATATAAACAGAGACAGGGTCTAGTGTAATATAAACAGAGACAGGGTCTAGTGTAATATAAACAGAGACAGGGTCTAGTGTAATATGAACAGAGACAGGGTCTATTGTAATATAAACAGAGACAGGGTCTAGTGTAATATAAACAGAGACAGGGTCTAGTGTAATATAAACAGCGGCAGGGTCTAGTGTAATATAAACAGAGACAGGGTCTAGTGTAATATAAACAGAGACAGGGTCTAGTGTAATATAAAGAGAGATAGGGTCTAGTGTAATATAAACAGAGATAGGGTCTAGTGTAATATAAACAGAGACAGGGTCTAGTGTAATATAAACAGAGATAGGGTCTAGTGTAACATAAACAGAGACAGGGTCTAGTGTAATATAAACAGAGACAGGGTCTAGTGTAATATAAACAGAGACAGGGTCTAGTGTAATATAAACAGGGACAGGGTCTAGTGTAATATAAACAGAGACAGGGTCTAGTGTAATATAAACAGGGACAGGGTCTAGTGTAATATAAACAGAGACAGGGTCTAGTGTAATATAAACAGAGATAGGGTCTAGTGTAATATAAACAGAGACAGGGTCTAGTGTAATATAAACAGAGACACGGTCTAGTGTAATATAAACAGAGACAGGGTCTAGTGTAATATAAACAGAGACCGGGTCTAGTGTAATATAAACAGAGACCGGGTCTAGTGTAATATAAACAGAGACAGGGTCTAGTGTAATATAAACAGAGACAGGGTCTAGTGTAATATAAACAGAGATAGGGTCTAGTGTAATATAAACAGAGACAGGGTCTAGTGTAATATAAACAGAGACAGGGTCTAGTGTAATATAAACAGAGACAGGGTCTAGTATAATATAAACAGAGACAGGTTCTAGTGCAATATAAACAGCGACAGGGTCTAGTGTAATATAAACAGAGACAGGGTCTAGTGAAATATAAACAGAGACAGGGTCTAGTGTAATATAAACAGAGACAGGGTCTAGTGTAATATAAACAGCGACAGGGTCTAGTGTAATATAAACAGAGACAGGGTCTAGTGAAATATAAACAGAGACAGGGTCTAGTGTAATATAAACAGAGACAGGGTCCAGTGTAATATAAACAGGGACAGGGTCTAGTATAACATAAACAGAGACAGGGTCTAGTGTAATATGAACAGGGACAGGGCCAAGTGTAATATAAACAGAGATAGGGTCGAGTGTAATATAAACAGAGACAGGGTCTAGTGTAATATAAACAGAGACAGGGTCTAGTGTAATATAAACAGAGACAGGGTCTAGTGTAATATAAACAGCGACCGGGTCTAGTGTAATATAAACAAAGACCGGGTCTAGTGTAATATAAAGAGAGACAGGGTCTAGTGTAATATAAACAGAGACAGGGTCTAGTGTAATATAAACAGAGACAGGGTCTAGTGTAATATAAACAGAGACAGGGTCTAGTGTAATATAAACAGAGATAGGGTCTAGTGTAATATAAACAGAGACAGGGTCTAGTGTAATATAAACAGAGACAGGGTCGAGAGTAATATAAACAGAGACCGGGTCTAGTGTAATATAAACAGAGACAGGATCTCGTGTAATAAATACAGAGACAGGGTCTAGTGTAATATAAACACAGACAGGGTCTTGTGTAATATAAACACAGACAGGGTCTAGTGTAATATTAACAGCGACAGGGTCTAGTGTAATATAAACAGAGACAGGGTCTAGTGTAATATAAACAGAGACAGGGCCTAGTGGAATATAAACAGAGACAGGGTCTAGTGTAATATAAACAGAGACAGGGTCGAGTGTAATATATACAGAGACAGGGTCTAGTGTAATATAAACAGAGATAGGGTCTTGTGTAATATAAACAGAGATAGGGTCTAGTGTAATATAAACAGGGACAGGGTCTAGTGTAATATAAACAGAGACAGGGTCTAGTGTAATATAAACAGAGGCAGGGTCTAGTGTAATGTAAACAGAGACAGGGTCCAGTGTAATATAAACAGGGACAGGGTCTAGTATAACATAAACAGAGACAGGGTCGAGTGTAATATGAACAGGGACAGGGCCAAGTGTAATATAAACAGAGATAGGGTCGAGTGTAATATAAACAGAGACAGGGTCTAGTGTAATATAAACAGAGACAGGGTCTAGTGTAATATAAACAGAGACAGGGTCTAGTGTAATATAAACAGCGACCGGGTCTAGTGTAATATAAACAAAGACCGGGTCTAGTGTAATATAAAGAGAGACAGGGTCTAGTGTAATATAAACAGAGACAGGGTCTAGTGTAATATAAACAGAGACAGGGTCTAGTGTAATATAAACAGAGACAGGGTCTAGTGTAATATAAACAGAGATAGGGTCTAGTGTAATATAAACAGAGACAGGGTCTAGTGTAATATAAACAGAGACAGGGTCTCGTGTAATATAAACAGAGATAGGGTCTGGTGTAATATAAACAGGGACAGGGTCTAGTGTAATATAAACAGGGACAGGGTCTAGTGTAATATAAACAGAGACAGGGTCTCGTGTAATATAAACAGAGACAGGGTCTAGTGTTATATAAACAGAGACAGGGTCTAGTGTAATATAAACAGAGAGAGGGTCTAGTGTAATATAAACAGAGACAGGGTCTAGTGTAATATAAACAGAGACCGGGTCTAGTGTAATATAAACAGAGACCGGGTCTAGTGTAATATAAAGAGAGACAGGGTCTAGTGTAATATAAACAGAGACAGGGTCCAGTGTAATATAAACAGAGACAGGGTCTAGTGTAATATAAACAGAGACAGGGTCTAGTGTAATATAAACAGACATAGGGTCTAGTGTAATATAAACAGGGTCAGGGTCTAGTGTAATCTAAACAGAGACAGGGTCTAGTGTAATATAAACAGAGACAGGGTCGAGAGTAATATAAACAGAGACCGGGTCTAGTGTAATATAAACAGAGACAGGGTCTCGTGTAATAAATACAGAGACAGGGTCTAGTGTAATATAAACACAGACAGGGTCTTGTGTAATATAAACACAGACAGGGTCTAGTGTAATATTAACAGCGACAGGGTCTAGTGTAATATAAACAGAGACAGGGTCTAGTGTAATATAAACAGAGACAGGGCCTAGTGGAATATAAACAGAGACAGGGTCTAGTGTAATATAAACAGAGACAGGGTCGAGTGTAATATATACAGAGACAGGGTCTAGTGTAATATAAACAGAGACAGGGTCTAGTGTAATATAAACAGAGACAGGGTCTCGTGTAAAATAAACAGAGACAGGGTCTAGTGTAATATAAACAGAGACAGGGTCTAGAGTAATATAAACAGGGACAGGGTCTAGTGTAATATAAACAGAGACAGGGTCTAGAGTAATATAAACAGGGACAGGGTCTAGTGTAATATAAACAGAGATAGGGTCTAGTGTAATATAAACAGAGATAGGGTCTAGTGTAATATAAGCAGGGCAGGGTCTAGTGTAATATAAACAGAGACAGGGTCTAGTGTAATATAAACAGAGACAGTTTCTAATGTAATATAAACAGAGATAGGGTCTAGTGTAATATAAACAGCGACAGGGTCTAGTGTAATATAAACAGAGACAGGGTCCAGAGTAATATAAACAAAGACAGGGTCTAGTGTAATATAAACAGAGATAGGGTCTAGTGTAATATAAACAGAGATAGGGTCTAGTGTAATATAAACAGAGACAGGGTCTCGTGTAATATAAACAGAGATAGGGTCTGGTGTAATATAAACAGGGACAGGGTCTAGTGTAATATAAACAGGGACAGGGTCTAGTGTAATATAAACAGAGACAGGGTCTCGTGTAATATAAACAGAGACAGGGTCTAGTGTTATATAAACAGAGACAGGGTCTAGTGTAATATAAACAGAGAGAGGGTCTAGTGTAATATAAACAGAGACAGGGTCTAGTGTAATATAAACAGAGACCGGGTCTAGTGTAATATAAACAGAGACCGGGTCTAGTGTAATATAAAGAGAGACAGGGTCTAGTGTAATATAAACAGAGACAGGGTCCAGTGTAATATAAACAGAGACAGGGTCCAGTGTAATATAAACAGAGACAGGGTCTAGTGTAATATAAACAGACATAGGGTCTAGTGTAATATAAACAGGGTCAGGGTCTAGTGTAATATAAACAGAGACAGGGTCTAGTGTAATATAAACAGAGACAGGGTCTAGTGTAATATAAACAGAGACAGGGTCTAGTGTAATATAAACAGAGACAGGGTCTAGTGTATTATAAACAGAGACAGGGATTAGTGTAATATAAACAGCGACAGAGTCTAGTGTAATATAAACAGATACAGGGTCTAGTGTAATATAAACAGAGACAGGGCCTAGTGTAATATAAACAGAGACAGGGTCCAGTGTAATATAAACAGAGACCCGGTCTAGTGTAATATAAACAGAGACAGGGCCTAGTGTAATATAAACAGAGACAGGGTCGAGTGTAATATAAACAGAGACAGGGTCTAGTGTAATATAAACAGAGACAGGGTCTAGTGTAATATAAACAGAGCCAGGGTCTAGTGTAATATAAACAGGGACAGGGTCTAGTATAATATAAACAGAGACAGGGTCTAGTGTAATATAAACAGGGACAGGGCCAAGTGTAGTATAAACAGAGATAGGGTCTAGTGTAATATAAACAGAGACAGAGTCCAGTGTAATATAAACAGAGATAGGGTCTCGTGTAATATAAACAGAGACAGGGTCTAGTGTAATATAAACAGAGACAGGGTCTCGTGTAATATAAACAGAGACAGGGTCTAGTGTAATATAAACAGAGACAGGGTCTAGTGTAATATAAACAGAGACAGGGTCTAGTGTAATATAAACAGAGATAGGGTCTCGTGTAATATAAACAGAGACAGGGTCTAGTGTAATATAAACAGAGACAGGGTCCAGTGTAATATTAACAGAGACCGGGTCTAGTGTAATATAAACAGAGACAGGGTCTAGTGTAATAAATACAGAGACGGGGTCTAGTGTAATATAAACACAGACAGGGTCTAGTGTAATATAAACACAGACAGGGTCTAGTGTAATATAAACAGCGACAGGGTCTAGTGTAATATAAACAGAGACAGGGTCTAGTGTAATATAAACAGAGACAGGGCCTAGTGTAATATAAACAGAGACACGGTCTAGTGTAATATAAACAGAGACAGGGTCTAGTGTAATATAAACAGAGACAGGGTCTAGTGTAATATAAACAGAGACAGGGTCTAGTGTAATATATACGGAGACAGGGTCTAGTGTAATATAAACAGAGACAGGGTCTAGTGTAATATAAACAGAGACAGGGTCTAGTGTAATATAAACAGAGACAGGGTCTAGTGTAATATAAACAGAGACAGGGTCTAGAGTAATATAAACAGGGACAGGGTCCAGTGTAATATAAACAGAGACAGGGTCTAGAGTAATATAAACAGAGATAGGGTCTAGTGTAATATAAACAGAGACAGGGTCTAGAGTAATATATACAGGGACAGGGTCGAGTGTAATATAAACAGAGACCGGGTCTAGAGTAATATAAACAGGGACAGAGTCTAGTGTAATATAAACAGAGATAGGGTCTAGTGTAATATAAACAGAGATAGGGTCTAGTGTAATATAAACAGAGACAGGGTCTAGTGTAATATAAACAGAGATAGGGTCTAGTGTAATATAAACAGAGACAGGGTCTAGTGTAATATAAACAGAGAGAGGGTCTAGTGTAATATAAACAGAGACAGGGTCTAGTGTAATATAAACAGAGACAGGGTCCAGTGTAATATAAACAGAGACAGGGTCTAGTGTAATATAAACAGAGACAGGGTCTAGTGTAATATAAACAGAGACAGGGTCTCGTGTAATATAAACAGAGACAGGGTCTAGTGTAATATAAACAGAGACAGGGTCTAGTGTAATATAAACAGAGACAGGGTCTCGTGTAATATAAACAGAGACAGGGTCCAGTGTAATATAAACAGAGACAGGGTCTAGTGTAATATAAACAGAGACAGGGTCTAGTGTAATATAAACAGAGACAGGGTCTAGTGTAATATAAACAGCGACAGGGTCTAGTGTAATATAAACAGATACAGGGTCTAGTGTAATATAAACAGAGACAGGGCCTAGTGTAATATAAACAGAGACAGGGTCTAGTGTAATATAAACAGAGACCCGGTCTAGTGTAATATAAACAGAGACAGGGCCGAGTGTAATATAAACAGAGACAGGGTCTAGTGCAATATAAACAGAGACAGGGTCTAGTGTAATATAAACAGAGACAGGGTCTAGTGTAATATAAACAGAGCCAGGGTCTAGTGTAATATAAACAGGGACAGGGTCTAGTATAATATGAACAGAGACAGGGTCTAGTGTAATATAAACAGGGACAGGGCCAAGTGTAATATAAACAGAGATAGGGTCTAGTGTAATATAAACAGAGACAGGGTCTAGTGTAATATAAACAGAGATAGGGTCTCGTGTAATATAAACAGAGACAGGGTCTAGTGTAATATAAACAGAGACAGGGTCTAGTGTAATATAAACAGAGACAGGGTCTAGTGTAATATAAACAGAGACAGGGTCAAGTGTAATATAAACAGAGACCGGGTCTAGTGTAATATAAACAAAGACCGGGTCTAGTGTAATATAAAGAGAGACAGGGTCCAGTGTAATATAAACAGAGACAGGGTCTAGTGTAATATAAACAGAGACAGGGTCGAGTGGAATATAAACAGAGACAGGGTCTAGTGTAATATAAACAGAGATAGGGTCTAGTGTAATATAAACAGAGACAGGGTCCAGTGTAATATAAACAGAGACAGGGTCTAGTGTATTATAAACAGAGACAGGGATTAGTGTAATATAAACAGCGACAGGGTCTAGTGAAATATAAACAGATACAGGGTCTAGTGTAATATAAACAGAGACAGGGCCTAGTGTAATATAAACAGAGACAGGGTCCAGTGTAATATAAACAGAGACCCGGTCTAGTGTAATATAAACAGAGACAGGGCCTAGTGTAATATATACAGAGACAGGGTCGAGTGTAATATAAACAGAGACAGTGTCTAGTGTAATATAAACAGAGACAGGGTCTAGTGTAATATAAACAGAGCCAGGGTCTAGTGTAATATAAACAGGGACAGGGTCTCGTATAATATAAACAGAGACAGGGTCTAGTGTAATATAAACAGGGACAGGGCCAAGTGTAGTATAAACAGAGATAGGGACTAGTGTAATATAAACAGAGACAGAGTCTAGTGTAATATAAACAGAGATAGGGTCTCGTGTAATATAAACAGAGACAGGGTCTAGTGTAATATAAACAGAGACAGGGTCTAGTGTAATATAAACAGAGACAGGGTCTAGTGTAATATAAACAGAGACAGGGTCTAGTGTAATATAAACAGAGACCGGGTCCAGTGTAATATAAACAGAGACAGGGTCTAGTGTAATATAAACAGAGACAGGGTCTAGTGTAATATAAACAGAGACAGGGTCTAGTGTAATATAAACAGAGACAGGGTCTAGTGTAATATAAACAGAGACAGGGTCTAGTGTAATATAAACAGAGATAGGGTCTCGTGTAATATAAACAGAGACAGGGTCTAGTGTAATATAAACAGAGACAGGGTCCAGTGTAATATAAACAGAGACCGGGTCTAGTGTAATATAAACAGAGACAGGGTCTAGTGTAATAAATACAGAGACAGGGTCTAGTGTAATATAAACACAGACAGGGTCTAGTGTAATATAAACACAGACAGGGTCTAGTGTAATATAAACAGCGACAGGGTCTAGTGTAATATAAACAGAGACAGGGTCTAGTGTAATATAAACAGAGACAGGGCCTAGTGTAATATAAACAGAGACAGGGTCTAGTGTAATATAAACAGAGACAGGGTCTAGTGTAATATATACAGAGACAGGGTCTAGTGTAATATAAACAGAGACAGGGTCTAGTGTAATATAAACAGAGACAGGGTCTAGTGTAATATAAACAGAGACAGGGTCTAGTGTAATATAAACAGAGACAGGGTCTAGAGTAATATAAACAGGGACAGGGTCCAGTGTAATATAAACAGAGACAGGGTCTAGCGTAATATAAACAGGGACAGGGTCTAGTGTAATATAAACAGAGATAGGGTCTAGTGTAATATAAACAGAGACAGGGTCTAGAGTAATATATACAGGGACAGGGTCTAGTGTAATATAAACAGAGACCGGGTCTAGAGTAATATAAACAGGGACAGAGTCTCGTGTAATATAAACAGAGATAGGGTCTAGTGTAATATAAACAGAGATAGGGTCTAGTGTAATATAAACAGAGACAGGGTCTAGTGTAATATAAACAGAGATAGGGTCTAGTGTAATATAAACAGAGACAGGGTCTAGTGTAATATAAACAGAGAGAGGGTCTAGTGTAATATAAACAGAGACAGGGTCTAGTGTAATATAAACAGAGACAGGGTCTCGTGCAATATAAACAGAGACAGGGTCCAGTGTAATATAAACAGAGACAGGGTCTAGTGTAATATAAACAGAGACAGGGTCTAGTGTAATATAAACAGAGACAGGGTCTAGTGTAATATAAACAGCGACAGGGTCTCGTGTAATATAAACAGATACAGGGTCTAGTGTAATATAAACAGAGACAGGGCCTAGTGTAATATAAACAGAGACAGGGTCTAGTGTAATATAAACAGAGACCCGGTCTAGTGTAATATAAACAGAGACAGGGCCGAGTGTAATATAAACAGAGACAGGGTCTAGTGTAATATAAACAGAGCCAGGGTCTAGTGTAATATAAACAGGGACAGGGTCTAGTATAATATAAACAGAGACAGGGTCTAGTGTAATATAAACAGGGACAGGGCCAAGTGTAATATAAACAGAGATAGGGTCTAGTGTAATATAAACAGAGACAGGGTCTAGTGTAATATAAACAGAGATAGGGTCTAGTGTAATATAAACAGAGACAGGGTCTAGTGTAATATAAACAGAGACAGGGTCTAGTGTAATATAAACAGAGACAGGGTCTAGTGTAATATAAACAGAGACAGGGTCAAGTGTAATATAAACAGAGACCGGGTCTAGTGTAATATAAACAAAGACCGGGTCTAGTGTAATATAAAGAGAGACAGGGTCCAGTGTAATATAAACAGAGACAGGGTCTAGTGTAATATAAACAGAGACAGGGTCGAGTGTAATATAAACAGAGACAGGGTCTAGTGTAATATAAACAGAGATAGGGTCTAGTGTAATATAAACAGAGACAGGGTCCAGTGTAATATAAACAGAGACAGGGTCTAGTGTAATATAAACAGAGACCGGGTCTAGTGTAATATAAACAGAGACAGGGTCTAGTGTAATATAAACAGAGACAGGGTCTAGTGTAATATTAACACAGACAGGGTCTAGTGTAATATAAAGACCGACAGGGTCTAGTGTAATATAAACAGCGACAGGGTCTAGTGTAATATATACAGGGACAGGGTCCAGTGTAATATAAACAGAGACAGGGTCTAGAGTAATATAAACAGAGACAGGGTCTAGTGTAATATAAACAGAGATAGGGTCTAGTGTAATATAAACAGAGATAGGGTCTAGTGTAATATAAACAGAGACAGGGTCTAGTGTAATATAAACAGAGATAGGGTCTAGTGTAATATAAAAAGAGACAGGGTCTAGTGTAATATAAACAGAGACAGGGTCGAGTGTAATATAAACAGGGACAGGGCCTAGTGTAATGTAAACAGAGATAGGGTCGAGTGGAATATAAACAGAGACAGGGTCGAGTGCAATATAAACAGAGACAGGGTCTAGTGTAATTTAAACAGAGATAGGGTCTAGTGTAATATAAACAGAGACAGGGTCTAGTGTAATATAAACAGAGACAGTGTCGAGTGTAATATAAACAGAGATAGGGTCTAGTGTAATATAAACAGAGACAGGGTCTAGTGTAATATAAACAGAGACAGAGTCTAGTGTAATATAAACAGAGACAGGGTCGAGTGTAATATAAACAGAGACAGGGTCTAGTGTAATATAAACAGAGACAGGGTCTAGTGTAATATAAACAGAGACAGGGTCTAGTGTAATATAAACAGAGACAGGGTCTAGTGTAATATAAACAGCGACAGGGTCTAGTTTAATATAAACAGAGACAGGGTCTAGTGAAATATAAACAGAGACAGGGTCTATTGTAATATAAACAGGGACAGGGCCTAGTGTAATATAAACAGGGACAGGGCCTAGTGTAATATAAACAGAGATAGGGTCTAGTGTAATACAAACAGAGACAGGGTCTAGTGCAATATAAACAGAGACAGGGTCTAGTGTAATATAAACAGAGATAGGGTCTCGTGTAATATAAACAGAGACAGGGTCTAGTGTAATATAAACAGAGACAGGGTCTCATGTAATATAAACAGAGACAGGGACTAGTGTAATATAAACAGAGACAGGGTCTCATGTAATATAAACAGAGACAGAGTCTAGTGTAATATAAACAGAGACAGAGTCTAGTGTAATATAAACAGAGACAGGGTCTAGTGTAATATAAACAGAGACAGGGTCTAGTGTAATATAAACAGAGACAGGGTCTAGTGTAATATAAACAGAGACAGGTTCTAGTGTAATATAAACAGCGACAGGGTCGAGTTTAATATAAACAGAGACAGGGTCTAGTGAAATATAAACAGAGCCAGGGTCGAGTGTAATATAAACAGAGACAGGGTCTAGTGTAATATAAACAGAGACAGGGTCTAGTGTAATGTAAAGAGAGACAGGGTCTAGTGTAATATAAACAGAGACAGGGTCTAGTCTAATATAAACAGAGACAGGGCCGAGTGTAATATAAACAGAGACAGGGTCTAGTG
Source organism: Somniosus microcephalus (assembly GCF_052327205.1). Lineage (NCBI taxonomy): Eukaryota > Metazoa > Chordata > Chondrichthyes > Squaliformes > Somniosidae > Somniosus > Somniosus microcephalus. The sequence goes on along the minus strand of NC_140990.1, from coordinate 99,986,390 downwards.
TAATATAAACAGAGACAGGGTCGAGTGTAATATAAACAGAGACAGGGTCTAGTGTAATATAAACAGGGACAGGGTCTGGTGTAAAATAAACAGAGACAGTGTCTAGTGTAATATAAACAGAGCCAGGGTCTAGTGTAATATAAACAGAGACAGGGTCTAGTGTAATATAAACAGAGACAGGGTCTAGAGTAATATAAACAGGGACAGGGTCTAGTGTAATATAAACAGAGATAGGGTCTAGTGTAATATAAACAGAGACAGGGTCTAGTGTAATATAAACAGAGATAGGGTCGAGTGTAATATAAACAGAGACAGGGTCAAGTGTAATATAAACAGAGACAGGGTCTAGTGTAATATAAACAGGGACAGGGCCTAGTGTAATGTAAACAGAGATAGGGTCTAGTGTAATATAAACAGAGACAGGGTCGAGTGCAATATAAACAGAGACAGGGTCCAGTGTAATATAAACAGAGATTGGGTCTAGTGTAATATAAACAGAGACAGGGTCTAGTGTAATATAAACAGAGACAGGGTCTAGTGTAATATAAACAGAGATAGGGTCTAGTGTAATATAAACAGAGACAGGGTCTAGTGTAATATAAACAGAGACAGAGTCTAGTGTAATATAAACAGAGACAGGGTCGAGTGTAATATAAACAGCGACAGTGTCTAGTTTAATATAAACAGAGACAGGGTCTAGTGAAATATAAACAGAAACAGGGTCTAGTGTAATATAAACAGGGACAGGGCCTAGTGTAATATAAACAGGGACAGGGCCTCGTGTAATATAAACAGAGATAGGATCTAGTGTAATATAAACAGAGACAGGGTCTAGTGCAATATAAACAGAGACAGGGTCTAGTGTAATATAAACAGAGATAGGGTCTCGTGTAATATAAACAGAGACAGGGTCTAGTGTAATATAAACAGAGACAGGGTCTAGTGTAATATAAACAGAGATAGGGACGAGTGTAATATAAACAGAGACAGGGTCTAGTGTAATATAAACAGAGACAGAGTCTAGTGTAATATAAACAGAGACAGAGTCTAGTGTAATATAAACAGAGACAGGGTCTAGTGTAATATAAACAGAGACAGGGTCTAGTGTAATATAAACAGCAACAGGGTCTAGTTTAATATAAACAGAGACAGGGTGTAGTGAAATATAAACAGAGACAGGGTCTAGTGTAATATAAACAGAGACAGGGTCTAGTGTAATATAAACAGAGACAGGGTCTAGTGTAATATAAACAGAGACAGGGTCTAGTGTAATATAAACAGGGACAGGGTCTGGTGTAAAATAAACAGAGACAGTGTCTAGTGTAATATAAACAGAGACAGGGTCTAGTGTAATATAAACAGGGACAGGGTCTAGTATAATATAAACAGAGACAGGGTCTAGTGTAATATAAACAGGGACAGGGCCAAGTGTAGTATAAACAGAGATAGGGTCTAGTGTAATATAAACAGAGACAGAGTCTAGTGTAATATAAACAGAGATAGGGTCTCGTGTAATATAAACAGAGACAGGGTCTAGTGTAATATAAACAGAGACAGGGTCTAGTGTAATATAAACAGAGACAGGGTCTCGTGTAATATAAACAGAGACAGGGTCTAGTGTAATATAAACAGAGACCGGGTCCAGTGTAATATAAACAGAGACAGGGTCTAGTGTAATATAAACAGAGACAGGGTCTAGTGTAATATAAACAGAGATAGGGTCTCGTGTAATATAAACAGAGACAGGGTCTAGTGTAATATAAACAGAGACAGGGTCCAGTGTAATATAAACAGAGACCGGGTCTCGTGTAATATAAACAGAGACAGGGTCTAGTGTAATAAATACAGAGACAGGGTCTAGTGTAATATAAACACAGACAGGGTCTAGTGTAATATAAACACAGACAGGGTCTAGTGTAATATAAACTGCGGCAGGGTCTAGTGTAATATAAACAGAGACAGGGTCTAGTGTAATATAAACAGAGACAGGGCCTAGTGTAATATAAACAGAGACAGGGTCTAGTGTAATATAAACAGAGACAGGGTCTAGTGTAATATATACAGAGACAGGGTCTAGTGTAATATAAACAGAGACAGGGTCTAGTGTAATATAAACAGAGACAGGGTCTAGTGTAATATAAACAGAGACAGGGTCTAGTGTAATATAAACAGAGACAGGGTCTAGAGTAATATAAACAGGGACAGGGTCCAGTGTAATATAAACAGAGACAGGGTCTAGAGTAATATAAACAGGGACAGGGTCTAGTGTAATATAAACAGAGATAGGGTCTAGTGTAATATAAACAGAGACAGGGTCTAGAGTAATATAAACAGGGACAGGGTCTAATGTAATATAAACAGAGACCGGGTCTAGAGTAATATAAACAGGGACAGAGTCTAGTGTAATATAAACAGAGATAGGGTCTAGTGTAATATAAACAGAGATAGGGTCTAGTGTAATATAAACAGAGACAGGGTCTAGTGTAATATAAACAGAGATAGGGTCTAGTGTAATATAAACAGAGACAGGGTCTAGTGTAATATAAACAGAGAGAGGGTCTAGTGTAATATAAACAGAGACAGGGTCTAGTGTAATATAAACAGAGACAGGGTCCAGTGTAATATAAACAGAGACAGGGTCTAGTGTAATATAAACAGAGACAGGGTCTAGTGTAATATAAACAGAGACAGGGTCTCATGTAATATAAACAGAGACAGGGTCTAGTGTAATATAAACAGAGACAGGGTCTAGTGTAATATAAACAGAGACAGGGTCTCGTGTAATATAAACAGAGACAGGGTCCAGTGTAATATAAACAGAGACAGGGTCTAGTGTAATATAAACAGAGACAGGGTCTAGTGTAATATAAACAGAGACAGGGTCTAGTGTAATATAAACAGCGACAGGGTCTAGTGTAATATAAACAGATACAGGGTCTAGTGTAATATAAACAGAGACAGGGCCTAGTGTAATATAAACAGATACAGGGTCTAGTGTAATATAAACAGATACAGGGTCTAGTGTAATATAAACAGAGACAGGGTCTAGTGTAATATAAACAGATACAGGGTCTAGTGTAATATAAACAGAGACAGGGCCTAGTGTAATATAAACAGAGACAGGGTCTAGTTTAATATAAACAGAGACAGGGTCTAGTGAAATATAAACAGAGACAGGGTCTATTGTAATATAAACAGGGACAGGGCCTAGTGTAATATAAACAGGGACAGGGCCTAGTGTAATATAAACAGAGATAGGGTCTAGTGTAATACAAACAGAGACAGGGTCTAGTGCAATATAAACAGAGACAGGGTCTAGTGTAATATAAACAGAGATAGGGTCTCGTGTAATATAAACAGAGACAGGGTCTAGTGTAATATAAACAGAGACAGGGTCTCGTGTAATATAAACAGAGATAGGGACTAGTGTAATATAAACAGAGACAGGGTCTCATGTAATATAAACAGAGACAGAGTCTAGTGTAATATAAACAGAGACAGAGTCTAGTGTAATATAAACAGAGACAGGGTCTAGTGTAATATAAACAGAGACAGGGTCTAGTGTAATATAAACAGAGACAGGGTCTAGTGTAATATAAACAGAGACAGGTTCTAGTGTAATATAAACAGCGACAGGGTCTAGTTTAATATAAACAGAGACAGGGTCTAGTGAAATATAAACAGAGCCAGGGTCGAGTGTAATATAAACAGAGACAGGGTCTAGTGTAATATAAACAGAGACAGGGTCTAGTGTAATGTAAAGAGAGACAGGGTCTAGTGTAAAATAAACAGAGACAGGGTCTAGTCTAATATAAACAGAGACAGGGCCGAGTGTAATATAAACAGAGGCAGGGTCTAGTGTAATATAAACAGAGACAGGGTCTAGTGTAATATAAACAGAGACAGGGTTTAGTGTAATATAAACAGGGACAGGGTCTGGTGTAAAATAAACAGAGACAGTGTCTAGTGTAATATAAACAGAGCCAGGGTCTAGTGTAATATAAACAGAGACAGGGTCTAGTGTAATATAAACAGAGACAGGGTCCAGAGTAATATAAACAGAGATAGGGTCTAGTGTAATATAAACAGTGCCAGGGTCTAGTGTAATATAAACAGAGACAGGGTCTAGTGTAATATAAACAGTGACAGGGTCTAGAGTAATATAAACAGGGACAGGGTCTAGTGTAATATAAACAGAGATAGGGTCTAGTGTAATATAAACAGAGATAGGGTCTAGTGTAATATAAACAGAGACAGGGTCTAGTGTAATATAAACAGAGATAGGGTCGAGTGTAATATAAACAGAGACAGGGTCAAGTGTAATATAAACAGAGACAGGGTCTAGTGTAATATAAACAGGGACAGGGCCTAGTGTAATGTAAACAGAGATAGGGTCTAGTGTAATATAAACAGAGACAGGGTCGAGTGCAATATAAACAGAGACAGGGTCCAGTGTAATATAAACAGAGATAGGGTCTAGTGTAATATAAACAGAGACAGGGTCTAGTGTAATATAAACAGAGACAGGGTCTAGTGTAATATAAACAGAGATAGGGTCTAGTGTAATATAAACAGAGACAGGGTCTAGTGTAATATAAACAGAGACAGAGTCTAGTGGAATATAAACAGAGACAGGGTCGAGTGTAATATAAACAGCGACAGTGTCTAGTTTAATATAAACAGAGACAGGGTCTAGTGAAATATAAACAGAGACAGGGTCTCGTGTAATATAAACAGGGACAGGGCCTAGTGTAATATAAACAGGGACAGGGCCTAGTGTAATATAAACAGAGATAGGATCTCGTGTAATATAAACAGAGACAGGGTCTAGTGCAATATAAACAGAGACAGGGTCGAGTGTAATATAAACAGAGATAGGGTCTCGTGTAATATAAACAGAGACAGGGTCTAGTGTAATATAAACAGAGACAGGGTCTAGTGTAATATAAACAGAGATAGGGACGAGTGTAATATAAACAGAGACAGGGTCTAGTGTAATATAAACAGAGACAGAGTCTAGTGTAATATAAACAGAGACAGAGTCTAGTGTAATATAAACAGAGACAGGGTCTAGTGTAATATAAACAGAGACAGGGTCTAGTGTAATATAAACAGAGACAGGGTCTAGTGTAATATAAACAGAGACAGGGTCTAGTGTTATATAAACAGCGACAGGGTCTAGTTTAATATAAACAGAGACAGGGTCTAGTGAAATATAAACAGAGACAGGGTCTAGTGTAATATAAACAGAGACAGGGTCTAGTGTAATATAAACAGAGACAGGGTCTAGTGTAATATAAACAGAGACAGGGTCGAGTGTAATATAAACAGGGACAGGGTCTGGTGTAAAATAAACAGAGACAGTGTCTAGTGTAATATAAACAGAGACAGGGTCTAGTGTAATATAAACAGGGACAGGGTCTGGTGTAAAATAAACAGAGACAGTGTCTAGTGTAATATAAACAGAGCCAGGGTCTAGTGTAATATAAACAGAGACAGGGTCTAGTGTAATATAAACAGAGACAGGGTCTAGTGTTATATAAACAGCGACAGGGTCTAGTTTAATATAAACAGAGACAGGGTCTAGTGAAATATAAACAGAGCCAGGGTCGAGTGTAATATAAACAGAGACAGGGTCTAGTGTAATATAAACAGAGACAGGGTCTAGTGTAATGTAAAGAGAGACAGGGTCTAGTGTAATATAAACAGAGACAGGGTCTAGTCTAATATAAACAGAGACAGGGTCTAGTCTAATATAAACAGAGACAGGGTCTAGTGTAATATAAACAGAGACAGGGTCTAGTGTAATATAAACAGAGACAGGGTCTAGTGTAATATAAACAGGGACAGGGTCTGGTGTAAAATAAACAGAGACAGTGTCTAGTGTAATATAAACAGAGCCAGGGTCTAGTGTAATATAAACAGAGACAGGGTCTAGTGTAATATAAACAGAGACAGGGTCTAGTGTAATATAAACAGAGACAGGGTCTAGTGTAATATAAACAGAGACAGGGTCTAGTGTAATATAAACAGAGACAGGGTCTAGTGTTATATAAACAGCGACAGGGTCTAGTTTAATATAAACAGAGACAGGGTCTAGTGAAATATAAACAGAGACAGGGTCCAGTGTAATATAAACAGAGACAGGGTCTAGTGTAATATAAACAGAGACAGGGTCTAGTGTAATATAAACAGAGACAGGGTCGAGTGTAATATAAACAGGGACAGGGTCTGGTGTAAAATAAACAGAGACAGTGTCTAGTGTAATATAAACAGAGACAGGGTCTAGTGTAATATAAACAGGGACAGGGTCTGGTGTAAAATAAACAGAGACAGTGTCTAGTGTAATATAAACAGAGCCAGGGTCTAGTGTAATATAAACAGAGACAGGGTCTAGTGTAATATAAACAGAGACAGGGTCTAGTGTTATATAAACAGCGACAGGGTCTAGTTTAATATAAACAGAGACAGGGTCTAGTGAAATATAAACAGAGCCAGGGTCGAGTGTAATATAAACAGAGACAGGGTCTAGTGTAATATAAACAGAGACAGGGTCTAGTGTAATGTAAAGAGAGACAGGGTCTAGTGTAATATAAACAGAGACAGGGTCTAGTGTAATATAAACAGAGACAGGGTCTAGTCTAATATAAACAGAGACAGGGTCTAGTGTAATATAAACAGAGACAGGGTCTAGTGTAATATAAACAGAGACAGGGTCTAGTGTAATATAAACAGGGACAGGGTCTGGTGTAAAATAAACAGAGACAGTGTCTAGTGTAATATAAACAGAGCCAGGGTCTAGAGTAATATAAACAGGGACAGGGTCTAGTGTAATATAAACAGAGATAGGGTCTAGTGTAATATAAACAGAGATAGGGTCTAGTGTAATATAAACAGAGACAGGGTCTAGTGTAATATAAACAGAGATAGGGTCGAGTGTAATATAAACAGAGACAGGGTCAAGTGTAATATAAACAGAGACAGGGTCTAGTGTAATATAAACAGGGACAGGGCCTAGTGTAATGTAAACAGAGATAGGGTCTAGTGTAATATAAACAGAGACAGGGTCGAGTGCAATATAAACAGAGACAGGGTCCAGTGTAATATAAACAGAGATAGGGTCCAGTGTAATATAAACAGAGACAGGGTCTAGTGTAATATAAACAGAGACAGGGTCTAGTGTAATATAAACAGAGATAGGGTCTAGTGTAATATAAACAGAGACAGTGTCTAGTTTAATATAAACAGAGACAGGGTCTAGTGAAATATAAACAGAGACAGGGTCTAGTGTAATATAAACAGGGACAGGGCCTCGTGTAATATAAACAGGGACAGGGCCTAGTGCAATATAAACAGAGATAGGATCTAGTGTAATAAAAACAGAGACAGGGTCGAGTGCAATATAAACAGAGACAGGGTCTAGTGTAATATAAACAGGGACAGGGCCTAGTGTAATATAAACAGGGACAGGGTCTAGTGTAATATAAACAGAGACAGGGTCTAGTGTAATATAAACAGAGATAGGGACGAGTGTAATATAAACAGAGACAGGGTCTCGTGTAATATAAACAGAGACAGAGTCTAGTGTAATATAAACAGAGACAGAGTCTAGTGTAATATAAACAGAGACAGGGTCTAGTGTAATATAAACAGAGACAGGGTCTAGTGTAATATAAACAGAGACAGGGTCTAGTGTAATATAAACAGAGACAGGGTCTAGTGTTATATAAACAGCGACAGGGTCTAGTTTAATATAAACAGAGACAGGGTCTAGTGAAATATAAACAGAGACAGGGTCTAGTGTAATATAAACAGAGACAGGGTCTAGTGTAATATAAACAGAGACAGGGTCTAGTGTAATATAAACAGAGACAGGGTCTAGTGTAATATAAACAGAGACAGGGTCTAGTCTAATATAAACAGAGACAGGGTCTAGTGTAATATAAACAGAGACAGGGTCTAGTGTAATATAAACAGAGACAGGGTCTAGTGTAATATAAACACAGACAGGGTCTAGTGTAATATAAACAGGGACAGGGTCTGGTGTAAAATAAACAGAGACAGTGTCTAGTGTAATATAAACAGAGCCAGGGTCTAGTGTAATATAAACAGAGACAGGGTCTAGTATAATATAAACAGAGACAGGGTCTAGTGTAATGTAAACAGAGACAGGGTCTAGTGTAATATAAACAGGGACAGGGTCTAGTGTAATATAAACAGAGACAGGGTCTAGTGTAATATAAACAGAGATAGGGTCTAGTGTAATATCAACAGAGATAGGGTCTAGTGTAATATAAACAGAGATAGGGTCTAGTGTAATATAAACAGGGACAGGGTTTAGTGTAATATAAACAGAGACAGGGTCTAGTGTAATATAAACAGGGACAGGGCCTAGTGTAATATAAACAGAGATAGGGTCTAGTGTAATATAAACAGATGCAGGGTCTAGTGTAATATAAACTGAGACAGGGTCTAGTGTAATATAAACAGGGACAGGGTTTAGTGTAATATAAACAGAGACAGGGTCTAGTGTAATATAAACAGAGACAGGGTCTAGAGTAATATAAACAGAGATAGGGTCTAGTGTAATATAAACAGAGATAGGGTCTAGAGTAATATAAACAGAGATAGGGTCTAGTGTAATATAAACAGAGATAGGGTCTAGTGTAATATAAATAGAGATAGGGTCTAGTGTAATATAAACAGGGACAGGGTCTAGTGTAATATAAACAGAGACAGGGTCTAGTGTAATATAAACAGAGACAGGGTCTAGTGTAATATAAACAGAGACAGGGTCTAGAGTAATATAAACAGAGACAGGGTCTAGTGTAATGTAAAGAGAGACAGGGTCTAGTGTAATATAAACAGAGACAGGGTCTAGTGTAATATAAACAGAGACAGGGTCTAGTCTAATATAAACAGAGACAGGGTCTAGTGTAATATAAACAGAGACAGGGTCTAGTGTAATATAAACAGAGACAGGGTCTTGTGTAATATAAACAGGGACAGGGTCTGGTGTAAAATAAACAGAGACAGTGTCTAGTGTAATATAAACAGAGCCAGGGTCTAGAGTAATATAAACAGGGACAGGGTCTAGTGTAATATAAACAGAGATAGGGTCTAGTGTAATATAAACAGAGATAGGGTCTAGTGTAATATAAACAGAGACAGGGTCTAGTGTAATATAAACAGAGATAGGGTCGAGTGTAATATAAACAGAGACAGGGTCAAGTGTAATATAAACAGAGACAGGGTCTAGTGTAATATAAACAGGGACAGGGCCTAGTGTAATGTAAACAGAGATAGGGTCTAGTGTAATATAAACAGAGACAGGGTCGAGTGCAATATAAACAGAGACAGGGTCCAGTGTAATATAAACAGAGATAGGGTCCAGTGTAATATAAACAGAGACAGGGTCTAGTGTAATATAAACAGAGACAGGGTCTAGTGTAATATAAACAGAGATAGGGTCTAGTGTAATATAAACAGAGACAGTGTCTAGTTTAATATAAACAGAGACAGGGTCTAGTGAAATATAAACAGAGACAGGGTCTAGTGTAATATAAACAGGGACAGGGCCTAGTGTAATATAAACAGGGACAGGGCCTAGTGTAATATAAACAGAGATAGGATCTAGTGTAATAAAAACAGAGACAGGGTCGAGTGCAATATAAACAGAGACAGGGTCTAGTGTAATATAAACAGAGATAGGGTCTCGTGTAATATAAACAGAGACAGGGTCTAGTGTAATATAAACAGAGACAGGGTCGAGTGCAATATAAACAGAGACAGGGTCTAGTGTAATATAAACAGAGATAGGGTCTCGTGTAATATAAACAGAGACAGGGTCTAGTGTAATATAAACAGAGACAGGTCTAGTGTAATATAAACAGAGATAGGGACGAGTGTAATATAAACAGAGACAGGGTCTCGTGTAATATAAACAGAGACAGAGTCTAGTGTAATATAAACAGAGACAGAGTCTAGTGTAATATAAACAGAGACAGGGTCTAGTGTAATATAAACAGAGACAGGGTCTAGTGTAATATAAACAGAGACAGGGTCTAGTGTAATATAAACAGAGACAGGGTCTAGTGTTATATAAACAGCGACAGGGTCTAGTTTAATATAAACAGAGACAGGGTCTAGTGAAATATAAACAGAGACAGGGTCTAGTGTAATATAAACAGAGACAGGGTCTAGTGTAATATAAACAGAGACAGGGTCTAGTGTAATATAAACAGAGACAGGGTCTAGTGTAATATAAACAGAGACAGGGTCTAGTCTAATATAAACAGAGACAGGGTCTAGTGTAATATAAACAGAGACAGGGTCTAGTGTAATATAAACAGAGACAGGGTCTAGTGTAATATAAACACAGACAGGGTCTAGTGTAATATAAACAGGGACAGGGTCTGGTGTAAAATAAACAGAGACAGTGTCTAGTGTAATATAAACAGAGCCAGGGTCTAGTGTAATATAAACAGAGACAGGGTCTAGTATAATATAAACAGAGACAGGGTCTAGTGTAATGTAAACAGAGACAGGGTCTAGTGTAATATAAACAGGGACAGGGTCTAGTGTAATATAAACAGAGACAGGGTCTAGTGTAATATAAACAGAGATAGGGTCTAGTGTAATATCAACAGAGATAGGGTCTAGTGTAATATAAACAGAGATAGGGTCTAGTGTAATATAAACAGGGACAGGGTTTAGTGTAATATAAACAGAGACAGGGTCTAGTGTAATATAAACAGGGACAGGGCCTAGTGTAATATAAACAGAGATAGGGTCTAGTGTAATATAAACAGATGCAGGGTCTAGTGTAATATAAACTGAGACAGGGTCTAGTGTAATATAAACAGGGACAGGGTTTAGTGTAATATAAACAGAGACAGGGTCTAGTGTAATATAAACAGAGACAGGGTCTAGAGTAATATAAACAGAGATAGGGTCTAGTGTAATATAAACAGAGATAGGGTCTAGAGTAATATAAACAGAGATAGGGTCTAGTGTAATATAAACAGAGATAGGGTCTAGTGTAATATAAATAGAGATAGGGTCTAGTGTAATATAAACAGGGACAGGGTCTAGTGTAATATAAACAGAGACAGGGTCTAGTGTAATATAAACAGAGACAGGGTCTAGTGTAATATAAACAGAGACAGGGTCTAGAGTAATATAAACAGAGACAGGGTCTAGTGTAATGTAAAGAGAGACAGGGTCTAGTGTAATATAAACAGAGACAGGGTCTAGTGTAATATAAACAGAGACAGGGTCTAGTCTAATATAAACAGAGACAGGGTCTAGTGTAATATAAACAGAGACAGGGTCTAGTGTAATATAAACAGAGACAGGGTCTAGTGTAATATAAACAGGGACAGGGTCTGGTGTAAAATAAACAGAGACAGTGTCTAGTGTAATATAAACAGAGCCAGGGTCTAGAGTAATATAAACAGGGACAGGGTCTAGTGTAATATAAACAGAGATAGGGTCTAGTGTAATATAAACAGAGATAGGGTCTAGTGTAATATAAACAGAGACAGGGTCTAGTGTAATATAAACAGAGATAGGGTCGAGTGTAATATAAACAGAGATAGGGTCTAGTGTAATATAAACAGAGACAGTGTCTAGTTTAATATAAACAGAGACAGGGTCTAGTGAAATATAAACAGAGACAGGGTCTAGTGTAATATAAACAGGGACAGGGCCTAGTGTAATATAAACAGGGACAGGGCCTAGTGTAATATAAACAGAGATAGGATCTAGTGTAATAAAAACAGAGACAGGGTCGAGTGCAATATAAACAGAGACAGGGTCTAGTGTAATATAAACAGAGATAGGGTCTCGTGTAATATAAACAGAGACAGGGTCTAGTGTAATATAAACAGAGACAGGGTCTAGTGTAATATAAACAGAGATAGGGACGAGTGTAATATAAACAGAGACAGGGTCTCGTGTAATATAAACAGAGACAGAGTCTAGTGTAATATAAACAGAGACAGAGTCTAGTGTAATATAAACAGAGACAGGGTCTAGTGTAATATAAACAGAGACAGGGTCTAGTGTAATATAAACAGAGACAGGGTCTAGTGTAATATAAACAGAGACAGGGTCTAGTGTTATATAAACAGCGACAGGGTCTAGTTTAATATAAACAGAGACAGGGTCTAGTGAAATATAAACAGAGACAGGGTCTAGTGTAATATAAACAGAGACAGGGTCTAGTGTAATATAAACAGAGACAGGGTCTAGTGTAATATAAACAGAGACAGGGTCTAGTCTAATATAAACAGAGACAGGGTCTAGTGTAATATAAACAGAGACAGGGTCTAGTGTAATATAAACAGAGACAGGGTCTAGTGTAATATAAACACAGACAGGGTCTAGTGTAATATAAACAGGGACAGGGTCTGGTGTAAAATAAACAGAGACAGTGTCTAGTGTAATATAAACAGAGCCAGGGTCTAGTGTAATATAAACAGAGACAGGGTCTAGTATAATATAAACAGAGACAGGGTCTAGTGTAATGTAAACAGAGACAGGGTCTAGTGTAATATAAACAGGGACAGGGTCTAGTGTAATATAAACAGAGACAGGGTCTAGTGTAATATAAACAGAGATAGGGTCTAGTGTAATATCAACAGAGATAGGGTCTAGTGTAATATAAACAGAGATAGGGTCTAGTGTAATATAAACAGGGACAGGGTTTAGTGTAATATAAACAGAGACAGGGTCTAGTGTAATATAAACAGGGACAGGGCCTAGTGTAATATAAACAGAGATAGGGTCTAGTGTAATATAAACAGATGCAGGGTCTAGTGTAATATAAACTGAGACAGGGTCTAGTGTAATATAAACAGGGACAGGGTTTAGTGTAATATAAACAGAGACAGGGTCTAGTGTAATATAAACAGAGACAGGGTCTAGAGTAATATAAACAGAGATAGGGTCTAGTGTAATATAAACAGAGATAGGGTCTAGAGTAATATAAACAGAGATAGGGTCTAGTGTAATATAAACAGAGATAGGGTCTAGTGTAATATAAATAGAGATAGGGTCTAGTGTAATATAAACAGGGACAGGGTCTAGTGTAATATAAACAGAGACAGGGTCTAGTGTAATATAAACAGAGACAGGGTCTAGTGTAATATAAACAGAGACAGGGTCTAGAGTAATATAAACAGAGATAGGGTCTAGTGTAATATAAACAGAGATAGGGTCTAGAGTAATATAAACAGAGATAGGGTCTAGTGTAATATAAACAGAGATAGGGTCTAGTGTAATATAAATAGAGATAGGGTCTAGTGTAATATAAACAGGGACAGGGTCTAGTGTAATATAAACAGAGACAGGGTCTAGTGTAATATAAACAGGGACAGGGTTTAGTGTAATATAAACAGAGACAGGGTCGAGTGTAATATCAACAGAGACAGGGTCGAGTGTAATATAAACAGAGATAGGGTCTAGTGTAATATTAGCAGAGACAGGGTCTAGTGTAATATAAACAGAGACAGGGTCTAGTGTAATATAAACAGAGACAGGGTCTTGTGTAATATAAACAGAGATAGGGTCTAGTGTAATATAAACAGAGATAGGGTCTAGTGTAATATAAACAGAGATAGGGTCTCGTGTAATATAAACAGAGACAGTGTCTAGTGTAATGTAAACAGAGACAGGGTCTAATGTAATATAAACAGAGATAGGGTCTAGTGTAATATAAACAGGGACAGGGTCTAGTGTAATATAAACAGAGACAGGGTCTGGAGTAATATAAACAGGGACAGGGTCTAGTGTAATATAAAGAGAGATAGGGCCTAGTGTAATATAAACAGAGATAGGGTCCAGTGTAATATAAACAGAGACAGGGTCTAGTGTAATATAAACAGAGATAGGGTCTAGTGTAATATAAACAGAGACAGCGTCTAGTGTAATATAAACAGGGACAGGGCCTAGTGTAATGTAAACAGAGATAGGGTCTAGTGTAATATAAAGAGAGACAGGGTCTAGTGCAATATAAACAGAGACAGGGTCTAGTGTAATATAAACAGAGATAGGGTCTAGTGTAATATAAACAGAGACAGGGTCTAGTGTAATATAAACAGAGACAGGGTCTAGTGTAATATAAACAGAGATGGGGTCTAGTGTAATATAAACAGAGACAGGGTCTAGTGCAATATAAACAGAGACAGAGTCTAGTGTAATATAAACAGAGACAGGGTCTAGTGTAATATAAACAGAGACAGGGTCTAGTGTAATATAAACAGAGACAGGGTCTAGTGTAAAGTAAACAGAGACAGGGTCTAGTGTAATATAAACAGAGACAGGGTCTAGTGTAATATAAACAGCGACAGGGTCTAGTTTAATATAAACAGAGACAGGGTCGAGTGAAATATAAACAGAGACAGGGTCTAGTGTAATATAAACAGCGACAGGGCCTAGTGTAATATAAACAGGGACAGGGCCTAGTGTAATATAAACAGAGATAGGGTCTAGTGTAATATAAACAGAGACAGGGTCTAGTGCAATATAAAAAGAGACAGGGTCTCGTGTAATATAAACAGAGACAGGGTCTAGTGTAATATAAACAGAGACAGGGTCTAGTGTAATATAAACAGAGATAGGGACTAGTGTAATATAAACAGAGACAGGGTCTAGTGTAATATAAACAGAGACAGAGTGTAGTGCAATATAAACAGAGACAGAGTCTAGTGTAATATAAACAGAGACAGGGTCTAGTGTAATATAAACAGAGACAGGATCTAGTGTAATATAAACAGAGACAGGGTCTAGTGTAATATAAACAGAGACAAGGTCTAGTATAATATAAACAGAGACAGGGTCTAGTGTAATATAAACAGAGACAAGGTCGAGTGTAATATAAACAGAGACAGGGTCTAGTGTAATATAAACAGCGACAGGGTCTAGTTTAATATAAACAGAGACAGGGTCTCGTGAAATATAAACAGAGACAGGGTCTAGTGTAATATAAACAGAGACAGGGTCTAGTGTAATATAAACAGAGACAGTGTCAAGTATAATATAAAGAGAGACAGGGTCTAGTGTAATATAAACAGAGACAGGGTCTAGTCTAATATAAACAGAGACAGGGCCGAGTGTAATATAAACAGAGACAGGGTCCAGTGTAATATAAACAGAGACAGGGTCTAGTGTAATATAAACAGAGACAGGGTCGAGTGTAATATAAACAGGGACAGGGTCTGGTATAAAATAAACAGAGTCAGTGTCTAGTGTAATATAAACAGAGCCAGGGTCTAGTGTAATATAAACAGAGACAGGGTCTAGTATAATATAAACAGAGACAGGGTCTAGTGTAATATAAAGAGAGACAGGGTCTAGTGTAATATAAACAGGGACAGGGTCTAGTGTAATATAAACAGAGACAGGGTCTAGTGTAATATAAACAGAGATAGTGCCTAGTGTAATATAAACAGAGATAGGGTCTAGTGTAATATAAACAGAGATAGGGTCTAGTGTAATATAAACAGGGACAGGGTTTAGTGTAATATAAACAGAGACAGGGTCTAGTGTAATATAAACAGGGACAGGGCCTAGTGTAATATAAACAGAGATAGGGTCTAGTGTAATATAAACAGAGACAGGGTCTGGTGTAATATAAATAGAGATAGGGTCTAGTGTAATATAAACAGGGACAGGGTCTAGTGTAATATAAACAGGGACAGGGTTTAGTGTAATATAAACAGAGACAGGGTCTAGTGTAATATAAACAGAGACAGGGTCTAGTGTAATATAAACAGAGATAGGGTCTAGTATAATATAAACAGGGACAGGGTCTAATGTAATATAAACAGGGACAGGGTCTAGTGTAATATAAACAGAGATAGGGTCTAGTGTAATATAAACAGAGGCAGGGTCTAGTGTAATATAAACTGAGACAGGGTCTAGTGTAATATAAACAGGGACAGGGTTTAGTGTAATATAAACAGAGACAGGGTCTAGTGTAATATAAACAGAGACAGGGTCTAGTGTGATATAAACAGAGATAGGGTCTAGTGTAATATAAACAGAGATAGGGTCTAGAGTAATATAAACAGAGATAGGGTCTAGTGTAATATAAACAGAGATAGGGTCTAGTGTAATATAAATAGAGATAGGGTCTAGTGTAATATAAACATGGACAGGGTCTTGTGTAATATAAACAGAGACAGGGTCTAGTGTAATATAAACAGGGACAGGGTTTAGTGTAATATAAACAGAGACAGGGTCTAGTGTAATATAAACAGAGACAGGGTCTAGTGTAATATAAACAGAGATAGGGTCTAGTGTAATATAAACAGAGACAGGGTCTCGTGTAATATAAACAGAGACAGGGTCTAGTGTAATATAAACAGAGATAGGGTCTAGTGTAATATACACAGAGACAGGGTCTAGTGTAATATAAACAGAGACAGGATCTAGTGTAATATAAACAGAGACAGGGTCTAGTGTAATATAAACAGAGACAGGGTATAGTGTAATATAAACAGAGACTGGGTCAAGTGTAATATA
The DNA here is from genome assembly GCF_052327205.1 of Somniosus microcephalus. NCBI lineage: Eukaryota > Metazoa > Chordata > Chondrichthyes > Squaliformes > Somniosidae > Somniosus > Somniosus microcephalus. The sequence goes on along the minus strand of NC_140990.1, from coordinate 99,969,860 downwards.
AACAGAGACCGTGTCTAGTGTAATATAAACAGAGAGAGGGTCTAGTGTAATATAAACAGAGACAGGGTCTAGTGTAATATAAACAGAGACAGGGTCTAGTGTAATATAAACAGAGACAGGGTCTAGTGTAATATCAACAGAGACAGGGTCTAGTGTAATATAAACAGAGACAGGTTCTAGTGTAATATAAACAGAGACAGGGTCTAGTGTAATATAAACAGAGACAGGGTCTAGTGTAATATAAATAGAGACAGGGTCTAGTGTAATATAAACAGAGACAGGGTCTAGCGTAATATAAGCAGAGACAGGGTCTAGTGTAATATAAACAGAGACCGGGTCTAGTGTAATATAAACAGAGACAGGGTCTAGTGTAATATAAACAGAGACAGGGTCTAGTGTAATGTAAACAGAGACAGGGTCTAATTTAATATAAACAGAGACAGGGTCTAGTGTAGCGTAAACAGAGACAGGGTCTAGTGTAATAGAAACAGAGACAGTGTCTAGTGTAATACAAACAGAGACAGTGTCTAGTGTAATATAAACAGAGACAGGGTCTAGTGTAATATAAGCAGAGACAGGGTCGAGTGAAATATAAACAGAGACAGAGTCTAGTGTAATATAAAGAGAGACAGGGTCTAGTGTAATATAAACAGAGACAGGGTCTAGTGTAATATAAACAGAGACAGGGTCTAGTGTAACATAAACAGACACTGGGTCTAGTGTAATATAAACAGAGACAGGGTCTAGTGTAATCTAAACAGAGACAGGGTCTAGTGTAACATAAACAGAGACTGGGTCTAGTGTAATATAAACAGAGACAGTGTCCAGTGTAATATAAATAGAGTCAGGGTCTAGTGTAATATAAACAGAGACAGGGTCTAGTGTAATATAAACAGAGACCGGGTCTATTGTAATATAAACAGAGACAGGGTCTAGTGTAATATAAACAGAGACAGGGTCTAGTGTAATATAAACAGAGACCGGGTCTAGTGTAATATAAACAGAGACCGGGTCTAGTGTAATACAAGCAGAGACAGGGTCTAGTGTAATATAAACAGAGACAGGGTCTAGTGTAATATAAACAGAGACAGGGTCTAGTGTAATATAAACAGAGACAGTGTCTAGTGTAATATAAACAGAGACAGGGTCTAGGGTAGCGTAAGCAGAGACAGGGTCTCGTGTAATATAAACAGAGACAGTGTCTAGTGTAATATAAACAGAGACAGGATCTAGTGTAGCGTAAACAGAGACAGGGTCTAGTGTAATATAAGCAGAGACAGGGTCGAGTGTAATATAAACAGAGACAGAGTCTAGTGTAATATAAACAGAGACAGGATCTAGTGTAATATAAACAGAGACAGGTTCTAGTGTAATATAAACAGACACAGGGTCTAGTGTAATATAAACAGAGACAGGGTCTAGTGTAATACAGACAGAGACAGGGTCTAGTGTAATATAAACAGAGACAGAGTCTAGTGTAATATAATCGGAGACAGGTTCGAGATTAATGGCCCAGAACTTGGTGTCGGGGGCTTGCCGCGCGAGCAAGCACCCAATGTGCACTCACCCTGCGCGCCGACATCTGAAACCTGGCCCGCAGTGGATTTCCTTTCAGTGGCCAGGTTCTGATGTCGGCGCGCTGTGCTAACCTGACCCAGCGGCGTAGTTAGTGCGATGTGCCGGCTGGGATCAGGTGAGCAATGTTCAGCCAATCAGGGGAGGGGAAACTACATTCATAAGTTTGAGAGTAAGAACTGCCAAACTCATGAGAAGTACTGCACCCCAAAACACTACTTAAACTTTAAATAAAATTTTAAAAAACATCCCAATCCTTAAATTAAATATAAATAAGTTTAAAAATATAATTTAAACAATAATTTTTTTTTTAGAAAAAAATAAATTTTTAATAAAAAGGGTCTAAAACTAAACTTACCTTATTGTAGATTCTTTAAAATAATAAACCTGTGGGAATTTTTTTTTTAAATTGCACTAAAACACCACTTACCTGTAAAAATAAATACCTACGTGTGCTTTTTACAAGCGTAAAGACCAGAGGCCTTTACACATGCGCAAATCCCCCAAAACAGAGGAAGTCCAAGACGCACACGCTGCCCCTTACAGCGCACGCGCTAGCCTCTTCAACTCTTGGGTGAGAGGAGGGGAAATGCCGGTTTTCAGCGCATGCGCTGTGCATGCTGAAAACCAGCATTTCCTCCGGCCAGACGCGTGAGTACCCCTTCCATACTCACGCGTTTGGGGAGGAATTACTGCCCCATTATAAACAGAGACAGGGTCTAGTGTAATACAGACAGAGACAAGGTCTAGTGTAATATAAACAGAGACAGAGTCTAGTGTAATATAAACAGAGACAGGGTCTAGTGTAATATAAACAGAGACAGGGTCTAATGTAATATAAACAGAGATAGGTTCGAGTTTAATATAAACAGAGACATGGTCTAGTGTAATACAGACAGAGACAAGGTCTAGTGTAATATAAACAGAGACAGAGTCTAGTGTAATATAAACAGAGACAGGGTCTAGTGTAATATAAACAGAGACAGGGTCTAATGTAATATAAACAGAGATAGGTTCGAGTTTAATATAAACAGAGACAGGGTCTAGTGTAAAATAAACAGAGACTGGGTCTAGTGTAATATAACACAGACAGGGTCTAGTGTAATATAAAAAGAGACAGGTTCGAGTTTAATATAAACTGAGACTGGATCTAGTGTAATATAAACAGAGACAGGGTCTAGTGTAATATAAACTGAGACTGGATCTAGTGTAATATAAACAGAGACAGGGTCTAGTTTAATATAAACAGAGACAGGTTCGAGTTTAATATAAACTGAGACTGGGTCTAGTGTAATATAAACAGAGCCAGGGTCCAGTGTAATATAAACAGAGACAGGGTCTAGTGTAATATAAACAGAGGCAGGGTCTAGTGTAATATAAACAGAGACAGGGTCTAGTGTAATATAAACAGAGGCAGGGTCTAGTGTAATATAAACAGAGACAGGGTCTAGTGTAATATAAACAGAGACAGGGTCTAGTGTAATATAAACAGAGACAGGGTCTAGTGTAATATAAGCAGAGACAGTGTCTAGTGTAATATAAACAGCGACAGGGTCTAGTGTAATATAAACAGAGACAGGGTCTAGTGTAATATAAACAGAGACAGGGTCTAGTGTAATTTATACAGAGACAGGTTTTAGTGTAATATAAACAGAGACAGGGTCTAGTGTAATATCAACAGAGACAGGGTCTAGTGTAATATAAACAGAGACAGGGCCCAATGTAATGTAAAAAGTGACTGTGTCTAGTGTAATATAGACAGAGGCAGGTTCCAGTGTAATATAAACAGAGACTATTGGCTTGCTGACTATCAGCTGCAGGTCAACCATTAAAGAGGAGATTTGATCAGTCATTATTTGCAGGTGGCAGGACTTTGTTGTTTCAGGTCTGCGGACGTCGGCTCTCGATGGTCCTGTGGAGGAGTGAAGGAAACAGTTAGAGATGTGAGGTCAAGGTTACATGCACATTGCATATTGCAGGTGATCATAGCTCCATCTCTTATAGCTGCAGAATCATTATCAGCGACTCATGCAATGTCAATGAGAGAGATGGAAAACTATTCTCACACACCCATTTAGATTCGTGTGGGAAACACCAAATTCGGGGAACCTGACAACTCCCGGCACCTGAGTTAAAATCGACCCCATTGTCTAGATTAATATAAACAGAGACATGGACTAGTGTAATACAGACAGAGACAAGGTCTAGTGTAATATAAACAGAGACAGGGTCTAGTGTAATATAAACAGAGACCGGGTCGAGTTTAATATGGACAGAGACAGGGTCTGGTGTAATATAAACAGAGATAGGGTCTAGTGTAATGTAAACAGAGACAGGATCTAGTGTAATATAAACAGAGACAGGTTCGAGTTTAATATAAACAGAGACAGGTTCGAGTTTAATATAAACTGAGACTGGGTCTAGTGTAAAATAAACAGAGACAGGGTCTAGTGTAATATAAACAGAGACAGGTTCGAGTTTAATATAAACAGAGACAGGGTCTAGTGTAATTTAAACAGAGACAGTGTCTAGTGTAATATAAACAGAGACAGGATGTAGTGTAATATAAACAGATACAGGGTCTAGTGTAATATAAACAGAGACAGGGTCTAGTTTAATATAAACAGAGACATGTTCGAGTTTAATATAAACAGAGACAGTGTCTAGTGTAATATAAACAGAGACAGGGTCTAGTGTAATATAAACAGAGACAGGTCTAGTGTAATATAAAATGAGACAGGGTCTAGTATAATATAAAAAGAGACAGGGTCTAGTGTAATATAAACAGAGACAGGGTCTAGAGTAATATAAACAGACACAGGGTCTAGTGTAATATAAAAAGAGACAGGGTCTAGTGTAATACAAACAGAGACAGGGTCTAGTGTAATCTAAACAGAGACAGGGTCTAGTGTAATATAAACAGAGACAGTGTCTAGTGTAATGTAAATAGAGACAGGGTCTAGTGTAATATAAACAGAGACAGTGTCTAGTGTAATACAAACAGAGACAGTGTCTAGTGTAATATAAACAGAGACAGGGTCTAGTGTAATATAAGCAGAGACAGGGTCGAGTGAAATATAAACAGAGACAGAGTCTAGTGTAATATAAAGAGAGACAGGGTCTAGTGTAATATAAACAGAGACAGGTTCTAGTGTAATATAAACAGACACAGGGTCTAGTGTAATATAAACAGAGACAGTGTCTCGTGTAATGTAACTAGAGACAGTGTCTCGTGTAATATAAACATAGACAGTGTCTAGTGTAATACAAACAGAGACAGTGTCTAGTGTAATATAAACAGAGACAGGGTCTAGTGTAATATAAGCAGAGACAGGGTCGAGTGAAATATAAACAGAGACAGAGTCTAGTGTAATATAAAGAGAGACAGGGTCTAGTGTAATATAAACAGAGACAGGGTCTAGTGTAATATAAACAGAGACAGGGTCTAGTGTAACATAAACAGAGACTGGGTCTCGTGTAATATAAAGAGAGACAGGGTCTAGTGTAATATAAACAGAGACAGTGTCTAGTGTAATATAAATAGAGTCAGGGTCTAGTGTAATATAAACAGAGACAGGGTCAAGTGTAATATAAACAGAGACCGGGTCTATTGTAATATAAACAGAGACAGGGTCTAGTGTAATATAAACAGAGACAGGGTCAAGTGTAATATAAACAGAGACCGGGTCTAGTGTAATATAAACAGAGACCGGGTCTAGTGTAATACAAACAGAGACAGGGTCTGGTGTAATATAAACAGAGACAGGGTCTTGTGTAATATAAACAGAGACAGGGTCTAGTGTAATATAAACAGAGACCGGGTCTAGTGTAATACAAACAGAGACAGGGTCTGGTGTAATATAAACAGAGACAGGGTCTTGTGTAATATAAACAGAGACAGGGTCTAGTGTAATATAAACAGAGACAGTGTCTAGTGTAATATAAACAGAGACAGGGTCTAGGGTAGCGTAAGCAGAGACAGGGTCTAGTGTAATATAAACAGAGACAGTGTCTAGTGTAATATAAACAGAGACAGGGTCCAGTGTAGCGTAAACAGAGACAGGGTCTAGTGTAATATAAGCAGAGACAGGGTCGAGTGTTATATAAACAGAGACAGAGTCTAGTGTAATATAAACAGAGACAGGATCTAGTGTAATATAAACAGAGACAGGTTCTAGTGTAATATAAACAGACACAGGGTCTAGTGTAATATAAACAGAGACAGGGTCTAGTGTAATACAGACAGAGACAGGGTCTAGTGTAATATAAACAGAGACAGAGTCTAGTGTAATATAAACGGAGACAGGTTCGAAATTAATGGCCCAGAACTTGGTGTCGGGGGCTTGCCGCGCGAGCAAGCACCCAATGTGCACTCACCCTGCGCGCCGACATCTGAAACCTGGCCCGCAGTGGATTTCCTTTCAGTGGCCAGGTTCTGATGTCGGCGCGCTGTGCTAACCTGACCCAGCGGCGTAGTTAGTGCGATGTGCCGGCTGGGATCAGGTGAGCAATGTTCAGCCAATCAGGGGAGGGGAAACTACATTCATAAGTTTGAGAGTAAGAACTGCCAAACTCATGAGAAGTACTGCACCCCAAAACACTACTTAAACTTTAAATAAAATTTTAAAAAACATCCCAATCCTTAAATTAAATATAAATAAGTTTAAAAAAATAATTTAAACAATAATTTTTTTTTTTAGAAAAAAATAAATTTTTAATAAAAAGGGTCTAAAACTAAACTTACCTTATTGTAGATTCTTTAAAATAATAAACCTGTGGGAATTTTTTTTTTAAATTGCACTAAAACACCACTTACCTGTAAAAATAAATACCTACGTGTGCTTTTTACAAGCGTAAAGACCGGAGGCCTTTACACATGCGCAAATCCCCCAAAACAGAGGAAGTCCAAGACGCACGCGCTGCCCCTTACAGCGCATGCGCTAGCCTCTTCAACTCTTGGGTGAGAGGAGAGGAAATGCCGGTTTTCAGCGCATGCGCTGTGCATGCTGAAAACCAGCATTTCCTCCGGCCAGACGCGTGAGTACCCCTTCCATACTCACGCGTTTGTGGAGGAATTACTGCCCCATTATAAACAGAGACAGGGTCTAGTGCAATACAGACAGAGACAAGGTCTAGTGTAATATAAACAGAGACAGAGTCTAGTGTAATATAAACAGAGACAGGGTCTAATGTAATATAAACAGAGATAGGTTCGAGTTTAATATAAACAGAGACAGGGTCTAGTGTAATACAGACAGAGACAGGGTCTAGTGTAAAATAAACAGAGACTGGGTCTAGTGTAATATAACACAGACAGGGTCTAGTGTAATATAAAAAGAGACAGGTTCGAGTTTAATATAAACTGAGACTGGATCTAGTGTAATATAAACAGAGACAGGGTCTAGTGTAATATAAACTGAGACTGGATCTAGTGTAATATAAACAGAGACAGGGTCTAGTTTAATATAAACAGAGACAGGTTCGAGTTTAATATAAACTGAGACTGGGTCGAGTGTAATATAAACAGAGCCAGGGTCCAGTGTAATATAAACAGAGATAGGGTCTAGTGTAATATAAACAGAGGCAGGGTCTAGTGTAATATAAACAGAGCCAGGGCCCAGTTTAATATAAACAGAGACAGGGTCTAGTGTAATATAAACAGAGGCAGGGTCTAGTGTAATATAAACAGAGACAGGGTCTAGTGTAATATAAACAGAGACAGGGTCCAGTGTAATATAAACAGAGACAGGGTCTAGTGTAATATAAGCAGAGACAGTGTCTAGTGTAATATAAACAGCGACAGGGTCTAGTGTAATATAAACAGAGACAGGGTCTAGTGTAATATAAACAGAGACAGGGTCTAGTGTAATTTAGACAGAGACAGGTTCTAGTGTAATATAAACAGAGACAGGGTCTAGTGTAATATAAACAGAGACAGGGTCTAGTGTAATATAAACAGAGACAGGGCCCAATGTAATATAAAAAGTGACTGTGTCTAGTGTAATATAGACAGAGGCAGGTTCCAGTGCAATATAAACAGAGACTATTGGCTTGCTGACTATCAGCTGCAGGTCAACCATTAAAGAGGAGATTTGATCAGTCATTATTTGCAGGTGGCAGGACTTTGTTGTTTCAGGTCTGCGGACGTCGGCTCTCGATGGTCCTGTGGGGGAGTGAAGGAAACAGTTAGCGATGTGAGGTCAAGGTTACATGCACATTGCATATTGCAGGTGATCATAGGTCCAACTCTTATAGCTGCAGAATCATTATCAGCGACTCATGCAATGTCAATGAGAGAGATGGAAAACTATTCTCACACACCCATTTAGATTCGTGTGGGAAACACCAAATTCGGGGAACCTGACAACTCCCGGCACCTGAGTTAAAATCGACCCCATTGTCTAGATTCATATAAACAGAGACATGGTCTAGTGTAATACAGACAGAGACAAGGTCTAGTGTAATATAAACAGAGACAGGGTCTAGTGTAAGATAAACAGAGACCGGGTCTAGTTTAATATGGACAGAGACAGGGTCTGGTGTAATATAAACAGAGATAGGGTCTAGTGTAATGTAAACAGAGACAGGATCTAGTGTAATATAAACAGAGACAGGTTCGAGTTTAATATAAACAGAGACAGGTTCGAGTTTAATATAAACTGAGACTGGGTCTAGTGTAATATAAACAGAGACAGGGTCTAGTGTAATATAAACAGAGACAGGTTCGAGTTTAATATAAACAGAGACAGGGTGTAGTGTAATTTAAACAGAGACAGTGTCTAGTGTAATATAAACAGAGACAGGATGTAGTGTAATATAAACAGATACAGGGTCTAGTGTAATATAAACAGAGACAGGGTCTAGTTTAATATAAACAGAGACAGGTTCGAGTTTAATATAAACAGAGACAGTGTCTAGTGTAATATAAACAGAGACAGGGTCTAGTGTAATATAAACAGAGACAGGTCTAGTGTAATATAAACAGAGACAGGGTCTAGTGTAATATAAAATGAGACAGGGCCTAGTATAATATAAAAAGAGACAGGGTCTAGTGTAATATAAACAGAGACAGGGTCTAGAGTAATATAAACAGACACAGGGTCTAGTGTAATATAAAAAGAGACAGGGTCTAGTGTAATACAAACAGAGACAGGGTCTAGTGTAATATAAACAGAGACAGAGTCTAGTGTAATATAAACAGAGACAGGGTCTCGTGTAATATAAACAGAGACAGGTTCGAGTTTAATATAAACAGAGACAGGGTGTAGTGTAATTTAAACAGAGACAGTGTCTAGTGTAATATAAACAGAGACAGGATGTAGTGTAATATAAACAGATACAGGGTCTAGTGTAATATAAACAGAGACAGGGTCTAGTTTAATATAAACAGAGACACGTTCGAGTTTAATATAAACAGAGACAGTGTCTAGTGTAATATAAACAGAGACAGGGTCTAGTGTAATATAAACAGAGACAGGGTCTAGTGTAATATAAAATGAGACAGGGTCTAGTATAATATAAAAAGAGACAGGGTCTAGTGTAATATAAACAGAGACAGGGTCTAGTGTAATACAAACAGAGACAGGGTCTAGTGTAATATAAACAGAGACAGAGTCTAGTGTAATATAAACGGAGACAGGTTCGAGATTAATGGCCCAGAACTTGGTGTCGGTGGCTTGCCGCGCGAGCAAGCACCCAATGTGCACTCACCCTGCGCGCCGACATCTGAAACCTGGCCCGCAGTGGATTTCCTTTCAGTGGCCAGGTTCTGATGTCGGCGCGCTGTGCTAACCTGACCCAGCGGCGTAGTTAGTGCGATGTGCCGGCTGGGATCAGGTGAGCACTGTTCAGCCAATCAGGGGAGGGGAAACTACATTCATAAGTCTGAGAGTCAGAACTGTCAAACTCATGAGAAGTACTGCACTCCAAAACACTACTTAAACTTTAAATAAAATTTAAAAAAAACATCCCAATCATTAAATAAAGTATAAATAAGTTTAAAAAAATAATTTAAACAATAATTCTTTAGAAAAAAATAATTTTTTAATAAAAAGGGTCTAAAACTAAACTTACTTTATTGTAGATTCTTTAAAATAATAAACCTGTGGGAAAAAAAATTCTAAATTGCACTAAAACACCACTTACCTGTAAAAATAAATACTTACGTGTGCTTTTTACAAGCGTAAAGACCGGAGGCCTTTACACATGCGCAAATCCCCAAAAACAGAGGAAATCCAAGACGCACGCGCTGCCCCCTACAGCGCACGCACTAGCCTCTTCAACTCTTGGGTGAGAGGAGAGGAAATGCCGGTTTTCAGCACATGCGCTGTGCATGCTGAAAACCGGCATTTCCTCCGGCCAGACGCGTGAGTACCCCTTCCATACTCACGCGTTTGTGGAGGAATTACTGCCCCATTATAAACAGAGACAGGGTCTAGTGTAATACAGACAGAGACAAGGTCTAGTGTAATATAAACAGAGACAGAGTCGAGTGTAATATAAACAGAGACAGGGTCTAATGTAATATAAACAGAGACAGGGTCTAGTGTAATATAAACAGAGACAGGGTCTAATGTAATATAAACAGAGAGAGGTTCGAGTTTAATATAAACAGAGACAGGGTCTAGCGTAATACAGACAGAGACACGGTCTAGTGTAATATAAACAGAGACAGAGTCTAGTGTCAAATAAACAGAGACTGGGTCTAGTGTAATATAACACAGACAGGGTCTAGTGTAATATAAGCAGAGACAGGTTCGAGTTTAATATAAACTGAGACTGGATCTAGTGTAATATAAACAGAGACAGGGTCTAGTTTAATATAAACAGAGATAGGTTTGAGTTTAATATAAACTGAGACTGGGTCTAGTGTAATATAAACAGAGACAGGGTCTAGTGTAATATAAACAGGGACAGGGTCTAGTGTAATATAAACAGAGACATGGTCTAGAGTAATATAAACAGAGGCAGGGTCTAGTGTAATATAAACAGAGACAGGGTCTAGTGTAATATAAACAGAGACAGAGTCTAGTGTAATATAAACAGAGACAGGGTCTAGTGTAATATAAGCAGAGACAGGGTCTAGTGTAATACAAACAGAGACAGGGTCTAGTGTAATATAAGCAGAGACAGAGTCTAGAGTAATATAAACAGAGACAGGGTCTAGTGTAATATAAACAGAGGCAGGGTCTAGTGTAATATAAACAGAGACAGGGTCCATGTGTAATATAAACAGAGACAGAGTCTAGAGTAATATAAGCAGAGACAGGGTCTAGTGTAATATAAGCAGAGACAGGGTCTAGTGTAATATAAACAGAGACAGAGTCTAGTGTAATATAAACAGAGACAGGGTCTAGTGTAATATAAGCAGAGACAGGGTCTAGTGTAATATAAACAGAGACAGGGTCTAGTGTAATATAAACAGAGACAGGGTCTAGTGTAATATAAACAGCGAAAGGGTCTTGTGTAACATAAACAGAGACAGGGTCTAGTGTAATATAAACAGAGACAGGGTCTAGTGTAATATAAACAGAGACAGGGTCTAGTGTAATATAAGCAGAGACAGGGTCTAGTGTAATATAAACAGGGGCAGGGTCTAGTGGAATACAAACAGCGACAGGGTCTAGTGTAATATAAACAGAGTCAGAGTCTAGTGTCATATAAACAGAGACAGGGTCTAGTGTAATATAAACAGAGACAGGGTCTAGTGTAATATAAACAGAGACAGGGTCTAGTGTAATTTAAACAGAGACAGGTTCTAGTGTAATATAAACAGAGACAGGGTCTAGTGTAATATAAACAGAGACAGGGTCTAGTGTAATATAAACAGAGACAGGGTCTAGTGTAATTTAAACAGAGACAGGGTCTAGTGTAATATAAACAGAGACAGGTTCTAGTGTAATTTAAACAGAGACAGGTTCTAGTGTAATATAAACAGAGACAGGGTCTAGAGTAATATAAACAGGGACAGGGTCTAGTGTAATATAAACAGGGACAGGGTCTAGTGTAATATAAACAGAGACAGGGTCTAGTGTAATTTAAACAGAGACAAGTTCTAGTGTAATATAAACAGAAACAGGGTCTAGTGTAATATAAGCAGAGACAGGTTCTAGTGTAATATAAACAGAGACAGGTTCCAGTGTAATATAAACAGAGACAGGGTCTAGTGTAATATAAGCAGAGACAGGTTCTAGTGTAATATAAACAGCGACAGGGTCTAGTGTAATATAAACAGAGACAGGGTCTAGTGTAATATAAACAGCGACAGGGTCTAGTGTAATATAAACAGAGACAGGGTCTAGTGTAATATAAACAGAGACAGGGTCTAGTGTAATATAAACAGAAACAGGGTCTAGTGTAATATAAGCAGAGACAGGTTCTAGTGTAATATAAACAGAGACAGGTTCCAGTGTAATATAAACAGAGACAGGGTCTAGTGTAATATAAACAGCGACAGGGTCTAGTGTAATATAAACAGAGACAGGGTCTAGTGTAATATAAACAGAGACAGGGTCTAGTGTAATATAAACAGAAACAGGGTCTAGTGTAATATAAGCAGAGACAGGTTCTAGTGTAATATAAACAGAGACAGGTTCCAGTGTAATATAAACAGCGACAGGGTCTAGTGTAATATAAACAGAGACAGGGTCTAGTGTAATATAAACAGAGACAGGGTCTAGTGTAATATAAACAGAGACAGGGTCTAGTGTAATATAAACAGAGACAGGGTCTAGTGTAATATAAGCAGAGACAGGGTCTAGTGTAATATAAACAGAGACAGGGTCTAGTGTAATATAAACAGAGACAGGGTCTAGTGTAATATAAACAGAGACAGGGTCTAGTGTAATATAAGCAACGACAGGGTCTAGTGTAATATAAACAGCGACAGGGACTAGTGTAATATAAACAGTGACAGTGTCTGGTGTAATATAAACCGAGACCGTGTCTCGTGTAATATAAACAGAGACAGGGTCTAGTGTAATATAAACAGAGACAGGGTCTAGTGTAATATAAACAGAGACATGGTCTAGTGTAATATAAACAGAGATAGGGTCTAGTGTAATATAAACAGAGACAGGGTGTAGTGTAATATAAGCAGAGACAGGGTCGAGTGTAATATAAACAGAGACAGGGTCTAGTGTAATATAAACAGAGACAGGGTCTAGTGTAATATAAGCAGAGACAGGGTCTAGTTTAATATAAGCAGAGACAGGGTCTAGTGTAATATAAACAGAGACAGGGTCTAGTGTAATACAAACTGAGACAGGGTCTAGTGTAATATAAGCAGAGACAGGGTCTAGTTTAATATAAGCAGAGACAGGGTCTAGTGTAATATAAACAGAGACAGGGTCTAGTGTAATACAAACTGAGACAGGGTCTAGTGTAATATAAGCAGAGACAGGGTCTAGTTTAATATAAGCAGAGACAGGGTCTAGTTTAATATAAGCAGAGACAGGGTCTAGTTTAATATAAGCAGAGACAGGGTCTAGTGTAAATTAAGCAGAGAGAGGGTCTAGTGTAATATAAGCAGAGACAGGGTCTAGTTTAATATAAGCAGAGACAGGTTCTAGTGTAATATAAACAGAGACAGGGTCTCGTGTAATATAAGCAGAGACAGGGTCTAGTGTAATATAAACAGAGACAGGGTCTAGTGTAATACAAACAGAGGCAGGGTCTAGTGTAATATAAGCAGAGACAGGGTCTAGTGTAATATAAACAGAGACAGGGTCTCGTGTAATATAAACAGAGACAGGGTCTCGTGTAATATAAACAGAGTCAGGGTCTAGTGTAATATAAGCAGAGACAGGGTCTCGTGTAATATAAGCAGAGACAGGGTCTAGTGTAATATAAACAGAGACAGGGTCTAGTGTAATATAAACAGAGACAGGGCCTAGTGTAATATAAACAGAGACAGGGTCTAGTGTAATATATACAGAGACAGGGTCTAGTGTAATACAAACAGCGACAGGGTCTAGTGTAATATAAACAGAGACAGGGCCCAATGTAATGTAAAAAGTGACTGTGTCTAGTGTAATATAAACAGAGGCAGGTTCCAGTGTAATATAAACAGAGACTATTGGCTTGCTGACTATCAGCTGCAGGTCAACCATTATAGAGGAGATTTGATCAGTCATTATTTGCAGGTGGCAGGACTTTGTTGTTTCAGGTCTGCGGACATCGGCTCTCGATGGTCCTGTGGGGGAGTGAAGGAAACAGTTGGAGATGTGAGGTCAAGGTTACATGCACATTGCATATTGCAGGTGATCATAGGTCCAACTCTTATAGCTGCAGAATCATTATCAGCGACTCATGCAATGTCAATGAGTGAGATGGAAAACTATTCTCACACACCCATTTAGATTCGTGTGGGAAACACCAAATTTGGGGAACCTGACAATTCCCGGCACCTGAGTTAAAATCGACCCCATTGTCTAGATTAATATAAACAGAAACATGGTCTAGTGCAATACAGACAGAGACAAGGTCTAGTGTAATATAAACAGAGACAGGGTCTAGTGTAATATAAACAGAGACCGGGTCTAGTTTAATATGGACAGAGGCAGGGTCTGGTGTAATATAAACAGAGATAGGGTCTAGTGTAATGTAAACAGAGACAGGGTCTAGTGTAATATAAACAGAGACAGGTTCGAGTTTAATATAAACAGAGACAGGTTTGAGTTTAATACAAACTGAGACTGGGTCTCGTGTAATATAAACAGAGACAGGGTCTAGTGTAATATAAACAGAGACAGGTTCGAGTTTAATATAAACAGAGATAGGGTCTAGTGTAATATAAACGGAGACAGGTTCGAGATTAATGGCCCAGAACTTGGTGTCGGTGGCTTGCTGCGCGAGCAAGCACCCAATGTGCACTCACCCTGCGCGCCGACATCTGAAACCTGGCCTGCAGTGGATTTCCTTTCAGTGGCCAGGTTCTGATGTCGGCGCGCTGTGCTAACCTGACCCAGCGGCGTAGTTAGTGCGATGTGCCGGCTGGGATCAGGTGAGCACTGTTCAGCCAATCAGGGGAGGGGAAACTACATTCATAAGTTTGAGAGTAAGAACTGCCAAACTCATGAGAAGTACTGCACTCCAAAACACTACTTAAACTTTAAATAAAATTTTAAAAAACATCCCAATCATTAAATTAAGTATAAATAAGTTTAAAAAAATAATTTAAACAATAATATTTTAGAAAAAAATAAATTTTTAATAAAAAGGGTCTAAAACTAAACTTACCTTATTGTAGATTCTTTAAAATAATAAACCTGTGGGAAAAAAATATTCTAAATTGCACTAAAACAGCACTTACCTGTAAAAATAAATACTTACGTGTGCTTTTTACAAGCGTAAAGACCGGAGGCCTTTACACATGCGCAAATCCCCAAAAACAGAGGAAATCCAAGATGCACACGCTGCCCCCTACAGCGCACGCACTAGCCTCTTCAACTCTTGGGTGAGAGGAGGGGAAATGCCGGTTTTCAGCACATGCGCTGTGCATGCTGAAAACCGGCATTTCCTCCGGCCAGACGCGTGAGTACCCCTTCCGTACTCACGCATTTGGGGAGGAATTACTGCCCCATTATAAACAGAGACAGGGTCTAGTGTAATACAGACAGAGACAAGGTCTCGTGTAATATAAACAGAGACAGAGTCTAGTGTAATATAAACAGAGAGAGGTTCGAGTTTAATATAAACAGAGACAGGGTCTAGCGTAATACAGACAGAGACACGGTCTAGTGTAATATAAACAGAGACAGAGTCTAGTGTAAAATTAACAGAGACTGGGTCTAGTGTAATATAACACAGACAGGGTCTAGTGTAATATAAACAGAGACAGGTTCGAGTTTAATATAAACTGAGACTGGATCTAGTGTAATATAAACAGAGACAGGGTCTACTTTAATATAAACAGAGATAGGTTCGAGTTAAATATAAACTGAGACTGGGTCTAGTGTAATATAAACAGGGACAGGGTCTAGTGTAATATAAACAGAGACATGGTCTCGAGTAATATAAACAGAGGCAGGGTCTAGTGTAATATAAACAGAGACAGGGTCTAGTGTAATATGAACAGAGACAGGGTCTAGTGTAATATAAGCAGGGGCAGGGTCTAGTGTAATATAAACAGAGACAGGGTCTAGTGTAATATAAACAGAGACAGGGTCTAGTGTAATTTAAACAGAGACAGGTTCGAGTGTAATACAAACAGCGACAGGGTCTAGTGTAATATAAGCAGAGACAGGGTCTAGTGTAATATAAACAGAGACAGGGTCTAGTGTAATTTAAACAGAGACAGTTTCTAGTGTAATACAAACAGCGACAGGTTCTATTGTAATATAAACAGTGACAGGGTCTAGTGTAATATAAACAGAGACAGGCTCTAGTGTAATTTAAGCAGAGACAGGGTCTAGTGTAATACAAACAGCGACAGGGTCTAGTGTAATATAAACAGTGACAGTGTCTGGTGTAATATAAACAGAGACCGTCTCTAGTGTAATATCAACAGAGACAGGGTCTAGTGTAATATAAACAGAGACAGGGTCTAGTGTAATATAAACAGAGACAGGGTCTAGTGTAATATAAACAGAGACAGGGCCCAATGTAATGTAAAAAGTGACTGTGTCTAGTGTAATATAGACAGAGGCAGGTTCCAGTGTAATATAAACAGAGACTATTGGCATGCTGACTATCAGCTGCAGGTCAACCATTAAAGAGGAGATTTGATCAGTCATTATTTGCAGGTGGCAGGACTTTGTTGTTTCAGGTCTGCGGACGTCGGCTCTCGATGGTCCTGTGGAGAAGTGAAGGAAACAGTTAGAGATGTGAGGTCAAGGTTACATGCACATTGCATATTGCAGGTGATCATAGGTCCATCTCTTATAGCTGCAGAATCATTATCAGCGACTCATGCAATGTCAATGAGAGAGATGGAAAACTATTCTCACACACCCATTTAGATTCGTGTGGGAAACACCAAATTCGGGGAACCCGACAATTCCCGGCACCTGAGTTAAAATCGACCCCATTGTCTAGATTAATATAAACAGAGACATGGTCTAGTGTAATACAGACAGAGACAAGGTCTAGTGTAATATAAACAGAGACAGGGTCTTGTGTAATATAAACAGAGACAGGGTCTAGTGTAATACAGACAGAGACAAGGTCTAGTGTAATATAAACAGAGACAAGGGGCCAGAAATTCCAGGCCAGAAGCGTGAGTACGGTCGGCTTACTCACGCTTCTGGCCGTTGGAAATGCCGGCGTTCAGCATGAACAGCGCATGCGGGGAACGCCGGCATTTCCAGACCTCGAGCGCGTGCGACTGCACAGGCAGCGCTTGCGCAGTGAACTTCGTGGATTTCATTCATGAAATCCGTGAGGTTAAGTCCTTAGAAGTTACACTGAAAAAAAGCAAGTGTAAAGTGGTTCATTGGCTGCGGAGGAAGATATATTTTATCGTGGAGCTTTTGAATTGCAATATTTTTGTTTGGGAAAGGGAGGTAAGTTATTTTAAGAAATTTTAAGTAAGTTTTAAAGTTAAAATTTTTTTTTTTTAAAGGGTTTTCAGAACGGTAGGTAGAAGGAGCAATTGTGGCTGTGTGAATGGAATGTGAGAATGAGTTATGTATGTATGTCCACATATATTCCTTTACGTATATGTATGTATGTTTTATATTCCTTTACTATGAATGTATGTTTTTAATTATGATTTTCCAATAAGTTACTTTCTCTGAAAGTCATAATTAAATAATACATTCATACACATAAGTAAAGGAATATATACATAACACGCAAAGGAATATATACAGACATACATACTTTCAGAAGCTCCACGATAAGAAATATCTTCCTCCGCAGCCTCTGTAGCAACTGTACCCATGCTTTTTTCATGTGTAATTTGTAATGACTGGACCTCACTGAAAGCATTAATGAAAGCGGCGAATTATACTGCGCACGCGCTGCCTGTGCAGTCGCACGCGTTCTGCCTCTGAACCCCTTCGTTCAGAGGACAGGTAATGCCGGTTTTCCCCACATGCACTGTGCATGCTGAAAACCGGCATTTCATCCGGCCAGATGCGTAAGTACCCCGACCGTACTAGCGCATTTGGAAGGGAATTATTGGGCCAACATTTTACATGTCAATAAAATAAAAAATTTAACACTTGCACGACTTGCCCCCTCGCATCTGCGACTGAGGGTCCAAGGAGGTGCATTGCGCAAGAGGTCATCATCGGACGTATCCTCACACTGTTCCCTTTGGGGAACTGTATGAAGTGGTGGAAGGATTTATGGCCGTGATTAACGCTCATTCCGTGACCGTAACCATCTTTGAACCAGCCATTAGGGTGGTTAGTCCTATGGCGGGAGGGTTTTCCGGGCTCCCACAACCCATCTGATGGGGGGGGGGCCACCAACACCCACGGACGCAAGTATCCCGCTGGATGTCCACCCAGAATTTAAAGTTGGAACTCCGACTCCACTTGCCGGGACTGTCTGGAGTGGGGTTCAAAACCCTACTCCTTCTGGCCCAGCGGAGGGGATGCTTACTGCTACGCAAAAGGCCCACTCCGCACAAAAGGTGACACCCATACGTTTCCTGCGCCTTTTCCCTCCCCATGACTGGAGCCCTATGCTGCCATTTCACGTTGCTAATCGGATTGGGCGTTTGTCATAGCGGTAGGATCCCCGCCGCTGGGCCAGATCAGGGTAGGGTTTCGAACCCCGCTCCAGACAGTCCCGGCAAGCGGAGTCGGAGCTCCGGCTCTAAATTCTGGGTTGACATCCAGTGGGATATTTGCGTCCATGGGTGTGGGTGGCCCCCCCTCCTTGTATAGCTTGTGGGAGCCCGTAAAACCCTCCCGCCATAGGACTAACCGCCCTAATGGCTGGTTCAAAGATGGTTACGGTCACGGAATGAACGTTAATCACGGCCATAAATCCTTCCACCACTTCATACAGTTCCCCAAAGGGAACAGTGTGAAGACACGTATGACGACGACATTGCTAAATAAATAAATGGAATTAAAAAAATTCTTTTAGGACTTTTAAAAGTCTTTAAATTGCTTTAATTCTCTTTAAAACTACTTCAGATTACTCAAAATAATGTAAACATTTAAATTTTTTTATAAAAGTTACCAAAATCTTGAAAAAACTTCCAAAAACCTATTTAAACTGCTGCTTTGCATGTAAAAAAGCAAAGCAGCTTGACAGAAACATTGGGGGCGTGTCCAGTGAAACTGAGACCTCAAGGGGCGTGTCTCACTTACACTGCACGCTCCTGGGTCCGCGCTGGCTGCACTCCTGGGCGGCGTGACGTCATACGCTGCCCGGGATTCTTGTTTCAGTTTCTGGAAGTGCAGGCGTCCCTGGAGCTGATCGGCAGGAGCGCGGGGTAAGTGCAAATACGGGGCTTGCACGCGCTGCAAGCCCCGTTCTGGAATTTCTGGCCCAAGGTCTCGTGTAATATAAACAGAGACAGGGTCTAGTGTAATATAAACAGAGACAGGGTCTAGTGTAATATAAACAGAGACAGGGTCTAGTGTAATATAAACAGAGACCGGGTCTAGTGTAATATAAACAGAGACAGGGTCTAGAGTAATATAAACAGAGACAGGGTCTAGTGTAATATAAACAGAGACAGGGTCTAGTGTAATATAAACAGAGACAGGGTCTAGTGTAATATAAACAGAGACAGGGTCTAGTGTAATATAAACAGAGACAGGGTCTAGTGTAATATAAACAGAGACCGGGTCTAGTGTAATATAAACAGAGACAGGGTCTAGAGTAATATAAACAGAGACAGGGTCTAGTGTAATATAAACAGAGACAGGGTGTAGTTTAATATAAACAGACAGGTTCGAGTTTAATAGAAACAGAGACAGGGTCTAGTGTAATATAAACAGAGACAGTGTCTAGTGTAATATAAACAGAGACAGGTTCGAGTTTAATATAAACAGAGACAGTGTCTAGTGTAATATAAACAGAGACAGGGTCTAGTGTAATTTAAACAGAGACAGGGTGCAGTGTAATATAAACAGAGACAGGGTCTAATGTAATTTAAACAGAGACAGGGTCTAGTGTAATATAAACAGAGACAGGGTCTAGTGTAATATAAACAGAGACAGTGTCTAGTGTAATATAAACAGAGACAGGGTCTAGTGTAATATAAACAGAGGCAGGGTCTAGTGTAATTTAAACAGAGACAGGGTCTAGTGTAATATAAACAGAGACAGGGTCTAGTGTAATATAAACAGAGACAGTGTCTAGTGTAATATAAACAGAGACAGGGTCTAGTGTAATATAAACAGAGGCAGGGTCTAGTGTAATTTAAACAGAGACAGGGTGCAGTGTAATATAAACAGAGACAGGGTCTAGTGTAATTTAAACAGAGGCAGGGTCTAGTGTAATATAAACAGAGACAGGTTCGAGTTTAATATAAACAGAGACAGTGTCTAGTGTAATATAAACAGAGACAGGGTCTGGTGTAATATAAACAGAGACAGGGTCCAGTGTAATATAAACAGAGACAGGTTCGAGTTTAATATAAACAGAGACAGTGTCTAGTGTAATATAAACAGAGACAGGGTCTGGTGTAATATAAACAGAGGCAGGGTCTAGTGTAATTTAAACAGAGACAGGGTGCAGTGTAATATAAACAGAGACAGGGTCTAGTGTAATTTAAACAGAGACAGGGTCTAGTGTAATATAAACAGAGACAGGGTCTAGTGTAATACAGACAGAGACAAGGTCTAGTGTAATATAAACAGAGACAGAGTCGAGTGTAATATAAACAGAGACAGGGTCTAATGTAATATAAACAGAGACAGGTTCGAGTTTAATATAAACACAGACAGGGTCTAGTGTAATATAAACAGAGAGAGGTTCGAGTTTAATATAAACTGAGACTGGATCTAGTGTAATATAAACAGAGACAGGGTCTAGTTTAATATAAACAGAGACAGGTTCGAGTTTATTATAAACTGAGACTGGGTCGAGTGTAATATAAACAGACAGGGTCTAGTGTAAAATAAACAGAGATAGGGTCTAGTGTAATATAAACAGAGACAGGGTCTAGTGTAATATAAACAGAGACAGGGTCCAGTGTAATATAAACAGAGACGGGGTCTAGTGTAATATAAACAGGGACAGGGTCCAGTGTAATATAAACAGAGACAGGGTCCAGTGTAATATAAACAGAGACAGGGTCCAGTGTAATATAAACAGAGGCATGGTCTAGTGTAATATAAACAGAGACAGGTTCTAGTGTAATATAAACAGAGACAGGGTCTAGTGTAATATAAACAGAGACAGGGTCTAGTGTAATACAAACAGCGACAGAGTCTAGTGTAATATAAACAGAGACAGGGTCTAGTGTAATATAAACAGAGACAGGGTCGAGTGTAATATAAACAGAGGCAGGGTCTAGTGTAATATAAACAGAGACAGGGTCTAGTGTAATATAAACAGAGACAGGGTCGAGTGTAATATAAACAGAGACAGGGTCGAGTGTAATATAAACAGAGGCAGGGTCTAGTGTAATATAAACAGAGACAGGGTCTAGTGTAATTTAAACAGAGACAAGTTCTAGTGTAATATAAACAGCGACAGGGTCTAGTGTAATATAAACAGAGACAGGGTCTAGTGTAATATAAACAGAGACAGGGTCTAGTGTAATATAAGCAGAGACAGGGTCTAGTGTAATATAAACAGAGACAGGGTCTAGTGTAATAGAAACAGGCAAGGTCTAGTGTAATATAAACAGAGACAGGGTCTAGTGTAATATAAGCAGAGACAGGGTCTAGTGTAATAGAAACAGAGACAAGGTCTAGTGTAATACAAACAGCGACAGGGTCTAGTGTAATATAAACAGTGTCTGGTGTAATATAAACAGAGACCGTGTCTAGTGTAATATAAGGAGAGACTGTGTCTAGTTTAATATAAACAGACAGGGTCCAGTGTAATATAAACAGAGACAGGGTCTAGTGTAATATAAACAGAGACAGGGTCTAGTGTAATATAAACAGACAGGGTCTAGTGTAATATAAACAGAGACAGGGTCTAGTGTAATATAAACAGAGACAGGGTCTAGTGTAATATAATCAGAGACAGGGTGTAGTGTAATATAAACAGAGACAGGGTCTAGTGTAATATAAACAGAGACAGGGTGTAGTGTAATATAAACAGAGACAGGATCTAGTGTAATATAAACAGAGACAGGGTCTAGTGTAATATAAACGGAGACAGGGTCTAGTGTAATATAAACAGAGAGAGGGTCTAGTGTAATAGAAACAGAGACAGGGTCTAGTGTAATATAAACAGAGACAGGGTCTAGTGTAATATAAACAGAGACAGGATCTAGTGTAATATTAACAGAGACAGGGTCTAGTGTAATATAAACAGAGACAGGGTCTAGTGTAATATAAACAGAGACAGGGTCTAGTGTAATATAAACAGAGATAGGGTCTAGTGTAATATAAACAGAGACAGGGTCTAGTGTAATATAAACAGAGACAGGGTCTAGTGTAATATAAACAGAGATAGGGTCTAGTGTAATATAAACAGAGACAGGGTCTAGTGTAATATAAACAGTGACAGGGTCTAGTGTAATATAAACAGAGACAGGGTCTAGTGTAATATAAACAGAGACCGGGTCTAGTGTAATATAAACAGAGACTGGGTCTAGTGTAATATAAACAGAGACAGGGTCTAGTGTAATATAAACAGAGACAGGGTCTACTGTAATATAAACAGAGACAGGGTCTAGTGTAATATAAACAGAGACCGGGTCTAGTGTAATATAAACAGAGACAGGGTCTGGTGTAATATAAACAGAGACAGGGTCTACTGTAATATAAACAGAGACAGGGTCTAGTGTAATATAAACAGGGACAGGGTCTAGTGTAATATAAACAGAGACAGGGTCTAGTGTAATATAAACAGAGACAGGGTCTAGTGTAATATAAACAGAGTCAGGGTCTTGTCTAATATAAACAGAGACATGGTCTAGTGTATTATAAACAGAGACAGATCCGAGTGTAATATAAACAGAGACAGGGTATAATGTAATAGAAACAGAGACAGGGTCTAGTTTAATATAAACAGAGATAGCGTCAAGTGTAATATAAGAAGTCACACAACACCAGGTTATAGTCCAACAGTTTTATTTGAAATCACAAGCTTTCGGAGCGCTGCTCCTTCATCAGGTGAAGTGGAGAGATGCATAAAGACTCAGCTTATATAGTCAGAGATAGGGAGGGAACACTCCTGCCTGGCGATTGTTGCGCGGTATCCGTTGTCGCAGTGTCTGCATGGTCTCGCCGAGTCAAATTGGACCCCTCCAGAGGGTCGCTGCCCTAAGCTTGACATGTATGCTCAAGCTGTCAGGAGATGCATCAACACCAGATTCATCAGCCGCACTCACAAGACAGTCCAGAATGTCACCCGAGCACAACGCAACGCCATCCATGCTCTCAAGACCAACCGCAACATCGTCATCAAACAAGCAGACAAAGGAGGAGCCATCGTCATACAGAACAGATCAGACTATTGCAAAGAAGCATACCGACAACTGGACAACCAGGAACACTACAGACAGTTACCCACAGATCCGACCAAAGAACACACCCGCCAAGTCAACAGACTGATCAAGACCTTCGATCCAGACCTTCAAAGCATCCTACGTGCTCTCATCTCACATATTCCCCGCGTGGGAGACTTCTACTGCCTCCCAAAGATACACAAAGCCAACACACCCGGACGTCCTATTGTATCAGGCAACAGAATCCTGTGTGAGAACCTCTCTGGATACGTCGAGGGCATCCTGAAACCCATTGTACAGGGAACCCCCAGCTTCTGTCGCGACACTACAGACTTCTTACAGAAACTCAGCACCCACGGACCAGTTGAACCAGGAACACACCTCGACATGATGGGCGTCTCGGCACTCTACACCAGTATCCCCCACGATGACGGCATCGCTGCGACAGCCTCAGTACTCAACACCAACAACAGCCAATCTCCAGCCGCCATCCTACAACTCATCCGCTTCATCCTTGACCACAATGTCTTCACCTTCGACAACCAGTTCTTTACTCAAACGCACGGAACAGCCATGGGGACCAAATTCGCACACCAATACGCCAACATCTTCATGCACAAGTTCGAGGAAGACTTCTTCGCTGCACAGGACCTCCAACCAACGCTATACACCAGATACATCGACAACATTTTCTTCCTATGGACCCACGGCGAAGAATCACTGAAAAGACTACACGTTAACATCAACAAGTTCCATCCCACCATTAAACTCACCATGGACTACTCCTCAGAATCGGTTTCATTCTTGGACACACAAATCTCCATCAAAGACGGACACCTCAGCACTTCACTCTACCGCAAGCCCACGGACAACCTCAGGATGCTCCACTTCTCCAGCTTCCACCCTAGCCACGTTAAAGAAGCCATCCCCTATGGACAAGCCCTGCGAATACACAGGATCTGCTCAGACGAGGAGGAACGCGATGGACACCTACAGACGCTGAAAGATGCTCTTGTAAGAACAGGATATAACGCTTGACTCGTCGATCGACAGTTCTGACGGGCCACAGCAAAAAATCGCATAGATCTCCTCAGAAGACAAACACGGGACACAACCAACAGAGTACCCTTCGTCGTCCAGTACTTCCCCGGAGCGGAGAAACTAAGCCATGTTCTTCGCAGCCTTCAACATGTCATCAATGATGATGAACACCTCACTAAGGCCATCCCCACGCCTCCACTACTCGCCTTCAAACAGCCGCCTAACCTCAAACAGACCATCGTTCGCAGCAAATTACCCAGCTTTCAGGAGAACAGTGACCACGACACCACACAACCCTGTCACGGCAAGCTCTGCAAGACATGCCAGATCATCAACACAGATACCATCATCACACGTGAGGACACCACCTACCAGGTACATGGTACATGCTCATGTGACTCGGCCAATGTTGTCTACCTTATACGTTGCAGGAAAGGATGCCCCAGAGCATGGTACATCGGCGAGACCATGCAGACACGGCGACAACGGATGTACGGACACCGCGCAACAATCGCCAGGCAGGAGTGTTCCCTCCCAGTCGGGGAACACTTCAGCAGTCAAGGACATTCAGCCTCCGATCTTCGGGTAAGCATTCTCCAAGGCGGCCTTCGAGACACACGACAACGCAAAATCGTAGAGCAGAAACTGATAGCCAAGTTCCGCACTCATGAGGACGGCCTCAACCGGGATCTTTGGTTCATGTCACGCTACATGTAACCCCACCTGACGTAGGGTCATCCAGACTCGAGTCATCATTGGCTGGTTCTCTCTACACAGATGCGGCTGGACCTGCTGTGATTTCCAGCAAAAAAAATGTTTTTTTGTTTTTCATACAGACCCCAGCATCTGCAACATTTGACCCCTTGTGACCCCACCTCATTGTTCTTTGATGTAATGTTTTCCTGACTGACCTCTTTGGACACCATTCACACCTTTGATTGCTGTGATTATCTCTCTGCCGAGGTGTGATAAATGGCAGTTGGAAAGATTACGTGTAAACATCTGACATTATTCTCTGACTATATAAACTGTGTCTTTATGCATTTCTCCACTTCCCCTGACGAAGGAGCAGCGCTCCGAAAGCTTGTGATTTCAAATAAAACTGTTGGACTATAACCTGGTGTTGTGTGACTTCTTACATTTGTCCACCCCAGTCCAACACCGGCAGCTCCACACCAAGTGTAATATAAACAGAGACAGGGTCTAGTGTAACATAAGCAGAGACAGGGTCTCGTGTAATATAAACAGAAACAGGATTGAGTTTAATATAAACAGAGTCAGGGCCTAGTCTAATATAAACAGAGACAGGGTCGAGTGTAATATAAACAGTGACAGAGTCTAGTGTAATATAAGCAGAGACAGGGTCTAGTATAATATAAACAGAGGCAGGGCCTAGTGTGATTTAACAGAGGCAAGGGGGTCGATTTTAACTCAGGTGCGGGCAATTGTCGGGTTCCCCGAATTTCGTGATTCCCACATGAATCTAAATGGATGTGTGAGATTGATGCAATTTTAACTCAATTGGCCAATTGATTTCCAACGTGTAGGAAGCCTTTGCAAATGGGTTTTTCATGACTGCAAGTCTCCTCCGATGATGTCATCATTGCTGCTGCATTTAAGGTCCACAGCAAGACTTGCTTCCTCTGCAGGCTTCCAAGCTTTCCCCTTATGATGGTACGAGAGCCTACAGGAACAATGGCCAGCGGGAGGGCAAGAGCTGCGCCTAAATTTGATGAGGCATCACTGCAGGCTTTGTTGGATGGGGCTAGGGCCCACAGGGAGGTCCTGTTCCCTTCTTCAGGGAGGAAGAGGCCGCCCAGTCAGGCCAAGGCTGTGTGGCTACAGGTGGCTTGGGAAGTCAACTCCTTGGGGCTCACACGGCGCACCTGGATGCAGTGCAGGAAAAGATTCTATGACCTTCATCGCACTGGAAATGTAAGTATCAAGTTTCCATCACCCTCAATCTGATCCCCATTGCCTTTCCTCACCAGCACTCAGCTTCAGCAATCTCTTCCTCCACATCCCACTTGACACTCACATCCATGCACCCTTAGCCATTCCCTCTGTCTCTAGGCTCACATTCACCTAACTATTCGACCATGCAGCCCTCATACTCCCTCTCACTCTGATGCTATGAACACAACTGACAACACACAGGGAGGGCCCTTGGTCTTGCAACCTCACTCCATCTTTGTCTCCTTCTAAGTATCTATGCTATGCAATCTCTACACTCACTCCTTCATTCTCACTCAACCTCCACTTGTCTCCCTCATTGCAGGAGAAGAGAGCTCACAACAAGAGAGAGCGAGCCAGGACAGGAGGAGGGCCACCCTCATTAGCCCAGCTCATCCCCTGGGAGGAAGCTGTCCTGGAGATTGTCGGAGCTGATACAGATGCGGAAGTTGTGGAAGGACAGACCGGTGCATCCCTGCAAGCTGGTGACAGAATAGTTTTCCATCTCTCTCATTGACATTGCATAATTTGCTGATAATGATTCTGAAGCTACATCATATGGACTTATGATCATCTGCAAAATACAATGTGCATGTAACCTTGGCATCACATCTCTAACTTTTTCCTTGACTCCCCCACAGGACCATCAAGAGCCCCTGTCCCCACTGTGCAGGAGGAAGAGCCTGAGATTCCAGACTCCTCAGAGGAATCTGCAACCTCTGAGGGTGCAGCGTCGGCAGAAATAAGCGCGCCTAGCACCAGTGCAGACACTCACACCTCGGGGGGACCTTCGGGACATAGAGTAGTGTTGTCACCTGGTGTATCACAGCTCACAAGTGAGCATCAGCAGATTGTGGAGACAGGGACAGCAGTGGAGAGTCCTAGTTGGAGGGCGCAGGACTCTGCCAGCTCGGTTCAGCTGCATGTCGACCCTCTGCCTCTGGGTCCATCCATAAGATCAGAGGTAATGGAACTCCATGCACAGATGCAGGAGTCTCTGGCAGGTTTTGTCTCCAGGGTCGCTGCGAGTGTGGAGCGAATGGAGGAGTCCATAGCGAACATGAGCAGAGCCTTTGTGGAGTCAGTGGCGCATGAACGCATCAACACGGAAAGGATGGCTACCTACGTGGAAATGATTGCTGCCTCCGTGGTAAGGCTGGCTACAGTAGAGGAGAGGAGGGCTACGGCCATGGAGGAGGTTAGTCACCAGGGTATGGAAAACATGGGGAGTGTTCAGAATAGAATGACATCTCTTGAGGAGCGATGGGCATCTATTGAACAGAGAAACCAGACCTTCATGGAAGTCCTTCTGAGTAGGACTGCCATTGCAGATACGGGTCCCCATGGCCCCCCTGATGTGCAGCAAGGTGCTCTCAAGCCACTTGCAGGCACGGAGGGGGTTGGTGGCAGGCCTTATGGAAGTGGGGGTTCCTATCCAAGCGCTCACACTTCCATGCCACTACAGAGCCCTCGGTCAGAGCCCTGCCGGAGTCCACACCCAAGTGAGATAGACATCTCAACCCCTGCACAGCCACAGGAGCAGCAGACTGCTGACGAGCCCTCACAGGCTCGCCACCCCAGAGGACGCCCGCCAAAGGTGTCAAGACAGGAGCAGCAGGAAAGTGAGCAAGGGGCCTCCACATCTGCTGAAGCCACAGGGGAACCACTACGTAGGAGCATGCTAAGAGGAAAATAAAGCACAAGTAGTCACAAGGGTAGTCACTTGGGTGAAATGTTGTGTATATTGTAAAAATGCCATCAGTTGGTTCTTGTGCATATAAATTCTGATGGCAACTGTTGCAGTTCTGGCGTGTGTCATTTCGCGAATGGGGCTTTCACATTGAGGGCTTAGGATTACTTGCAGTTGTCAGGATGCTGGTCAAATAGCTAGGAATCTGCAGGGTTTGGCCATTGTCGATGCTCAGGTAAGAAGCTGCGAGGCAAAAGAGTTTGATTTACTAGGCTAAGCAAACCTGGCCAGGGTGAGTGCGTTCCTTGCATCCCGGGCAGCAATGTTCTCGCGTAATGCTGTCGCTGGTTGATGGGCCTCTGCAGGATGTTCATTTTCGCCCTCCTCCTCCTCCATCATCATCATCATCATCATCTGAGGAGGGTATGTGAGGAGCCACTTGGTCCTCAGGAATCTGCAAGCCACGACGCTGTGCCATGTTGTGAAGTGCACAGCAAACCACAACGCTTCTGGAGACCCTGGCTGCTGAGTACTGTAGGGCTCCACCTGATCTATCCAGGCATCTGAAGCGCATCTTCAGCAAACTGATGGTTTGCTCAATTATGGATCTGGTGGAAATGTGGCTGGAGTTGTAGTGTTCCTCAGCTTCAGGGGCTGGCCTCCTCAACGGCGTCATTAGCCAAGTCCTCAGGGGATAGCCCTTGTCTCCAAGTAGACATCCGTGAAGTTGGTCTGGCGGCCTGAAGAGCGGAGGCACACTAGACTGGCGCAGTATGAAAGAGTCATGGCAACTGCCAGGGTACTTGGCACAAACATGCAAAATCTCCTTCTTGTGGTCACACACCAGCTGAACGTTAAGGGAGTGGAAGCACTTGCGGTTGACAAAAATACCTGGATTGCGATGGGGTGCCCTAAGGGCCACATGTGTGCAGTCAATGACGCCCTGCACCCTTGGAAAGTCTGCCACATGACCTAATCCAACCGCTCGCGCCGTCACATTTGCGTGATCCCTGGTGACATGGATCTGATTGTGCGCGAGGGCAAAGAGGGCATCGGTTACCTGCGTGATGCAAGTGTGTGTGGCCGACTGGGAGATGCCGCTGATGTCTGTTGATGATCCCTGGAATGAGCCTGAGGCAAAAAAGTTGAGTGCGGTAGTGACTTTGACGGCCACTGGTAAGGAGTGCCCACCTGTTAAGAAAGGGAAAATAGAATATGAGAGTAAGCTTGCAGGGAACATAAAAACTGACTGTAAAAGCTTTTATAGATATGTGAAGAGAAAAAGATTGGTGAAGTCAAGCGTAGGTCCCTTACAGTCAGAATCAGGGGAATTTATAATGGGAAACACGGAAATGGCAGACCAACTAAATACATACTTTGGTTCTGTCTTCACAAAGGAGGACACAAGTAACCTCCCAGAGATGCCGGGGAACATAGGGTCTGATGAAAGGGGGGAACTGAAAGAAATCAGTATTTGTAGGGAAATGGTGTTAGGAAAATTGATGGGACTGAAGGCCGATAAATCCCCAGGGCCTGATGGTCTACATCCCAGGGTACTTAAGGAAGTGGCCCTGGAAATAGTAGATGCATTGCTGGTCATCTTCCAGAACTCGATAGACTCTGGAACGGTACCCATGGATTGGAGGGTAGCTAATGTTACCCCACTATTCAAAAAAGGTGGTAGAGAAAAAGCGGGGAATTATAGACTGGTAAGCCTGACATCGGCAGTGGGGAAAATGCTAGAGTCTATTATAAAAGATGTAATAGCAGAGCAATTGGAAAGCAGTGACAGGATCGGACAAAGTCAACATGGATTTGCAAAAGGTAAATCATGCTTGACTAATCTACTGGAATTTTTTGAGGATGTAACTGGTAAAATAGATAAGGGAGAACCAGTGGATGTGGTGTATTTGGACTTTCAGAAGGCTTTCGATAAGGTCCCACAGAAGAGATTAGTGTGCAAAATTAAGGCACATGGGATTGGGGGCAAGGTATTGACTTGGATAGAGAACTGGTTGGCGGACAGAAAGCAAAGAGTTGGAATAAACAGGTCGTTTTCCGAGTGGCAGGCAGTGACTAGTGGGGTACCGCAAGGATCGTTCCTAGGACCCCAGCTGTTCACAATATATATTAATGATCTGGACGAGGGAATTGGATGTAATATCTCCAAATTTGCAGACGACACAAAGCTGGGTGGGAGGGTAAGCTGTGAGGAGGATGTCGTGAAATTCCAGTACGATTTGGACAGGTTGGGTGATTGGGCAGAAACATGGCAAATGCACTATAATGTGGATAAATGTGAGGTTATCCACTTTGGTGGCAAAAACAGGAAGGCAGGTTATTATTTGAATGGTAATAGATTGGGAGAAGGGGAAGTGCAAAGAGACCTGGGTGTTATTGTGCACCAGTCGCTGAAGGTAAGCATGCAGGTGCAGCAGGTGGTTAAGAAGGCAAATGGTATGTTGGCCTTCGTAGCAAGAGGGTTCGAGTACAAGAACAAGGATGTCTTGCTGCAGTTGTACAGGGCCTTGGTGAGACCGCACCTTGAGTATTGTGTGCAGTTTTGGTCACCTTACCTGAGGAAGGACGTTCTTGCCATGGAGGGAGTGCAGCGAAGATTCACCAGGCTGATACCTGGGATGGCAGGAATGACGTATGAGGAGAGATTGTGTCGATTGGGCTTATACTCACTGGAGTTTAGAAGATTGAGAGGGGATCTCATCGAAACCTATAAAATTCTGTCAGGTCTGGACAGACTAGATGAAGGAAGGATGTTTCGGATGGACGGGGAGTCCAGAACCAGGGGTCACAGTCTAAGGATAAGGGGTAAGCCATTTAGGACTGAAATGAGGAGGAATTTCTTCACCCAGAGAGTGGTGAACCTGTGGAATTCTCTGCCACAGAGGGCGGTGTAGGTCAGTTCATTAAATATATTCAAGAAAGAGTTGGATATATTTCTTGAGTCTAAAGGGATCAAGGGATATGGGGAGAAGGCAGGGACAGGGTACTGAATTTGGATGATCAGCCATGATCTCATTGAATGGCGGAGCAGGCTCGAAGGGCTGAATGGCCTACTCCTGCTCCTATCTTCTATGTTTCTATGTTTCTATGGTCCTCTGGGCAGCAGGTCTTGGTGTATCATTGCACAGATGTCAGTCACTACCTGTCACGAAAGTCGGAGCCGTCTTTGGCACTGCTGCTCAGTCATGTTGAGGTAGCTGACCCTGTGGCTGTAGATACTGTTTGGGGGGTAGCTCCTGCGCTGACAGACTTCCATGCGCTGGCCCCTTTTGGCCTGTGCTGCCTCAGGTGGGTGAACAGCAGCCTGTCCCTCTTGTTGCTGCTGCTGTTGCTGGTGCTGCTGTTGTTCCTGGTTCTGCTGCTGCTGCGCCTGGTGCTTGAGCTCCTCTGATGCCCAGAAGGGAAGGAGAAAAATGGCTCCCATGCTTCTGGTATATGCCTCAGTTGAGGAAGCGCTCAGTGAGGGTGGCGAGAGGGGTTTCCCAGGAGTTCACACTGGAGATGTGTGTGAGGCTCCAACCTTCCACAGGTGTGGTTAAGCCTTCTAAAAGTTGCCCCAGGCCTGAAACAACAAAGTCCTGTCACCTGCAAATGATGACTGATCAAATCTCCTCTTTAATGGTTGACCTGCAGCTGATAGTCAGCAAGCCAATGGTGCTCACACCAGTTTCACAGGCAAGATCCCCACCAGGCGTGTTTTATGTGGGAAAAGGGTTAAAAATGCAAGGGCCTGTTAAAATGGCATTATAAAGGCCAATTATTGCTGATTAAGGACCTTAAAGACCAGTCCTGCCTGTTGGAGGTGGGACTGATTTGGGACCATCGGACACGCCTGGGTTAAAATGGCTCGGGGCTGGAAACCAGGCGGGGGGGAGGTTGTCCCGCCCACCAGTTTTAGTAATTTTAACCCCCCGCACGCCTCAAAGCCCGCCTCACAGCTCAGTTAAAATTGACCCCATGGTCTTGTGTAATATAAACAGCAACAGGGCCTAGAGTAATATAAATAGAGGGTCTATTGTAATATAAATAGAGTCAGGTTCTAATGTAATATAAACAGAGATAGGTTCTGCTGCATTTATAACTGAGACAGGGTCTAGTGTAATATAAACAGAGACAGGGTCCAGTGTAATATAAACAGAGAAATGGCCTAATGTAATATAAACAGAGACAGGGTCTAGATAAAATAGACAGAGACAGGCTCTAGCGTAATATAAACAGAGACAGGGTCTAGTGTAATATAAACAGAGACAGGGTCTAGCGTAATATAAACAGAGACAGAGTCTAGCGTAATATAAACAGAGACAGGGTCTAGTGTAATATAAACAGAGACAGGGTCTAGTGTAATATAAACAGGGACAGGGTCTAGTGTATTATAAACAGAGACAGGGTCTAGTGTAATATAAACAGGGACAGGGTCTAGTGTATTATAAACAGAGACAGGGTCTAGTGTAATATAAACAGAGACAGGGTCTAGTGTAATATAAACAGAGACAGGGTCTAGTGTAATATAAACAGAGACAGGGTCTAGTGTATTATAAACAGAGACAGGGTCTAGTGTAATATAAACAGAGACAGGGTCTAGTGCAGTAATAACTGGGACAGGAATAAAAGCAGAAAATGCTGGAAATACTCAGCAGGTCAGGCAACATCTGTGAAGAGAGAAAAAGAGTTAACATTTCAGGTCGATGACCTTTCGCCAGAACTGGAAACAGTTTGAGATTTAACAGATTTTAAGCAAGTGCAGGGGCAGAGAAAGCAGGAGGGGAGGAAAGAACAAAAGGGCAGGTCTGTGATAGGGTGGAAGGCAGGAGAGATTAAATGACAAAAGGTACAATTGTACAAGGCAAAAGGAGATGGTAATGGAACAAGTAAAGAAACAAAAGATGGTCTAGAAGAGGTGTAAATGGGAATGGCAGAATCACCAGCAGCTGCCGTCTGAAAAAATAGGGGCAGAAGTTACAATCTGAAATTGTTGAACTCGATGTTGAGCCCAGAAGGATGTAAATTGCCAAATCAAAAGATGAGGAGCTGTTCCATGAGCTTACGCTGAGCTTCGCTGGAACAGTGTAAGAGGCCGAGGACAGAGAGGTCAGAGTGGGAGTGGAGCGGAGAATTAAAATGACAGGCGACCGGAAGCTCAGGGTCACCCTTACAGACTGAACGGAGGTCTTCCGCAAAGTGGTCACCCAATCTGCGTTTCGTCTCCCCAATGTAAAGGAGACCGAATTGTGAGCAGCAAATACAGTATATTAAATTGAAAGAAGTACAAGTAAATTGCTGTTTCACTGAAGGAGTGTTTGGGGCCCTGGACACTGGGAATGGAGGAGGTAAAAGGGCAGGTGTTGCATCTCCTGTGCTTGCACGGGAAGGTACCGTGGGGAGGGGAGGGGCTATTGGGGGTGATTGAGGAGTGGACCAGGGTGTCGTGGAGGGATTGATCCCTTCGTAGTGCTGAAAGGGGAGTAGAGGCGAAGATGTGTTTGGTAGTGGGATCATACTGGAGGTGGCGGAAATGGCGGAGGATGATCCATTGAATGTGAAAGGTGGGGTGAAAAATGAGGACAAGGGGAACCCTATCGAGGTTCTGGGAGGGAAGGGAAGGGGTGACAGAAGTGCAGGAGATGGAACGGACACGGTCGAGGACTCCTCTTTCACCCCTACTCTCCAGCCCCCTCACACCAACTCCTCTTTCACCCTACTCTCCAAACCCCTCACCTCAACTCCTCTTTCACCCCAACTCACCAACCCCCTCACCCCAACTCCTTTCACCCCTACTCTCCAACCGCCCTCACCCCAACTCCTCTTTCACCCCAACTCTCTAACCCCTCACCCAAACTCCTCTCTTCACCCCTACTCTCCAACCCCCCTCACCCCAACTCCTGTTTCACTCCTACTCTCCAAACCCCCTCACCCCAACTCCTCTTTCACCCCTACTCTCCATCCCCCTCACCCCAACTCCTCTTTCACCCCTACTCTCCAACCCCTCACCCCAACTCCTCTTTCACCCCTACTCTCCAACTCCCCTCACCCCAACTCCTCTTTCACCCCTACTCTCCAACTCCCCTCACCCCAACTCCTCTTTCACCCTATTCTCCGACCCCCCTCACCCACAACTCCTCTTTCACCCCTACTCTCCAATCCCCTCTCTAAGGTATGAAAACTGAAAAAATCTAGACTTAAAAAGGAGTAAAGGCCCAAAAATGGAACAGTGCTACCAGGACATCAATTAATTTCCTCTTGGAGAAATCAAATATTGACACACTGTCTTGTTTGAAATATCAAAATATTAAACTCCAGCCCAGTTACAGGGGTTATTAACATTAGCAGAAACAAACTTCAACTGTCAGAATGGACACGATTCAGTCGAGGATGTGATTAACAGCAGCAATAACAGCAGAATCCAACTGCTGCAGTCACTTGTGAACTCGCTGGTGTCTCAGCAGGTGGGGTGAATGAGTGAATCCCTTCCCACACACGGAGCAGATGAACGGCCTCTCCCCAGTGTGAACTCTCTGGTGTCTCAGAAGGTTGGTAGACTGAGTGAATCCTTTCCCGCACACGGAGCAGGTGAACGGTCTCTCCATAGTGTGAATTCGCTGATGTGTCAGCAGGTTGGTAGACTGAATGAATCCTTTCCCACACACGGAGCAGGTGAACGGTCTCTCCCCAGTGTGAACTCGCTGATGACTTACAAGGTAGGATGAACAAGTGAATCCCTTCCCACACACGGAGCAGGTGAATGGTCTCTCCCCAGTGTGAACTCGCTGGTGAACTGCAAGGTAGGATGACTGAGTGAATTCCTTCCCACACACGGAGCAGGTGAACAGTCTCTCCCCAGTGTGAATTTGCTTGTGAGTTAGAAGGCGGGTTGACCGAGTGAATCCCTTCCCACACACGGAGCAGGTGAACGGTCTCGCCCCAGTGTGAACTCGCTGGTGTTTCAGCAGGTCGGATGAGTAAGCGAATCCCTTCCCACACTCAGAGCAGGTGAACCGTCTCTCCCCAGTGTAAACTCGCTGGTGTTCAGTGAGGTGAGATGAACACTTGAACTTCATCCCGCAGTGAGAGCAGGTGTGACTGCGTCGATGAGTTTCCAGCTGGGACGGGGAAACAAATCCCTTCCCACAGTTCCCACATTTCCACGGTTTCTCCGTGGTGCGGGAGTCTTTGTGTCTCTCCAGGTTGGATGATTAGTTGAAGCCTCATCCACACACAGAACACGTGTACAGTTTCTCCCCGCTGTGAATGATGCGATGTTTTTTCAGGCTGTGTAACTGGTTAAAGCTCTTTCCACAGTCAGTGCACTGGAACACTCTCACTCAGCTTGGAGTGTCTCGGTGCTTTTTCAGTCACACTGATGTTTGAAATCATTTCCCACAGACAGAACAGACAAACATTTCTCCTTCCACATTCAAAGGCTGATGATATTCAGATCTTGATATGATGTTTGGTTTGAGTTACCCGTCTACAAATCCTCCTGATCTAATGCCCTGTAAAAGGAGTTTACAAAACTCATCACTGTAAGTACAGGACAGAAATTCAGAACAGATAATTCCAGTTTCTGCGCAACATTCTTTCCTCTCTTGTCCCCCAAAGCTCTAAGTCCCCATCCCACACATTGTCCCTCCTCCCTGTTGAATCCGTGATTCTTAAAGTATGATGTTTTCCAATAACTACACAGAGGCTGTAACTTAACAATCAACAGGTGTTTACTGGAGTAGGGTAGTCTCAAGACTGACAGTACAGAGGCATGCTCAAGGCTTATATACAGGTGTGGTCACTGCCGGTACTACAGTATACAGGAGCTGTAAAAGTAGTTCTCTCTTAAAGGTACATACACTACAATTCCTCCCCTTTTAGATTAGCAGTACCCATAATATTCAAATAACAATTAACACTTTAACATGCACATTAAACAGAAATAGTCCATTTATAGACTCAGTCTTTGGGGCGGCTTCCTGATCCTTTCTGGATAGTGCCTTTCCTGAGGTTCTTGTTCTTGGTGCGGAGGCGATTCTGGCCCCCTTTCGTCGGTTAGTTCATCAGTTTCCACTGCTACTGTTTCTGAGGTAGATGCTACCGGTATGTTGGGTTCATCCCCAGGTACGCGAGACATGGGGTTGACTCGTTCCTGTGACGCTAAGATCTGGTCGACGTGGCGTCTCACAATGTTCTTCCCGACATCCACTGTGTACATTAATGGCCCCTGCCGTGTGCATATCGTTCCGGGTTGCCATTTCTCTGTTCGGTAGTCACGGGCAAAGACTGGTCGTCCTACATTGAAGCTCCTTGTCGGCTTCTCATTGATGTGCTGGAATTGTTTATCCTCAACATTTCTTCGCACATTTGGTCTGAGCAAATCCAGACGAGATCTCAACCTTCGGTTAAAGAACATCATGGCCGGGGTCTGGTTGGTAACTGCATGTGTCGCATTTCTGTAGGTTAACAGGAAATTGTCCACCTTATGCTGTAGTGGAATTTCATCATCGCACATGGCCTTTATCGCCTTTTTAAAGATTTGTACGAACCTCTCAGCCAATCCATTTGTGGCTGGATGATACGGGTCGGATGTGTAATACCTTACCCCATTTCTTCTCATAAATTTCCGAAACTCTTCGGACACAAACTGTGGTCCATTATCAGAGCAAATCTGCTCTGGAAAGCCGTTCCTGGCAAATATGATCCGTAGGACTGCAATCGTTTTCTCTGTAGTGGTTGAGGACATTTTTTATCACCTCAGGCCATTTCGAGTGCGCATCCACTGCTATTAAGAGCATTGAGTCCATGAATGAACCAGCAAAATCAATATGCACCCATTGCCATGGAGAGGAGGGCCACTCCCATGGGTGTAGAGGGGCATGTGGTGGTGCATTTTGGAACTTCTGGCATCCTGAGCAGCTCTTGGTTAGGTCCTCGATTTGTTGATCAATCCCCGGCCATCACACATAAGCCCTAGCAAGGCTTTTCATTTTCACCCCTCCCAGATGACCTTCGTGAAGCTCATTGAGCACTCTCTCTCTTAACTTGGGTGGAATTACCACTCGGGATCCACACATCACTGTCCCCTGGCATACTGACAGCTGTTCTCTTCTGGATGAGAATGCTGGCAACAGTGAGTCGCCATGTGTTGGCCATCCCCTCACCGTCAAATCATATACCCGAGAAAGTGTCGGATCGTTGTGGGTCTCCTTCTCTATATCCGCGTTAGTTACTCGCAATCGTTCAATTATTGACGAATAAAATATCTCGATCGGGTCCTCTGCTGGTGCTTCCTCCACAGTAGGCAGTGGCAAGCGTGATAGCCCATCAGCGTTTCCATGCTGTTTCGTGCCTTTATATTCTATTTCATATTGGTTCGCCCCTAGAAAAAGGGACCATCTTTGTAACCGTTGTGCAGTCATCACCGGAACACCCTTCTTTGGATTAAAGATGGAGACAAGTGGTTGGTGGTCAGTCAGCAAGGTGAACTTCTGCCCATGCAGATAGTGGTTGAATTTTTTTACTCCCCATACTAGGCCGAGGGCCTCCTTGTTAATCTGGGTGTAGTTGCGCTCGGCTGAGGTTAGTGACCGAGACGCAAAGGCTACTGGCCTCTCCAACCCATCTGGGAATTTGTGCGACAGCACCGCTCCAATACCATAGGGTGATGCATCACATGCCAACCGAATTGGTAGTGCTGGGTTGAAATGGGCCAACACCTCTTTTGATGTGATCAATTCTTTGCACTTCTGGAAAGCTCGTTTACATTTGTCATTCCACTTCCATGGTACCCCCGTTTGCAGTAGGGTGTTCAGTGGGTGTAATACTGTAGACAAATTTGGTAAGAACTTATGGTAGTAGTTCACCAGCCCGAGGAACGACCTCAGTTGTGACACATTTTCCGGTGCTGGAGCCTTGACTACTGCCTCAATCTTTTCAGGGGACTTATGTAACCCCTCTTCATCAATAACGTGGCCACAATACGAGATCTGCTTCTGGAAAAACTCGCACTTGTGGCGATTAGCTCGTAGCCATATCCCTTTAATCCAGTGAGCACCTTCTCCAGGTTGGCGAGGTGATCACTGTCATTTTCGCCCGTGACCAGGATGTCGTCCAAATAACACTGGGTCCCTGGAATCCCTTGCAGGACTTGATCCATTGCCCTTTGCCAAATAGCCGGAGCCGATGCTACCCCGAACACCAGCCAGTTGTATTGGTAGAGACCTTTATGAGTGTTGATCGTGAGGTATTGTTTCGAGGCTTCTTCTACCTCCATTTGCAAGTACGCCTGGGCCAGATCAATTTTGGTGAAGCGTTTACCTCCAGATAGCGAGGCGAAAATATCCTCAATCCGTGGAAGCGGATATTGTACCGTGTGAAGCACTGGGTTCACTGTCACCTTAAAATCCCCACAGAGGCGGACCTTCTGTGGTTCCCCAGGCTTATTACTCAATGACCTCTTCATTACAGGAACGATGGGTGTAGCCCACTCGCTCCAGTCTACTTTGGACAGTACTCCTGAACGTTCCAACCCTTCCAGCTCTGCTTCGACGGCTGGTCGGATCGCATAAGGCACCGGTCTGGCCTTAAAAAAACTTTGGGCTTGCATTTTCCTCTATTTTAATCGTTGCTGTTATGCCTTTCAGTGTTCCGAGTCCCTCCTGGAACACTTCTTGTGCGTCAGTTAGCATTTTTGACAGTCGTCCAGGTGTGACATCGTCATCCTTTTTGGCCTCAACCTTCAGTGCCTGTATGGAATGCCAATCTAATTGTATCTTCTGGATCCATTCACGTCCTAGTAGTGGTGGTCCTCCATCTGGCAATACATATAGGTCAATTTTAGGTATTTCCTGGCCTTTGTATATCACTTTCACCCTTATTTTTCCTTTGGGGTAGACTTTTTGCCCCGTGTACGTCTTCAAGATAATCTCTGTAGCTTTCAAGGGTATATGTGAAAATAGCCGCTTGTAGTCCCTTTGGTTTATGACTGTTAGGGCTGATCCAGTGTCCAATTCCATTTTCACTTGGACTCCGTCTATCTTGAGTGTGACCCAGATAGTCTGGTGATCCTCCATTTTGGTTACCTTATGTAGTTTCAGACAACCCAGCTCCTTGCTTCCGGAGTCTGTATCACTTTTCTGTTTGTCTGAACTACTGTCCATCACCTTATGTACCTTTTTGTACTTCTCCTGTGGAGATTTCTTGCTGCTGGTTTTCTTCCCTGACCTGCAGACTTTTGCTATGTGTCCTGCTTTTCCACACTGTCTGCACACTTGGTCCTTGAACCAACAATCCTTCTGGTCGTGTGTTGTTCTGCCGCAGCGATAACATTTCCCTGCTCCATATGACATTTCATTGGTGCCATATTCTTGCGGTCTCCGTTGTATCTCTGCCGCGCCCCATGCGGCTGCTTCGTGTGATACTGCCATGCTGAAAGCCTTGTCCAGCGTAAGATCCTTTTCTGATAGAAGCCGTTTCTGGGTTCCTTCACTTTGAAGCCCACACACAAACTTGTCCCTTAACGTATCTGCTAGTCCCACTCCAAACTGGCAGTGTTTTGATAGCTTGTGCAGTTCCGTTAAGTACTCAGCATTACTTTCGTCTTTATGCTGGTTCCTTTTGTGGAACTTAAATCTTTCTGCTATCAGCAGCGGTGTGGGGTTTAAGTGGTCCTGAAGGATTTCTACTATGCTTTCGAAATTCTTATCCACGGGCTTCTCTGGGGTTATTAGGTTTCGCAGTAAGCCATAAGTTTTTGCACCCATGGAGTTTAACAAAACTAGTGCTTTCCTAGCAACTGGCACTTCATTCGCCCTGCAGTACACCTCAATGCGTTCCACATATGTTGCCCAATCTTCGACTTCATTGTCGAATGCAGTGATACTGCCACTCTTCGGCATCCCTGAGTGTGATTTAACTGTCTAAAATGGCGTCTCCCGCGCTCTCCCTTCTTCTCCCCGCAGATGCGTTTCAGCCCTTGAGCCCTGGCTGTGCTCTGCGCGTTCTACTGTGCGCCTTTCCCGTTGCCGTCGCTCGACCCTGAACACGGCTGCTGCTTTACCCTCTCTCTCTCTCTGTTTGTTTTTCCTCGACGCCGCTCGGTTTTCAACCCCCGGCCGCGCCCTGTGCACTTCACCCTCTCCCTTACCCCGTCGATGCTGCTCGGCTTTTTCTATGCCGTCGGTCGGCTCCAGCCGCCGCTGTCCGGGAAGGGTCTGTGCTGTACCTGTTGCCAGTCTGTTGCTGAATCGTCGTGGCTGGGGAACCAAGCCCGGCTCTCAACAGCCTCCCCTGCGATGTTCACTCTCTGCCGGACGACTGGGCGGTTGCTCGTGGTCGACGCCCGTGCTTCTGGCCTCGACTTTCTTCCACCGCCCTCCTGGAGTGAATCCTTGAAGGGAAATGCAGAGTTGCAGACAGATTCGAATCGACCTCGTCGCCGCTGTTGAATCCGTGATTCTTAAAGTATGACGTTTTCCAATAACTACACAGAGACTGTAACTTAACAATCAACAGGTGTTTACTGGAGTAGGGTAGTCTCAAGACTGACAGTACAGAGGCATGCTCAAGGCTTATATACAGGTGTGGTCACTGCCGGTACTACAGTATACAGGAGCTGTAAAAGTAGTTCTCTCTTAAAGGTACATACACTACACTCCCAGTACAGAAATCCATACCCATTGCACATCTTAAAGCAGTTTTTCCTCCACTCCCAGTTTTCTACACAATTCTGGTTGGGTTCAGTTCTACATTCACTGGTCTCCATTTACACACGCTCCCTGACCACTCACCAGTTCTACACTCACTGGTCCCCCTCCCTCTCCTCCCCTGAAGGTGCTGACTCTGGCTGGGTTCAGTTCTACACTCACTGGTCCCCCTCCCTCTCCTCCCCTGAAGGTGCTGACTCTGACTGGGTTCAGTTCTACTTTCACTGGTTCCCCTCTCTCTCCTCCCCTGAAGGTGCTGACTCTGGCAAGGTTCAGTTCTACACTCACTGGTTCCCCTCCCTCTCCTCCCCTGAAGGTGCTGACTCTGACTGGGTTCAGTTCTACTTTCACTGGTTCCCCTCTCTCTCCTCCCCTGAAGGTGCTGACTCTGGCTGGGTTCAGTTCTACACTCACTGGTTCCCCTCCCTCTCCTCCCCTGAAGGTGCTGACTCTGGCAAGGTTCAGTTCTACACTCACTGGTTCCCCTCCCTCTCCTTCCCTGAAGGTGCTGACTCTGACTGGGTTCAGTTCTACTTTCACTGGTTCCCCTCCCTCTCCTCCCCTGAAGGTGCTGACTCTGACTGGGTTCGGTTCTACACTCACTTGTTCCCCTCCCTCTCCTTCCCTGAAGGTGCTGACTCTGGCTGGGTTCAGTTCTACACTCACTGGTTCCCCTCCCTCTCCTTCCCTGAAGGTGCTGACTCTGGCTGGGTTCAGTTCTACATTCACTGGTTCCCCTCCCTCTCCTCCCCTGAAGGTGCTGACTCTGGCTGGGTTCAGTTCTACACTGACTGGTTCACCTCCCTCTCCTCCCCTGAAGGTGCTGACTCTGGCTGGGTTCAGTTCTACACTGACTGGTTCACCTCCCTCTCCTCCCCTGAAGGTGCTGACTCTGGCTGGGTTCAGTTCTACACTCACTGGTTCCCCACTTTTCATGTAGTGCCTTTGTTAACCACACACACAGCAGAAGCAGATTAATCTGATGGGAGATCACTGGCACACGAGCAGCCAGTAGTGTGGAGACACCTGAGAGTCCGGCCACTTTACAACCAGTATTTACAGGAGTTGGGACACGGAAAAGAGTCTTACTAAAATCAGTGATCTATTTCTTAACCATTTCTGCTACATTTACAGATGCTTCCAGAACAGGCACATTTCACTTTTATTTACAGACGCTCCCTGATCAGTCTCCATTTCTCCATTCATGGACACTCCCTGACCATTCCCAATTTCTCCTTCAATTACAGACGCTCCCTGAGCATTCTCAATTTGTTCTCTATTTACAGACACCACCTGACCACTCACCCTTTCTCCATCACTTACAGATGATCCCTGACCAGATACCATTTCTCGTCCATTCACAGATGCTCCCTGACCAGTCCCTATTATTCCTCCATTGACACACGCTCCATGACCAGTCCCTATTTCTCCACCATTTACACACGCTCCCTGACCATTTTTTCTCCATTTACACATGCTCCCTGACCACTCACCAGTTCTCCTCCATTTACAGACGCTCCCTAACCACTGACCATTTCTGCAGCATTTACAGACGCTCCCGGACCACTCACCATTTCTGCAGCATTTACAGATGCTTCCTGACCAGTTGCCATTTCTCCTCCATTTACAGACGCTCCCTGACCACTCACCATTTCTCCTCCATTTACAGACGCTCCCTG
This sequence comes from Somniosus microcephalus, assembly GCF_052327205.1. Lineage (NCBI taxonomy): Eukaryota > Metazoa > Chordata > Chondrichthyes > Squaliformes > Somniosidae > Somniosus > Somniosus microcephalus. Next base: position 99,927,674 of record NC_140990.1, on the reverse strand, counting down.
AGCACTCACATTTCTCCTTCATTTACAGACGCTCCCTGAGCACTCACATTTCTCCTTCATTTACAAACGCTCCCTGACCAGTCGCCATTTCTCCTCCATTCACAGATGCTCCCTGACCACGCAGCATTTCTCCTCCATTTACAGACGCTCCCTGACCACTCACCATTTCTCCTCCATTTACAGATGCTCCCTGACCACTCACCATTTCTCCTTCATTTACAGACGTTCCCTGACCAGTCGCCATTTCTCCTCCATTTACAGATGCTCCCTCACCTGTCCCCATTTCTCCTCCATTTGCAGCCACTCCCTGACCACTCACCATTTCTCCATCATTTACAGACGCTCCCTGACTAGTCTCCATATCTCTTCCATTTACACATACTCCCTGATCAGTCTCCATTTGCCTTCATTTACAGACGGTCCCTGACCATTTGCCATTTCTCCTCCATTTACAGACGCTCCCTGACCACTCAACTTTTCTGCTCCATTTACAGACGCTCCCTGACTCACTTCCTCTCCCGGAGTTTGCCACGGGCCCGTTTTGTGGACTTTCTGTTGTTTGGTCTGCACCACAGATGGAACCCTGGGGTGGAGCAAACATTACAATATTTGGCAGTGAAATGGATTCACTCAGGACAGACAGCAGGGATTATTTCAGGAAATAACACAGTGTAGTGAGAAAGGAAATGCAGTGGATGTTGTGTAGATGGATTGTCAAAAGGTGTTTGATAAGGTGCCGGACAGGAGGCTTGTTGATCAAATTAAGGCTGATGGTATTAAAGGGAATGGGGCAGCGTGGACAGGAAGTTGGGTAAAGGGCAGAAAACAGAGAGTAGTGGTTAATGGATGTTCTTCAGACTGGAGGGGTGTACACAGTGGTGTCCCCCAGGGTCAGTGTTGGGACCACTGCTCTTCTCAATATAGAGAAATGATCTGGGCTTGGGTATGTGAGGCACAAGATCAAAATCTCCAAATTATACCAAAATAGGGAGCCTGGCCAACTGTGAAGAGGACGGTAAGTGACTTCAGTGTGAATACACAGGTTAGTAAATGGGGCAGGTAGATGTCAGCTGAAATTTCATGCATTTTGTGAGTTCGAAAAAGATAAAATCTGCATTAAATGGGAAACATTTAAAAGGAGTAGAGGAACAGAACAGTAAAGAGGTGCAAGATTCTAGCTGATGCCTTGTCTTATTAATTAGCAGGTTCGAGAGACTCGTGTCAGCAACTTTAATACTGTGGCGGATCGCCACCTAAACGGGCGCAATCCACTTTTCCGTCCGTGGACAATAAATCGGGCACCTTGCCTTTAAGAAGCATGCTGCCTTTAAGGCATGACAAAGGAGTGGGCGTCGCCCTCAGTGTGTACTCAAAAGCGCGGGCGTCGCCCTCCTGTTTTCGAGTTTAGCAGAGAGCAACAAGCTAAGCCAAACAACCCCAGATTTCAAGGAATTGGATGACCTGTCAAAATTGAGATTAGTCCTGGGAGAAGGAGACAGACCATACCTTGGGGCCAAATATGTAACAACATGTCACAACCTGAGGACTGTTTAAAAGTAAGACTGTTTAAAATTAATATTGTTAAAAGTAATATTGTATGTACCCAACAAATGTCAAATCGATTGACACCTACAGAATGTTGGAAAACTGTACCTTTTTGCTATGTAAGCTTTGGCAATATGGTTCTCTGTAAACTTTCATGCCAATAAAGCATTTGAATTGAATTGAATTGAATTGAGAGGAGCTGAGGCAGCCATCTCTCAAGAGAATGTAATAAAAGCCATGTGTTCCTCAGATCGGTTCGGCCTCCATTCGTGTTCCGCGGCAGCCGCAACATTGGTGACCCCGACGCTCAGAACGTATTCCGAGCACTGCAATGGCGGACACGAACGCAGTTTCCGTGAAACTGCCGGAGTTTTGGGAAAACCAGCCCGAAGCCTGGTTCCTCCAAGCTGAGTCCCGATTCCGGCTGCGACACATCACCACAGATGGGACGAAGTATGACTACCTCGTCGCATCACTCGGTAGCTCCACAGTCACGAAGGTCTGGATAGCGCTGCAGAACTCACCAGAGGAGGGCAAGTATGCACATCTTAAGGCCGCGCTCCTTAAAAAATTTACGATCTCGACATACCAGCGAAACTGCCGCCTCCTCGACCTTCCAGGCCTCGGTGACGCCTCACCGTCAGACCTCCTCTCCCACATGCTCTCACTCACCGACGAGAACCCACCCGGGTCCCTCTTCCGCACGCTGTTCATCCGCCAGCTACCTCCCAGCATCCGCCCAGCGATCGTGGCGTCCGGCCTCACGGACCTAGAAGCCCTGGCCGACGAGGCCGACAAGCTGCTGTTTGCTCACGCCAGCCGCGACGTCGCTCCGGACCTGGCAGCCACAGCCTGGGCGCGCCCCTCACCGGCCACCACGCGGCCACAAGGCCCAGCCACAGGGCCCACGGGGCCTTCGCGCCCCACAAACCTGGGCTACTGTTACTACCACGCACGGTTCGGCGCCAGGGCACAACGTTGCACACCTCCCTGCTCCTTCAAGTCCGCCCCCGTACCAGCCCCCGCGATGGCCGTGGGCCACGCGGGCTCCCTGCTGTACGTCACGGATGACAAAACCGGCCGCCGGTTCCTGTGCGACACTGGAGCTCAGCACAGCATCATCCCGGCCTCCGCCCTCGACATCCAAAAGGGCGAACGAGGACAGGCGGTGGCTGCCGCTAACGGCTCGGACATCCGGACGTACGGCACCCGCACAGTCACCCTCGACCTCGCTGGTCGCCGCTACCGATGGGAGTTCATCACTGCCAAGGTACTCTCATCGGCGCAGACTTCCTGTGCACCCACGGCCTACTGGTAGACATCCCTCGACACCGCCTCGTGGACATGAACACCATGTCCCCATCCTGGGCGCCATGGCCCCCCGTGAACCCGCCGACATGGCGTCACAGTGCCACGCCCGGGCCACGGATAACTACTCGGCACTCCTGGCCGAATTCCCGGCCCTCACCAACCCGACCTTCTCCGCGGAGGTCGCCAAACACGGGGTGGAACACTTCATCCCCACCACAGGCCCCCCAGTGTACGCCCACGCCCGCAGGCTGGACCCGGCCAAACTGGAGATCGCGCGGACCGAGTTTGCCACTATGGAACAGCTCGGCATCATCCGCCGCTCCAACAGTCCCTGGGCCTCCCCACTCCACATCGCCCCCAAACCAGGCAGGGGTTGGTGCCCCTGCGGGGATTACTGCCGCCTCAACGATGCCACCACCCCTGATCGGTACCCCGTGCCGCACATTCAGGACTTCTCGGCTAGACTGGCCGGCCGCTCAGTCTTTTCCAAAGTCGACCTGGTGCACGGCTACCACCAAGTCCCCGTCCACCCCGCGGACGTCCCCAAGACGGCCGTAATCACCCCCTTCGGGCTTTTCGAGTTCCTGCGGATGCCCTTCAGCCTCAAAAATGCGGCCAAGGCATTCCAACGGCTCATGGACTCGGTCCTTCGGGACCTGAAGTTCCTGTTCGTCTACCTGGACGACATCCTGGTAGCCAGTTCCTCCAAGCAGGAACACCTCGAACACCTTCGCATCCTGTTCGGGCGCCTCAGCGACCACGGGCTCATCCCCAGCCCAGCCAAGTGCCAGTTCGGCCTGGACAAGATCGACTTCCTCGGCCACCACATCACCCATGCTGGGGCCATTCCCCTGCCCACCAAGGTGCAGGCCGTCCAGCAATTTCCCCGCCCCACCACCATCAAAGGACTCCAGGAGTTCCTCGGGATGGTCAATTTCTACAACCGCTTCATCCCCAAAGCGGCGTCCCTCATGAGGCCCCTGTATGAAGCCCTCCGGGGCAGGAGCGGCAAGATGGCGGTCGAATGGACGGCAGACGTATCAGCCGCCTTCAACTCCACCAAGACCGCGCTCGCCGACGCCACCCTGCTCGCGCACCCACGGCCCAATGCCAGAGTAGCGCTCACCACGGACGCCTCCGACCACGCGGTCGGCGCCGTGTACGAGCAGTGGGTCGACGGCGCCTGGCAACCACTTGCCTTCTTCAGCCGCCAACTACGCCCCCCGGAGGTCAAGTACAGCACCTTCGACCGCGAGCTCCTCGCGCTGTACCTGGTGGTCCGCCATTTTCGGTTTTTGCTGGAGGGCCACCCCTTCACTGCGTTTGTCGACCACAAACCACTGACATTCGCAATGGCAAAGACAACTGACCCCTGGTCCGCCAGGCAGCAGCGCCAGCTCGCGGCAGTGTCCGAGTTCACCACGGACATCCAACACGTCTCCGGCCGAGACAACGTAGTAGCCGACTGCCTCTCCCGCCCCGCCATCCACGCCGCACACGTGGCAGTCGACTACGCTCAACTCGCAGCAGACCAGCTCACGGACCCTGATCTGCTCTCCGCACCTACCAACCTACCAGGGCTACGCCTGGCCGACGTCGCCTGCGGCCCGACCGCAGTCACGGTCAAGTGCGACATATCCCTATCTCAACCTCGGCCCGTCGTCCCAGCGTCCTGGCGCCGCCGGGTATTCGAGATTCTCCACAACCTCTCTCACCCCGGCGCCCGCGCATCCATCAAATTGGTAGCCAACCGCTTTGTCTGGCGCGGCCTTCGCAAGGATGTGCGTACTTGGGCCAACTCCTGCCTAGCCTGCCAATGGGCCAAGGTGCAGCAACACACAAAAGCACCCCTCGAGGAGTTCACCATCCCTTCACGTAGATTCGACCACATCCACGTGGACATCGTCAGGCCCCTGCCGCCGTCGCAAGGCCACACGCACTTGCTGATGATCGTCGCCCGCACCACGCGCTGGCCCGAGGCAATTCCACTGACCTCTACCACCACCGCCGACATCGCCAGAGCCTTCGTCAGCACCTGGGTCGCACGGTTCGGCGTCCCCTCCGACATGACGTCGGACAGAGGTCCGCAATTTACCTCTGAACTCTGGACCGCCATCGCACGCAATCTCGGGGTGACCATTCACCGCACCACAGCGTACCACCCCCAAGCCAACGGACTGTGTGAGCGGTTCCACAGATCCTTGAAGGCATCTCTTCGAGCCAGCCTCCAGGACGGCGCCTGGACCGACCGACTCCCGTGGGTCCTCCTCGGCCTGCGCTCCGCAGTTAAAGAAGACCTCCACGCATCGGCAGCAGAGCTCGTGTACGGCCAGCCGCTGCGCGTACCCGGTGAGTCCCTGCCCACCACCACGACACCCTGGTCAGCCGACCAGCAACGCCACGACTTCGCCTCACCGGCGCTACAGTTCGCCCCGGTGCCCATTGCCCGGCACGGCGAATCCACCTCACACGTCCCGCTAAGCCTGCACCAGGCATGGTTCGTTTTCGTCCGGCACGATGCCCACCGCGGACCCCTTCAACCCCCGTACGACGGGCCCTACAAAGTGCTACAGGCTGGGGACAAATTTTTCGATCTACAAGTGGGCGACAGGACTGAAAAAGTGTCGGTTGACCGACTCAAGCCAGCACACTCGGAGCCCGGTGAGCAGGTCCCAGTAGCTCGTCCACCGCCACACGGCCGACCTGCCCTCAAGCCAGTACACCCGGCTGCTCCACGCCCGGCCGTTCCACGTCCACCGGCGTCCTACAAGAGCTGCTCTGGCCGGCCCATCAGACCGCCGCACCGTCTCGTCCACACCTCCTAAGCGGATTCTGGGGGGAGCTGTGTGGCGGATCGCCACCTAAACGGGCGCAATCCACTTTTCCGTCCGTGGACAATAAATCGGGCACCTTGCCTTTAAGAAGCATGCTGCCTTTAAGGCATGACAAAGGAGCGGGCGTCACCCTCAGTGTGTACTCAAAAGCGCGGGTGTCGCCCTCAGTCTGTTTTTCGGGTTTAGCAGAGCGAGGAGCTGAGGCAGCCATCTCTCAAGAGAATGTAATAAAAGCCATGTGTTCCTCAGATCGGTTCGGCCTCCATTCGTGTTCCGCGGCAGCCGCAACAATACCTTATTAGAAATATAAGATGAGCAGATTCTCTGTCCTCTACCGTACCTTACATTGATCCATCAATCAGAGTAAACTTGCAAGTCCCGCGTGTCCACAGTAACTTACACGAGGTCAGCCCACTGGATGGAACCTCGGGCACCCTGAGCTTGATCTCCGGTGTCTCCAGTCCTGACTGTCCCCTTACATCAGGATCCCCTCACTTTTATACCCTGTAGTGATCCATCTCTGGCACCTGACTCTTCTTTGTCTTCTCTGCTGGGTTTTGGCAGGAGGCGAGGGAAAGACAGTTGGAACTTCTCTAATCTGTGATTTACAAGGGCACTTTCCCTGGTTCTCAGCAGTTACTTTTCTTCAGTAGAAGGGTTCTGTCGAAGGGTTTTGACCCGAAACGTTGACCCTGTTTCTCTCTCCATGGATGTTGCCTGGCCTGCTGAGTTTTTCCAGCGTTTTCTGTTGTTATTTTTTACTTTTCTTCAGTAATGTTCTCATTATCCCGAAACTACCCTGCCTGCTGTTAATGTTGTTATTTTACAGCTTCACAGTTATAGGTATAATAAACATCACACATTATGATCTGATCTATTCTATTACTCACTCTGGTTTATATTGTGGTTACTAACGGACAAACTCTGTTCTTTCCCCTGACCTGATTAGAGTTTCCACCCAGTGGATTCAGTGGAATGGAATGTCTTATCACTGTTGCCATGGCGACCTGTCTGCAGTGAAACATCTGTTTGAGTTTCTACCTCAGACTAAACTTCTCTCTCCCATAATGCACATTATATCAGACTTTTAATGGCAATGTATTTTAACCATTTTATGTTAAAACATGTTCGTCTCTGAACATTATTGCCCCAAAACCTACACAGATTTTAGCTCCATTTGAGATAGTTGTCAGTATTTGGGAAATCATTTAAAGATTATTTGGCAAAAGTAACAATAAACTCCATTGGAGGGAAACACAATCAGCTGTAATTTTACCCCCTTTCAGGGACAAGAGTGACTCTGACCTTTCACCCTTTGGTTTATTTGACAGATATCCAGAATATTAAACTCCAGCCCAGTTATAGGGATTGTTAACATCAGCAGAAACAAACCCCAACTGTCAGAATGATCATGATTCAGTTCAGGATGTGATTAACAGCAGCAATAACAGCAGAATCCAACCCCTGCAGTCACTTGTGAACTCACTGGTGTGCCAGCAGGTTGGATGACTGAGTGAATCCCTTCCCAAAGTCGGAGCAGATGAACGGCCTCTCCCCAGTGTGAACTCGCTGGTGTGTCAGCAGGTGAGAGGACTAGTTAAATCCCTTCCCACACCCGGAGCAGGTGAATGGCCTCTCCCCAGTATGAACTCGCTGGTGTGTCAGCAGGTGAGAGAACTGGTTAAATCCCTTCCCACACCCGGAGCAGGTGAACAGCCTCTTCCCAGTGTGAATGCAGGGGCCTCATCAGGTGGGATGGGTTTGTAAACCTCTTCACACCGTGAGAACACACAAACTGGATCTGATCAGGTTTAATACGCTGGTGTCTCACCAAGTGGGATCGCTGAATGAATCCCTTTACACACATGGAGCAAGTGAACAGCCTCTCTCATAGAAACATAGAAACATAGAAGATAGGAGCAGGAGTAGGCCATTCGGCCCTTCGAGCCTGCTCCGCCATTCAATGAGATCATGGCTGATCATCCAAATTCAGTACCCTGTCCCTGCCTTCTCCCCATATCCCTTGATCCCTTTAGCCTTAAGAAATATATCCAACTCTTTTTTGAATATATTTAATGAACTGGCCTCCACCGCCCTCTGTGGCAGAGAATTCCACAGGTTCACCACTCTCTGGGTGAAGAAATTTCTCCTCATTTCAGTCCTAAATGGCTTACCCCTTATCCTTAGACTATGACCCCTGGTTCTGGACTCCCCGGCCATCATAAACATCCTTCCTGCATCTAGTCTGTCCAGGCCTGACAGAATTTTATAGGTTTCGATGAGATCCCCTCTCAATCTTCTAAACTCCAGTGAGTATAAGCCCAATCGACACAATCTCTCCTCATACGTCATTCCTGCCATCCCAGGTATCAGCCTGGTGAATCTTCGCTGCACTCCTTCCATGGCAAGAACGTCCTTCCTCAGGTAAGGCAACCAAAACTGCACACAATACTCAAGTTGCGGTCTCACCAAGGCCCTGTACAACTGTAGCAAGACATCCTTGTTCCTGTACTTGAAACCTCTTGCTACGAAGGGCAACATACCATTTGCCTTCTTAACCGCCTGCTGCACCTGCATGCTTACCTTCAGCGAATGGTGCACAGGAACACCCAGGTCTCTTTGCACTTCCCCTTCTCCCAATCTATTGCCATTCAAATAATAATCTGCCTTCCTGTTTTTGCCACCAAAGTCGACAACCTCACATTTATCCACATTATAGTGCATTTGCCATGTTTCTGCCCAATCACCCAACTTGTCCAAATCGTACTGGAGTTTCACGACATCCTCCTCACAGCATACCCTCCCACCCAGCTTTGTGTCATCTGCAAATTTGGAGATATTACATCCAATTCCCTCGTCCAAATCATTAATATATATTGTGAACAGCTGGGGTCCTAGGACCGATCCTTGCGGTACCCCACTAGTCACTGCCTGCCACTCGGAAAACGACCCATTTATTCCAACTCTTTGCTTTCTGTCCGCCAACCAGTTCTCTATCCAAGTCAATACCTTGCCCCCAATCCCATGTGCCTTAATTTTGCACGCTAATCTCTTATGTGGGACCTTTTCGAAAGCCTTCTGAAAGTCCAAATACACCACATCCACTGGTTCTCCCTTATCTATTTTACCAGTTACATCCTCAAAAAATTCCAGTAGATTAGTCAAGCATGATTTACCTTTTGTAAATCCATGTTGACTTTGTCCGATCCTGTCACTGCTTACCAAGTACTCTGCTATTACATCTTTTATAATAGATTCTAGCATTTTCCCCACTACCGATGTCAGGCTTACCAGTCTATAATTCCCCGCTTTTTCTCTACCACCTTTTTTGAATAGTGGGGTAACATTAGCTACCCTCCAATCCATGGGTACTGTTCCAGAGTCTATCGAGTTCTGGAAGATTACCAGCAGTGCATCTACTATTTCTAGGGCCACTTCCTTAAGTAGCCTGGGATGCAGATTATCAGGCCCTGGGGATTTATCGGCCTTCAGTCCCATCAATTTTCCTAACACCATTTCCCTACAAATACTGATTTCTTTCAGTTCCACCCTTTCATCAGGCCCTATGTTCCCCGGCATCTCTGGGAGGTTATTTGTGTCCTCCTTTGTGAAGACAGAACCAAAGTATGAATTTAGTTGGTCTGCCATTTCTTTGTTTCCCATTATAAATTCCCCTGATTCTGACTGCAAGGGACCTACGTTTGACTTCACCAATCTTTTTCTCTTCACATATCTATAAAAGCTTTTACAGTCAGTTTTTATGTTCCCTGCTAGCTTACTCTCATATTCTATTTTCCCTTTCTTAATTAATCCCTTTGTCCTCCTTTGTTGAATCCTAAACTGCTCCCAATCCTCAGGATTATTGCTTTTTCTGGCCAATTTATATGTCGTCTCCTTGGATCTTATGCTATCCCTAATTTCCCTTGTTAGCCACGGTTGAGTCACCTTTTTTGTTTTATTTTTATGCCAAACTGGGATGAACAAATTCTGTAGCTCATCCATTCGGTCTTTGAATGTTTGCCATTGCCTATCCACCGTCAACCCCTTGAGTGCCATTCCCCAATCAATCCTACCCAACTCGCTCCTCAGACCATCGTAATTTCCTTTATTTAAATTGAGGACCCTAGTCTCTGAGTCAACTACTTCATTCTCCATCTTAATGAAGAATTCGATCATATTATGATCGCTCCGACCCAAGGGGCTTTGTACAACAAGATTGCTAATTAATCCTTTCTCGTTACATAATACCCAGTCTAAGATGGCCTGATCTCTGGTTGGTTCCTTGACATATTGGTCCAGGAAACCATCCCGTAAACACTCCAGGAATTCCTCCTCCACTGTATTATTACTAATTTGGTTAGCCCAATCTATATGTAGATTAAAGTCACCCATGATGACTGCTGTGCCCTTATTGCACGCTTCTTTAATCACCATTTCACCTACATTTACAGATGCTCCCTGACCAGTCACCATTTCTCCTTCATTTACTGAGGCTCCCTGACCAGTCCCCATTTCTCCTCCATTTACATACACTCCCTGACCACACTCTTTCTCCTCCATTTACAGATGCTCCCTGACCACTCACCCTTTCTCCTCCATTTACAGACACTCCCTGACCACTCACTCTTTCTCCTCCATTTACAGATGCTCCCTGACCACACATTCTTTCTCCTCCATTTACAGACGCTCCCTGACCACTCACCATTTCTCCTCCATTTACATACACTCCCTGACCACTCACTCTTTCTCCTCCATTTACAGACGCTCCCTGACCACTCACCCTTTCTCCTCCATTTACAGACGCTCCCTGACTACTCACTCTCCTTTATTTACAGATGCTCCCTGACCACGCACACGTTCTCCATTTACAGAAGCTCCCTGACCACGCATTCTTTCTCCTTCGTTTACAGACGCTCCCTGACCACTCACCATTTCCTCTCCATTTACAGACACTCCCTGACCACTCACTCTTTCTCCTCCATTTACAGACGCTCCCTGTCCACGCATTCTTTCTCCTCCATTTACAGACGCTCCCTGACCACTCACCATTTCCTCTCCATTTGCAGATGCTCCCTGACCACTCACTCTTTCTCCTCCATTTACAGACGCTCCCAGACCACTCACCATTTCTCCTCCATTTACAGACGCTCCCTGATCACTCACTCTCCTCCATTTACAGATGCTCCCTGACCACTCACCATTTCCTCTCCATTTGCAGATGCTCCCTGACCACTCACTCTTTCTCCTCCATTTACAGACGCTCCCTGTCCACGCATTCTTTCTCCTCCATTTACAGACGCTCCCTGACCACTCACCATTTCCTCTCCATTTCCAGATGCTCCCTGACCACTCACTCTTTCTCCTCCATTTACAGACGCTCCCAGACCACTCACCATTTCTCCTCCATTTACAGACGCTCCCTGATCACTCTCTTTCTCCTCCATTTACAGACGCTCCCTGATCACTCACTCTTTCTCCTCCATTTACAGACGCTCCCTGATCACTCACTCTTTCTCCTCCATTTACAGATGCTCCCTGACCACTCACCATTTCCTCTCCATTTGCAGATGCTCCCTGACCACTCACTCTTTCTCCTCCATTTACAGACACTCCCTGACCACTCACTCTTTCTCCTCCATTTACAGACACTCCCTGACCACTCACTCTCCTGGGGTTCATTGACCCACCTCTCTCTCACCCGCTGGAGCCACGCATGCTCAGCTTACACTGCCCGACAATTGGCCTCTCCCGTGCCTGCGCGCTGAGGTCCACTGATCACATCAGGTGCTTTCCACCCCATGGTGCATGCTGGGTGCTGCACTCCATCATTGACTCCATTCACCGATTGGAAAGTCAGTTTCTCTGATGAGATGGATCTTGGGGTTGGGAGAATCGCGATTGGTGCAGTGGGGCAAAAAACTGAAACACACTGGTACCTGTTCGAGGGATTGAAATTGAAGTTGAAGTGAAGAGTTACATGGAATTTGGATTGGGCCAATTGAATGCTAAAGAGAAATCATATTTAGTAAGAATTATCCACAAGATGGATACGAGTGAAAATCCAGCATTTTTTAAGGTTTCTTTCACTCAGCAAATCTTGTGTTTTATTTGTCTCGGTACAGACACAGACGTTAATAACTTCCATGTCGGTAAAACTTTAAGTTTCTTTTTTTTTTCTTTTTTTAAATTGGCGTCACAGCAGCTTTTCCTGGCTTTCCAAATCTCTATTTTTTTTTTACCTTTCTTTGCTGAATTTTCAGGTTGGTTGGCCTACAATTTAGATTTTTTTCCTTCTCTATCTCCCCCCTCTCTCTCCTCCACTTTATGCTTCATCTCCTTCAGGCTATCTATCAACTGTTTCCGGTGATATGCCAACACCATTGCATTTCTGGTTTTACTTTTTAACACGCTCTTTCCCGCTCCCTTCTTTCAGAGAGAAAAATACTCAGCCTAAGCAACGATCACGTGCATTTGACCAAGTCCCTCCGGTCCCCCAAACCAGAACCTTACAACTTCCAACTCTGTGATCCCACTTCTGACACCACTGTAAGGCTAGGATCACAGGTCACACACAGATTACCCAAAGGGCCTTAGGAGTTGTAAGGCTTTTTATTAAGAGCTACAGTTTTAAGCATAATCAGATATTACTACACGCGATTGAAATAGATACAGTAGATATACAACCCTTGACAGATGAGGGCGATCTACAGCCCTGGAATGGAACGAAACAACCGGATGGATGGTTGTTGGAGGTGCTGGGCCGTCAGCCGCCTCAGCGGCTAAACTTGACCAAGGTGTTAGGCCGTAGCCACCTCGGGGAAGCCTTCGCCCCTGACTGCCTGGTTTCCTCTCTCGGTCGTCGATATTTATAGTTACTTCGGTGGGCTGGTAATCACCTGGTGTCACTCATTTGTTCCCCAATTGTGAAGCAGGAAGGCACCCCTCACCATTCCTTTCTGCATTGCCGCATACTGAAACCCAGTTTTCTCACAGTCCACTCCTGGAGGCCCCACTCCCTGAGCCTACAACCTTCAGCAGGGTCAGTGGTGGAGTTCCACAGCGGGAGTGATCCTAGAGTAACTGTTGGGATCGCACTCCATGGATGTTCCGGGTCGTGTATTTTCAGATATCCTGGTGTCTAACACACACACATCAATAAAACAGGGAATTCCTGGAAACACGCTGCAGGTCCTTCTTTATCTGGAGATCAAATGTCTGTTGTATAATTGTACCAGCAGTTAACAGGCTCCTGTGAACTCCACCCTGGGCTATTTTAATGCAAACTTTAATCAATTTATTTTAAATGAGCTAACGCCTGCCTTAAAATGATAGACTCAGGACTGTCTCACACACACATATTAAATCTTTGTACAATAATTACCAGTCATTTTTAAACTGGAAACTTAACCCTGCCGTTTCACTTTCAGTCAGGAACAGATCGCAGTTTGACACCAATCTCTGATTTGACAGCACGTTTCCAGCATTCACTGTTGTTCCTCCTGACTCTAAACACAGTTATAAAGGAGCCTTCTGTTCCATGCCTAGGAGCTGTGACCCATGGGACACATTTCATACTCAGGTGGGAATGACAAATATCTACAACAATGTACTTAAAGCAAATAGATTTATTTGACATATAATGAGAATATTAAACTACAGCCCAGTTACAGAAGTTATTAACATCAGCAGAAACAAAATCCAACTGTCAGAATGAGCACAATTGAGTCTGGGCTGCGATTAACAGCAGCAATAACATCAGAATCAAACCCCTGCAGTCACTTGTGAACTCGCTGGTGTCTCAGCAGGCTGGATGACTGAGTGAATCCCTTCCCACACACGGAGCAGTTGAACGGCCTCTCCCCGGTGTGAACGCGCTGGTGTCTCAGCAGATGCTTTTTGCTTTTATTTCTCTTCTTACAGTCAGAACATTTAAAAGGTCTCCCATCAGTGTGAACATCCTTGATTACTGGAGAGAGGCTGTTTCAATATCCTGTGTGTGGGAAGAAACTCACCCCACCTGCTGAGACTGCAGTGAGTTCACATGTGATTGCAGGGGTTTGGATTCTGTTATTAATCACATCCAGGACTGAACCATGGCAGAGTGCCCGTGCACTTCGGTTTCTGTGTGAATTATTGATGAATTTTCTCTCAAATGGATCACAGAAACTCATTCTCCATTCACTAATTGGGGTTTGCAATGTTCCCCAGCATGCCCCGCGGGGGAGAATGTGCTAATTCACGCAGGAGGAGTCCAGTGCGCAGGCGCAGTGCCGGCCTGTATTTGGAGCATGCGCAGTGTCACTGCGATGAGGGCCGGGCGAGTGGGACAAGCGGACAAAGGTCGGAGTCGCGATTTTTGCGCCGATTACGAATCAGCGGGGCGCAGGAAGGTAACGCACCCAGCGGTTGGGCTTCATAAACACCTGGTTTAGGCCGCAAGCCCCGAATGAGAACCTACAGGTCCCGCGTTTCCAGCTCGGAGGCTTTTTCCCGGGAACAGGCCCAGGCTAACGGTGGCCATCTTTGTAAAGGAAAGATGAGGTTTTCTTCGTTGTCTTACTTCACGGAACAGTAGAGCGCATGCGTCGCCATCTTTATAAAGGATACAATACTGGGCGGGGCTTCAAGGTCCCAGTGAGTGAACTGAACCCAGCCAGAGTCAGCACCTTCAGGGGAGGAGAGGGAGGGGAACCAGTGAGTGTAGAATGAACCCAGCCAGAGTCAGCACCTTCAGGGGAGGAGAGGGAGGGTAACCAGTGAGTGTAGAACTGAACCCAGCCAGAGTCAGCACCTTCAGGGGAGGAGAGGGAGGGGAACCAGTGAATGTAGAACTGACCCCAGCCAGAGTCAGCACCTTCAGGGGAGGAGAGGGAGGGGAACCAGTGAGTGTGGAACTGAACCCAGCCAGAGTCAGCACCTTCAGGGGAGGAGAGGGAAGGGAACCAGTGAGTGTAGAACTGAACCCAGCCAGAGTTGGTGGTGAGAATTGGGAGCGGAGAACAAACAGCCTTGAGACGTGCGATTTGTTTGGATTTTAGCACAGGGAGGAGGAACAATGTGTGGGACGGGGATTTGGAGGCACAAGAGAGGAAAGAATGTTCCATAGAAACTAGAATTCTCTGTTCTGAATTCCTGTCTTGTACTTACAGTGATGAGTTTTGTAAACTCCTTTAACAGGGTATTAGAAGGGGAGGATTTGCAGGCGGGAAATTCAAACCAAACATCACATCAAGATCTGACAGAGTCACTCGATTCATCAGGACCGGAATATCATCACCCTTTGAATGTGGAAGGAGAAATGTTTGTCTGTTCTGTGGGAAAAGATTTCAAACATCAGTGTGACTGGAAAAGCACCGAAACACACCCGAGTGAGAGTGTTCTCGTGCACTGACTGTGGAAAGAGCTTTAACCAGTTACACAGCCTGAAAAAACATCGCACCATTCACAGCGGGGAGAAACCGTACACGTGTTCTGTGTGTGACGAGGCTTCAATTGATCATCCAACCTGGAGAGACACAAGGACTCCCGCACCACGGAGAAATCGTGGAAATGTGGGGACTGTGGGAAGGGATTTGTTTCCCCGTCCCAGCTGGAAACTCATCGGCGCAGTCACACCGGGGAGAGGCCGTTCACCTGCTCTCACTGCGGGAGGAGGTTCAAGTGTTCATCCCACCTGCTGACACACCATCGAGTTCACACTGGGGAGAGGCCATTCACCTGCTCTGAGTGTGGGAAGGGATTCACTCAGTCTTCCCACCTTCTAACTCACCAGCAAATTCACACTGGGGAGAGACCATTCACCTGCTCTGTGTGTGGGAAGGGATTCATTCGGTCATCCACCCTGCTGACACACCAGCAGGTTCACACTGGGGAGAGACCGTTCACCTGCTCTGTGTGTGGGAAGGGATTCACTCATTCATCCAAACTGTTGACACACCAGCGAGGTCACACTGCGGAGAAGCGGTTCACCTGCTCTGAGTGTGGGAAGGGATTCGCTCATTCGTCCAATCTTCTAACTCACCAGCGAGTTCACACTGGGGAGAGACCATTCACCTGCTCTGAATGTGGGAAGGGATTCACTCAGTCATCTGACCTGGTGAAACACCAGCGAGTTCACACCGGGGAGAGGCCATTTACCTGCTCTGAGTGTGGGAAGGGATTTACTCATTCATCCAACCTTCTAACTCACCAGCGAGTTCACACTGGGGAGAGGCCATTCACCTGCTCTGAGTGTGGGAAGGGATTTATTCAGTCATCCAAACTGTTGAGACACCAGCAAGTTCACACTGGGGAGAGGCTGTTCACCTGCTCCGTGTGTGGGAAGGGATTCACTGCATTATCCCACCTACTGAGACACCAGCGAACTCACAAATGATGGCAGGGGTTGGATTCTGCTGTTATTGCTGCTGTTAATCGCATCCCGGACTGAACCATGATAATTCTGAAAGTTGGGGTTTGTTTCTGCAGATGTTAAACTCCAGCCAGTTATAGGGGTTATTAATATTGTGATATTTCAAATAACAGTGTGTCGATATTTGCTGTCTCCAAGATAAGAGGAGACTAATTGATGTCCTGTTACTGACTGCTCCATTTTGGGGTCTTTTCTCCTTTCTAACTCGAGATTATTTCAGTTCTCATACCTTCGAGAGGGATTGAAGAGTAGGGGTGAAAGAGGTGATGGGGTTGGAGAGTAGCGGTGAAGGAGGAGTTGGGGTGAGGGGGATTGGAAAGTAGGGGAAAGAGGAGGTGGGGTGAGGGGTTGGAGAGTAGGGGTGAAAGAGGAGTTGGTGTGAGGGGGGTTGGAGAGTAGGGGTGAAAGAGGAGTTGGGGTGAGGGGGGTTGGAGAGTAGGGGTGAAAGAGGAGTTGGGGTGAGGGGGGTTGGAGAGTAGGGGTGAAAGAGGAGTTGGTGTGAGGGGGGTTGGAGAGTAGGGGTGAAAGAGGAGTTGGGGTGAGGGGGGTTGGAGAGTAGGGGTGAAAGAGGAGTTGGGGTGAGGGGGGTTGGAGAGTAGGGGTGAAAGAGGAGTTGGTGTGAGGGGGGTTGGAGAGTAGGGGTGAAAGAGGAGTTGGGGTGAGGGGGGTTGGAGAGTAGGGGTGAAAGAGGAGTTGGTGTGAGGGGGGTTGGAGAGTAGGGGTGAAAGAGGAGGTGGGGTGAGGGGGGTTAGAGAGTAGGGGTGAAAGAGGAGTTGGTGTGAGGGGGGTTGGAGAGTAGGGGTGAAAGAGGAGTTGGGGTGAGGGGGGTTGGAGAGTAGGGGTGAAAGAGGAGTTGGGGTGAGGGGGGTTGGAGAGTAGGGGTGAAAGAGGAGTTGGGGTGAGGGGGGATGGAGAGTAGGGGTGAAAGAGGAGTTGGGGTGAGGGGGGATGGAGAGTAGGGGTGAAAGAGGAGTTGGGGTGAGGGGGGATGGAGAGTAGTGGTGAAAGAGGAGTTGGGGTGAGGGGGGTTGGAGAGTAGGGGTGAAAGAGGAGTTGGGGTGAGGGGGGTTGGAGAGTAGGGGTGAAAGAGGAGTTGGGGTGAGGGGGGATGGAGAGTAGTGGTGAAAGAGGAGTTGGGGTGAGGGGGGTTGGAGAGTAGGGGTGAAAGAGGAGTTGGGGTGAGGGGGGTTGGAGAGTAGGGGTGAAAGTGGAGTTGGGGTGAGGGGGGTTGGAGAGTAGGGGTGAAAGAGGAGTTGGGGTGAGGGGGGTTGGAGAGTAGGGGTGAAAGAGGAGTTGGGGTGAGGGGGGATGGAGAGTAGTGGTGAAAGAGGAGTTGGGGTGAGGGGTTGGAGAGTACGGGTGAAAGAGGAGTTGGGGTGAGGGGGGTTGGAGAGTAGGGGTGAAAGAGGAGTTGGGGTGAGGGGGATGGAGAGTAGGGGTGAAAGAGGAGTTGGGGTGAGGGGGGTTGGAGAGTAGGGGTGAAAGAGGAGTTGGGGTGAGGGGGGATGGAGAGTCGGGGTGAAAGAGGAGTTGGGGTGAGGGGGGATGGAGAGTAGGGGTGAAAGAGGAGTTGGGGTGAGGGGGGATGGAGAGTAGGGGTGAAAGAGGAGTTGGGGTGAGGGGGGATGGAGAGGAGTCCTTGACCATGTCTGTTCAATTTCCCACACTTCTGCTCTCACCCCTTCCCCTCTCCCTCCCTCCCAGTGTGGAAATATAACAAATACACTCTTGATATAGCACATCTATAAGGTTGCAAAGCATGATGGACTGGTTGGCATGGGTGAAAAGTTCATATATTGAAATAGCTGACGCCGGAACATTGGACTGTGGCCAGGTCAAAATGTCCTAATAATAACCAGGTGCAGTCCATTAGTCATGTTAACAAAGGATTACGGTTTGACAGCTTTTGCTAGCCCAAGAGCTCGCCCCCTTGAAACGTGCAGATTAAAGGAACTCGGCATTCTTGCGGTGACAGATGTCTCCTGTTGAGAAACTAAAGATTAACTTATATATATATATATATATATATATATTGTTTAAAGAAATCATGTGCCCCCATTGTATTCTTGCATGAATAAGCTTGATGTTGAAACAAAGATATGTCAATCATAGTTGTTTGTTCTATTGTATAAATATAGAGTCCAAACGAGTGTTATTTGGAGAAGTATCCCCAGCCCTTGACTGAGGTGCTCTCCCCTTGTACAAGTAAATAAAATACTATGTTATTCTGAACGATAGAAGTGGTGTCTAGAGTCTTACTCGGAGTCGAGATTTCGACACCAGAACCATGATAGGGTTCCCCTTGTCCTCATCTTTCACCCCACCAGCCTCCACATTCAGTGGATCTTCCTCCGCCACCTCCAGTATGTTCCCACCACCAAACACATCTTCCCCTCCCCTCTTCTTTCAGCACTACGAAGGAACCAACCCATCCCCATCCAACGGCACTTTCCTGTGCAAGCGCAGGAGATGCAACACCTGCCCTTTTACCTCCTCCCCGCTGTCCAGGGCCCCAAACACTCCTTCCAGGTGAAACAGCAATTTACTTGTACTTCTTGCAATTTAATATACTGTATTCGCTGCTCACGATGCAGTCTCCTCTACATTGGGGAGCCAAACGCAGATTGGGTGACTGCTTTGCGGTATACTTCCATTCAGTTAGTAAGTGTGACCCTGAGCTTCCGGTCGCCTGTCACTTTAATTCTCCACTTCACTCCCACTCTGATCTCACTGTCCTCAGCCTCCGCCACTGTTCCAGCGAAGCTCAGCGTAAGCTCGAGGAACAGCACCTCATCTTTCAATTAGGCAATTTACAGCCTTCTGGGCTCAACATCGAGTTCATCAATTTCAGACTGTAACCTCGACCCTATTTATTCAGACGGCAGCTGTTGATGATTCTGCCATTCCCATTTACAGCTCTTCTAGACCATCTTTTGTTTCTTCACTTGTCCCATTATCATCTCCTTTTGCCTTGTACAATCGTACCTTTTGTCATTTAATAACTCCTTCCCATGTTTATTTCCTTCCCTCTCCCCTGTCTCTGTTTATATTACACTAGACGCTGTCTCTGTTTATATTACACGAGACCCTGTCTCTGTTTATATTACACGAGACCCTGTCTCTGTTTATATTACACTAGACCCTGTCTCTGTTTATATTACACTAGACCCTGTCTTTGTTTATATTACACTAGACCCTGTCACTGTTTATATTACACTAGACCCTGTCTCAGTTTATATTACACTAGACCCTGTCTCTGTTTATATTACACTAGACCCTGTCTCTGTTTATATTACACTAGACCCTGTCTCTGTTTATATTACACTAGACCCTGTCTCTGTTTATATTACACTAGACCCTGTCTCAGTTTATATTACACTAGACCCTGTCTCAGTTTATATTACACTAGACCCTGTCTCTGTTTATATTACACTAGACCCTGTTCCTGTTTATATTACACTAGACCCTGTCTCAGTTTATATTACACTAGACCCTGTCTCAGTTTATATTACACTAGACCCTGTTCCTGTTTATATTACACTCGTCCCTGTCTCAGTTTATATTACACTAGACCCTGTCTCTGTTTATATTACACTAGACCCTGTTCCTGTTTATATTACACTAGTCCCTGTCTCAGTTTATATTACACTAGACCCTGTCTCTGTTTATATTACACTAGACCCTGTCTCAGTTTATATTACACTAGACCCTGTCTCTGTTTATATTACACTAGACCCTGTTCCTGTTTATATTACACTAGACCCGGTCTCTGTTTATATTACACTAGACCCTGTCTCAGTTTATATTACACTAGACCCTGTCTCTGTTTATATTACACTAGACCCTGTTCCTGTTTATATTACACTAGACCCTGTCTCTGTTTATATTACACTAGACCCTGTCTCTGTTTATATTACACTAGACCCTGTCTCTGTTTATATTACACTAGACCCTGTCTCTGTTTATATTACACTAGACCCTGTCTCTGTTTATATTACACTAGACCCTGTCTCTGTTTATATTACACCAGACCCTGTCTCTGTTTATATTACACCAGACCCTGTCTCTGTTTATATTACACTAGACCCTGTCTCTGTTTATATTACACTAGACCCTGTCTCTGTTAATATTACACTAGACCCTGTCTCTGTTTATATTACACTAGACCCCGTCTCTGTTTATATTACACTAGGCCCTGTCTCTGTTAATATTACACTAGACTCTGTCTCTGTTTATATTACACTATGCCCTGTCTCTGTTTATATTACACTAGACCCTGTCTCTGTTTATATTACACTAGACCCTGTCTCTGTTTATATTACACTAGACCCTGTCTCTGTTTATATTACACCAGACCCTGTCTCTGTTTATATTACACTATGCCCTGTCTCTGTTTATATTACACTAGACCCTGTCTCTGTTTATATTACACGAGACCCTGTCTCTGTTTATATTACACCAGACCCTGTCTCAGTTTATATTACACTAGACCCTGTTCCTGTTTATATTACACTAGACCCTGTCTCTGTTTATATTACACTAGACCCTGTCTCTGTTTATATTACACTAGACCCTGTCTCTGTTAATATTACACTAGACCCTGTCTCTGTTTATATTACACTAGACCCTGTCTCTGTTTATATTACACTCGACCCTGTCTCTGTTTATATTACACTAGGCCCTGTCTCTGTTAATATTACACTAGACTCTGTCTCTGTTTATATTACACTGTGCCCTGTCTCTGTTTCTATTACACTAGACCCTGTCTCTGTTTATATTACACTAGACCCTGTCTCTGTTTATATTACACTAGACCCTGTCTCTGTTTATATTACACTCGACCCTGTCTCTGTTTATATTACACTAGACCCTGTCTCTGTTTATATTACACTAGGCCCTGTCTCTGTTAATATTACAGTAGACCCTGTCTCTGTTTATATTACACTAGACACTGTCTCTGTTTATATTACACTATGCCCTGTCTCTGTTTATATTACACTAGGCCCTGTCTCTGTTTATATTACAGTAGACCCTGTCTCAGTTTATATTACACTAGACCCTGTCTCTGTTTATATTACACTAGACCCTGTCTCTGTTAATATTACACTAGACCCTGTCTCTGTTTATATTACACTAGACCCTGTCTCTGTTAATATTACACTAGACCCCGTCTCTGTTTATATTACACTAGGCCCTGTCTCTGTTTATATTACACTAGACCCTGTCTCTGTTTATATTACACTAGACCCTGTCTCTGTTTATATTACACTAGACCCTGTCTCTGTTAATATTACACTAGACCCTGTCTCTGTTTATATTACACTAGACCCCGTCTCTGTTTATATTACACTAGGCCCTGTCTCTGTTTATATTACACTAGACCCCGTCTCTGTTTATATTACACTAGGCCCTGTCTCTGTTTATATTACACTATGCCCTGTCTCTGTTTATATTACACTAGACCCTGTCTCTGTTTATATTACACTAGACCCTGTCTCTGTTTATATTACACTAGACCCTGTCTCTGTTTATATTACACCAGACCCTGTCTCTGTTTATATTACACTATGCCCTGTCTCTGTTTATATTACACTAGACCCTGTCTCTGTTTATATTACACTAGGCCCTGTCTCTGTTTATATTACAGTAGACCCTGTCTCTGTTTAGATTACACTAGACCCTGTCTCTGTTTATATTACACTAGACCCTGTCTCTGTTTCTATTACACTAGACCCTGTCTCTGTTTATATTACACTAGACCCTGTCTCTGTTTATATTACACTAGACCCTGTCTCTGTTTATATTACACTAGACCCTGTCTCTGTTTATATTACACTAGACCCTGTCTCTGTTTATATTACACTAGACCCTGTCTCTGTTTATATTACACTAGACCCTGTCTCTGTTTATATTACACTAGACCCTGTCTCTGTTTATATTACACTAGACCCTGTCTCTGTTTATATTACACTAGACCCTGTCTCTGTTTATATTACACTAGACCCTGCCTTTGTTACCTTTAGATGTGACTATTCCAATGCACTCCTGGCTGGCCTCCCACGTTCTACCCGACGTAAACTTGAGGTGATCCGAAACTCAGCTGCCCGTGTCCTGACTCGCACCAAGTCCCGTTCACCCATCACCACTGTTCCTGCTGACCTACATTGGAACCCAGTTAAGCAACGCCTTCATTTCAAATTCTCATCCTTTTTTTCAAATTCCTTCACGGCCTCACCCCTCCATATCTCTATAACCACCTCCAGCCCCACAACCCCCTGGGATAGCTGCACTCTCCTCCTCACTGTTCACTATAAGTTTTGTGTTATCTGCAAATTTTGAAATTGAGCCTTTACACCCATGTCCAAGTCATTAATATATATCAAGAAAAGCAGTGGTCCTAGAACCGACCCCTGGAGAACACCAGTATACCTTCCCCCAGTCCAAAAAACAACCGTTCACCACTACTCTCTGTTTCCTGTCACTTAGCCAATATCGTATCCATGCTGCCACTTTTCCTTTTATTCCATGGGCTTCAACTTTGCTGGCAAACCTATTATGTGGCACTTTGTCAAATGCCTTTTGAAAGTCCATGTACACCACATCAACCGCATTGCCCTCATCAACCCTCTCTGTTACCTCATCAAATAACTTGATCAAGTTGGTTAAACACAATTTGCCTTGAACAAATCCGTGCTGGCTTTCCTTAATTAATCCACACTTGTCCAAGTGATTGTTAATTTTGTCCCTGATTATCGTTTCTAAAAGCTTCCTCACTACTGAGTTTAAACTGACTGGCCTGTAGTTGCTGGGTTTATTTTTACACCCTTTTTTGAACAAGGATGTAACATTTGCAATTCTCCAGTCCTCTGGCATCAACCCCGTTTCTAAGGAGGATTGGTAGATTATGGTCCGGACCTCTGCAATTTCTTCCTTCAATTCCCTCAGTGTCCTAGGATGCATCCCATCTGGTCCTGGTGACTTATCTACTTTAGGTACAGCCAGCCTTTCTAGTACCTCCTCTTTATCAATTTTTCTCCCATCCAGTATCTCAACTACCTCCTCTTTCACTGTGACTTTGGCAGCATCTTCTTCCTTGGTACAGACAGATGCAAAGTACTCATTTAGCACCTCAGCCATGCCCCCTGCCTTCATGCGTAGGTCTCCTTTTGGTCCCTAATCTGCCCCACCCCTCTTGTTACTTTCCGTTTACTATTTATATTCCTTTAGAAGACTTTTGGATTACCTTTTATGTTGACTGCCATTCTATTCTCATACCCTCACTTTGTCCCTCTTATTTTCTTTTTCACTTCTCCTCTGTTAGGGAATATATATATTTTAATAACATAGATTTTAATAGGTTTAAACTAACATACATAGATTTTAATAGGCTTAAACTAATTACCTAAAGTAACGAGAGCAACAGTAACAAACCATACTGTGTACGTGCAAGGCAGCCAGTTTCACTTTCTAACATCTGTTTTTACTTATTGTGCACGTGTAGAGCAGCAGGTTTCAAATTGCTGAAGAGAACAAAGGAATGATAGACAGCACCAGAGATCCAATCACAGTGTAGCTACCGAGCC
This sequence comes from Somniosus microcephalus, assembly GCF_052327205.1. Lineage (NCBI taxonomy): Eukaryota > Metazoa > Chordata > Chondrichthyes > Squaliformes > Somniosidae > Somniosus > Somniosus microcephalus. The sequence goes on along the minus strand of NC_140990.1, from coordinate 99,903,990 downwards.
AATGGTAGTAAGGGGGAGGGTGCATTTGCTTACTGTGAGCTGTAATATAAAAGCAGCCATTTTCAGAGCATGCTGTACAACAAAGGAACTGGAACAGTGCCAAGATATGCTGCAATAAACTGATTACTGAAACTACCACCAGACTCAAAATTTTATTTGGAAGCATTCCATTACAATTAAGTAATCTAACATCCTCTGTGTAATGATATCAGCAAATAGTGATGTTATTTGCCTGTTTGATTATCATGTCTTACCAGCATGTTTGCATGTATTGATTACTTATGCCTGACCAGCAGAGGTCATGTGAGAGACAAGCAGAGGAGTTTAGTTTCAGTTTCGTTCTAGATGGATTACTAGCCTGATGTCTCCTGTAAATGCAGTTAAAAGAGTTGAACAAGCTTTAGATTAAAATACATTCTCTTTCATAAATGTCTCGTCATTGAACTCACAAAGAAATCAATACATGGTGTCAGAAGTGATTGAAAGAGATGAAGAGAAAAAATCTGAAGTTAAATCAGCTCTCCACAAATTAGCAAGCCAAAAGAGAACATCATTGCTTACCATTGGAGAATAGCTAACGAAGTGAAAAAATGGAAGGTTTACACCCACCGGCGACGCTTCAGTTGACAGGTAATGTGGCTGAAAATTGGAGGAGGTTCAAACAACGTTTGGGGTTGTATTTATCAGCAATCGGAGCTGACGAGAAAGGTGATAAAATAAAAGCGTCACTGTTCTTACATGTCGTGGGTGATGAAGCGCTGGAGGTGTATAATAATTTCACATTCACTGCTAATTGAGACAAAATGAAGCTAGATAAAATAATGGAACAGTTTGAGGCCTACTGCATACCTAAACGTAACGTGACGTTTGAGAGGCACAGATTTTTCACGTGTACAGAAAACGGGTGAGACTATTGATCAGTATGTGACTGAACTAAGAAACAGAAGCAAATCGTGTGAATTTGGGGGACTGACAGACTCGCTGATAAAAGACAGACTGGTGTGTGGTATTCCAGATAATGGTCTAAGGGAAAGACTGCTAAGAGAGCAAGATCTAGACCTGGGAAAAGCCATAGCACTGTGTAGGGCTACAGAAACTGTGAAGTTGCAGGCAAAGGAGCTGTTCAGTGACAATAGCTGCAACGTGGATGCAGTGAGTAAGAACAGACACAAACCGTTTAACAAAAAGAGCGCCAATGTAAAAAAAGAGGCGTGGCCAGCGAACGAAAATGAAAGGGACAATCGAAAGTCATGTAGTCGATGCGGTACACAGCATCCACCAAAAAAGTGTCCAGCATATGGTAAAAAATGCAATAGTTGCAACAAAAACAACCATTATGCCCATTGCTGTAAGAATCAAATGCAACAAAGCAAGGTCCATGCAGTAGATGAAAGTGAGATAGAGGAGTTCTATGTAGATGTGTCTGAAAACAAAAAAGAAGAAAGAGACTGGATGTTGACACTAAAAGTGAATGACATACACATTCCATTTAAATTGGATACTGGAGCACAAGTTAATGTGATATCAGAGATTGATTTTAAGAAAATTAGACCCAGACCAAAGATACATGGAATAAAAGTGAAAGTGACAGGATACTCAGGTACTGATATACCAGTGAAAGGAAGATGCATTGTCAAAGTAACACACAAGGACAGAGAGCACACGCTAGCATTAATCATGGTGCCAAAGGATGTGCAAGCCATACTAGGTTTAAAAGCCTGTGAGAGACTGAACCTGGTAAAGAGAGTCCTCGTTGTGGAAAGCGAAGGAGAGACAGTCTATGATGAACTCATGAAAGAGTACAATGACCTATTTAAGGGTCTAGGCTGCATTCCAGGAGAACACACGATCAGAGTAGATAAAAGTATGACACCGGTCATACATCCATGCAGAAAAGTCCCGTTTGCTCTTCAAAAGCAACTGAAGGCAGAGTTGGACAGGATGGAAAGCCTGAACGTGATTCGGAAGATAGATGAGCCAACTGAGTGGGTGAGTTCCCTCGTCGTAGTGGACAAAAAGAATGGAAAGCTCAGAATTTGCCTGGATCCAAGAGATCTAAACAGAGCAATAAAGAGAGAGCACTTCAAGCTTCCTACACGTGAGGAAATCATGGCACAGTTTTACAATGCAAGTTTCCGACACTTTGCCAAAGAGTGGGACTTTGTCCACACAACGTCAAGTCCTCACTTTCCACAGTCCAATGGTCTAGTGGAAAAATCGGTCCAGACAGTGAAAAGACTGATGTACAAGGCAAAAGACAGTGGAACTGACTTCTACCAGAGCATGCTTGTATACTGCACAACGCCGCTCGAGTGTGGTATGTCACCAGCCCAACTCCTTATGGGATGTATGCTAAGGTCAAACCTACCCATCCCGGAGAACCTCCTGAAAACAAAAGAGGGGGAGAAAGTGAGGAAGTTCAAAGAGCAACAGAAAGAAAAGCAAAAGTACTACTATGACAGAGGAACACAAAACCTACCTGAACTCCACACTGGTGACCAAGTAAGGTTCAAAGAGAAAACAAACACATGGACTCAGAAGGGAACTGTCCTGAGTGAAGTTCAACCAAGATCATACACCATTCAAACAGATGAGGGTGCTGTTCTGAGAAGAAATCGTCGAGATCTTCTCATGGGACCAGCCACAGCAGGTCAAGAGACTGATACTGTTGAACAACCTTATCACACAGCTGAGAACACATCATCTGAGACAACAACTCAGATTCAAGGACAGTCAATCAGAAAATTCTCAAGACACGTGAAGCCTCCTGAGAGACTCATTGAGCAAATTTAAGGACTATTGTTATAGAAGGAAGTAATGTTATCTTATTCTTTCTTCAAGTTCTAGTGTATTTACATATTTCATGTGAACACACAAAGCAAGGTTAAAAAACCTTGATCATGATAATGATAATGTAAGTTCATTCATTAAGTGTTACAGTTAAAATGCAGATTAATACAAAGAAAACATGTTGTTAGTTAAAAGTAAAATACTTTTGTTTTAAGAAAGGGAGATGTAATGATATCAGCAAATAGTGATGTTATTTGCCTGTTTGATTATCATGCCTTACCAGCATGTTTGCATGTATTGATTACTTATGCCTGACCAGCAGAGGTCATGTGAGAGACAAGCAGAGGAGTTTAGTTTCAGTTTCGTTCTAGATGGATTACTAGCAAGGTGTCTCCTGTAAATGCAGTTAAAAGAGTTGAACAAGCTTTAGATTAAAAGACATTCTCTTTCATAAATGTCTCGTCATTGAACTCACAAGGAAATCAATACACTCTGACCTTTCTATATATAGCCTGATTCTCAGATCCATTCTTGACCTAACATCTGTCATACGTGCTCTTTTACTGCTTCATCATACTCGCTATCCCTTTTGTCATCCAGAGAGCCCTGACTTTAGTTGCCCCGCCTTTCCCGCTAGTGGGAATGTACCTCGAATGTACCCAAACTATTTCCTCTTTAAAGTTTTGCCTGCCAATCTTTGATTCCAATTTACCCGGGCCAGACGCCTTCTCAATCCACTGAAATTGGCCTTCGTCCAATTAAGTATTTTTACTCTAGATTGCTCCCCGTTCTTTTCCATAGCTAATCTAAACCTTTTGATACTATGATCACTGTTCCCTTCACCTTTGTTTTTCCTAACTTTTCACCCTGTAGGAATTGGTTCTTACTTTACACCAAGGAGAGAGTCTGAGAGCAGGAGCAGTCAAACAACAGCAACTGCGAAACCGCTAAAGTGACGTCACAACCAGGGAAGGAGCTGATTGGTAAGTAGAACCTGGTGAGTATTTCTACAGTCCAGTCGTTAAAGTAAAAGTAAGTTCTCTAGAGTAAGTAGTGTTTAAAAGGAAGTAATGTCCCTAGTGTATTTAATATTCTTTAAAGGAAGTAAAGGGACTAAATCAAGGGTAGGATATGGCAGGGCAGCTTGGCTGCGTGGAGTGCTCCTCCTGTGCTATGTGGGAAGTCAGGGACACTTTAGGTGTCCAGGGCGAACACATGTGCAGGAAGCGTCTCCAGCTGCAGCTACTCGAAATCCACGTTTCGGAGCTGGAGCTGTGGCTGGAGTCACTGTGGAGCATCCGCGAAGCTGAGATCTTCGTGGATAGCACGTTTAACGAGGTGGTCACGCCGCAGGTATAGAGTGCACAGGCAGACAGGAAATGGGTGACCGCCAGACAGAGTAAAAGAACTAGGAAGGTAGTGCAGGAGTCCCCTGGGTCCATCTCCCTCTCCAACAGATTTTCCGTTTTGTATACTGATTGGGGAGATGGTTTCTCGGGAATGCAGCAAGAGCCAAGTCCATGGCACTACGATTGGCTCAGCTGTACAGGAGGGGAGGAAAAAGAGTGGGAGAGCAATAGTGATAGGGGATTCTATTGTAAGGGGAACAGATAGACGTTTCTGTGGCCACAGACGTGACTCCAGGATGGTACGTTGCCTCCCTGGTGCCAGGATCAAGGATGTCACTCAACGGCTGCAGGGCATTTTGAAGGGGGAGGGCGAACAGTCAGAGTTCGTGGTTCACATTGGTACCAACGACATGGGGAGAAAGAGGGATGAGGTCCTGCAACAAGAATTTAGGGAGCTAGGTAGCAGATTAAAAAGCAAGATCTCAAAGGTTGTAATCTCTGGATTACTCCCGGTGCCACGTGCTAGTGAGTATAGGAATAGGAGGATAGAGCAGATGAATGCGTGGCTAAAGAGTTGGTGCAGGAGGGAGGGCTTTAGTATCCTGAATCACTGGGCTGCTTCCAGGGGAAGGTGGGGCCTGTACAAGTCAGACAGGTTGCACCTGAACCGTAACGGGGTCAACATCCTTGCGGGGAGATTTGCTAGTACTGTTGGGGGGTGGGGGCGGGGTTTAAACTAATTTGGCAGGGGATGGGATGCGGAGTGGAGCTATAGTAGGGGGTGATGCACAGCCAAATATAGATGAAAAAACAAGGCAGCCTGGAAGGCAGAGCAAATATGTAATGACACAAGAGAGTATGGCAAGGCTGGATGGCATTTATTTTTATGCAAGGAGTCTTGCGAGTAAGGCAGATGAATTGAAGGTGTTGATGAACACATAAGAACATAAGAAATAGGAGCAGGAGTAGGCCAATCGGCCCCTCGAGCCTGCTCCGCCATTCAATAAGATCATGGCTGATCTGATCCTAACCGCCAATCTACTACCACAGAACCATCTCCTGAATCTAACAGAATTAGACACATGAAATAGGAGCAGGATCAGGCTACACGGCCCCTGGGCCCGCTCCACTACCCACAGGGCCATGACCGATCCGAACCAAGACTCATGTCCAAATTCCTGCCCGCTCCCCATAACCCTTTATTCCCTTTACTTCTAGGAAACTGTCTATTTCTGTTTTAAATTTATGTAATGATGTAGCTTCTACAGCTTTTTGGGGCAGCATATTCCATGGACCTACCACCCTCTGAGTGAAGTAGTTCCTCCTCATCTCAGTTTTGAAAGAGCAGCCCCTTATTCTAAGACTATGCCCCCTAGTTCTAGTTTCACCCATCATCGGGAACATCTTCCCCACATCCACCCGATCCAACCCCTTCACAATCTTATATGTTTCAATAAGATCGCCTCTCATTCTTCTGAACTCCAATGAGTAGAGTCCCAATCTACTCAACCTCTCCTCATATGTCCATCCCCTCATCCCCGGGATTAACCGAGTGAACCTTCTTTGTACTGACTCGAGAGCAAGTATGTCTTTTCTTAAGTATGGACACCAAAAATGTATGCAGTATTCCAGGTGCGGTCTCACCAATACCTTGTACAACTGAAGCAATACCTCCCTATTTTTATATTCTATCCCCCTAGCAATGAAAGCCAACATTCCATTGGCCTTCTTAATCACTTGCTGCACCTGCATACTAACCTTTTGAGTTTCGTGCACCAGGACCCCCAGATCCCTTTGTACTTCAGTACTTTCCAGTTTCTTACCATTAAGATAATAACTTGCTCTGCGATTTTTCCTGCCAAAGTGCATAACCTCACACTTTCCAGTATTGTATTCCATCTGCCAAATCTCTGCCCACTTACTTAGCCTGTCTATGTCCCCTTGCAGGTTTTTTATGTCCTCCTCACTCACTACTTTCCCTCCCATCTTAGTATCATCTGCAAACTTTGATATGTTACACTCGGTCCCCTCCTCCAAATCGTTAATATAGATTGTAAAGAGTTGGGGACACAGCACTGACCCCTGTGGAACACCACTACTTACTGATTGCCAGTCCGAGAATGAACCATTTATCCCAACTCTCTGCCTTCTGTTAGATAGCCAATCCTCTATCCATGCCAGAATATTACCCCCAATCCCGTGATTTTTTACCTTAAGCAATAATCTTTTGTGTGGCACCTTGTCAAATGCCTTTTGGAAGTCTAAATACACTACATCCACTGGTTCCCCTTTATCCACCCTATATGTTACTTCCTCCAAGAACTCCAGCAAATTTGTCAAACATGACTTCCCCTTCATAAAACCATGCTTACTTTGTCCTATTAAATTATGATTATCCAAATGTCCTGTTACTGTCTCCTTAATAATGGACTCCAATATTTTACCTACCACAGATGTTAGGCTAACCGGTCTATAGTTTCCAGCCTTCTGTCTACTGCCCTTTTTAAATAAGGGCGTTACATTAGCAGTTTTCCAGTCTGCCGGGACCTTTGCTGAGTCCAGAGAGTTTTGGAAAATTATTACCAATGCATCCACAATCCCTACCGCCACTTCCCTCAAGACCCTAGGATGTAAGCCATCAGGTCCAGGTGATTTATCCGCCTTGAGTCCCATTATTTTACCGAGTACCACTTCCTTAGTGATTTTGATCGTGTTTAGCTCCTCCCCCCCTATAGCCCCCTGTTTGTCCAGTGTTGGGATATTCTTAGTGTCTTCTACTGTAAAGACTGATACAAAATATTCATTCAGTGTTTTTGCCATCTCCTTATTTCCCACCATTAATTTCCCGGTCTCATCCTCTAAGGGACCAACATTTACTTTAGCCACCCTTTTTCTTTTTATACAACTATAAAAACTCTTACTATCTGTTTTTATATTTTTTGCTAATTTACTTTCATAATCTATCTTCCCTTTCTTAATCAATCTTTTTGTTATTTTTTGCTGTCTTTTAAAGTGTTCCCAATCCTCTATCCTCCCACTAGATTTGGCTACCTTATATGCCCTTGTTTTTAGTCGAATACTATCTTTAATTTCTTTACTTAGCCACGGATGGCTGTCTTTTCTTTTACACCCTTTTCTTCTCAGTGGAATATATATTTTTTGGAAGTTGTAAAATAACTCCTTAAATGTACATCACTGATCATGTATCGTCTTACCCTTTAATCTATTTTCCCAATCCACTCTACTCAATTCCGCTCTCATACCTTCATAGTCTCCTTTATTCAAGCTTAGCATGCTTGTTTGAGATCCAACCTTCTCGCCCTCTAATTGAATATGGAATTCAACCATGTTATGGTCACTCATTCCAAGGGGATCCTTTACTAGGACATTTTTAATTAATCCTGTCTCATTACACAGGACCAGATCTAAGGTTGCTTGCCCCCTGGTCGGTTCAGTTACATACTGCTGAAGAAACCCATCCCTAATACACTCAATGAACTCATCCTCAAGGCAGCCCTGCCCAATTTGATTTGTCCAATTAATATGATAGTTAAAATTCCCCATAATTATAGATGCTCCCTTATTACAAGCCTCAACTATTTCCTGATTGATACTCCGTCCAACAGAGTTGCAACTGTTCGGAGGCCGATAGACTACGCCCACTAGTGTTTTTTTCCCCTTATTATTCCTTACCTCCACTCAAACTGTTTCATTATCCTAATCTTTTGACCCAATATCATTTCTCTGTATTACAGTGATTCCTTCCTTTATTAACATAGCCACCCCACCTCCCCTTCCTTCCTGCCTGTCCTTCCTGATCGTTAAATAACCTGGTATGTTTAATTCCCAGGCATTGTCACCCTGCAGCCATGTTTCTGTAATGGCCACAAGATCATACCCATATGTAGTTATTTGTGCCATTAACTCGTCTATTTTGTTATGAATGCTACGTGCATTCAGATAGAGAACTTTCAAATATGTTTTGTGACACTTAGTTCCTGCTTTTGCCCTTTTTATTACTTTACCTTTTACTCCATACCTTCTGCCCCTTCCTGACATGCTCTGGTTTTTAATTTCCCCACTTCCCCACTTTAATTTCAACACATGGGCGTATGATATTGTTGCTATCACAGAGACATGGTTGAGGGAGGGGCAGGACTGGCAGCTCAATATCCCAGGGTATAGAATCCTCAGGCGAGACAGACGGGGGTGTAAAAGAGGAGGGGATGTTGCAATATTCATCAAGGAGTCATTTACTGCTGTAAGGAGGGATGATATCTTAGCAGGTTCCTCTAATGAGGCCATATGTGTAGAAGTTAAAAACAAAAAGGGGGCAAGCACTTTGCTGGGAGTGTACTATAGGCCCCCAAACAGTCAGGGGGAGATAGAGGAACAGATATGTAGGCAAATCTCAGAAGTGCAGAAATAATAGGGTAATAATAGTAGGGGATTTCAACTTCCCCAATATTAACTGGGATAGTCAGAGTGTGAAAGGCTTAGAGGGTACAGAATTCTTAAAGTGCATCCAGGAGAGTTTTTTGAGCCAGCATGTAGAAAGTCCTACAAGAGAGGGGGCGGTACTGGACCTAATTCTAGGGAATGTAGCCAGGCAAGTGATGGAAGTGTCAGTAGGAGAGCATTTTGGTGACAGTGACCATAATTCGGTGAGATTTAAGGTAGTCATGGAAAAGGACAAAGATGGACCGGAAATAGTTTCTAAATTGGGGGAAGGCCGATTTTAAATATGATAAGGCAGGATCTGGCCAAAGTGGACTGGGATCAGCTACTTGTAGAAAAATCCACATCAGAGCAGTGGGAGTCTTTCAGAAAAGAAATAGAGAGAGTACAACGCCAACATGTTCCCGTAAAGGTCAAGGGTGGGACCAACAAGTCCAGGGAACCCTGGATGTCGAGAGATATACAAGAATGGATTAGGAAAGAAAGGGAGGCTTTTGGCAGATACAAAGGACTAAAAACAGTGGAAGTCCTAGAGGAGTATAGAAAGTGCAGGGGCTGCTTAAATAATAAATTAGGAGAGCGAAGAGGGGGCATGAGAAAACACTGGCAGGCAAAATAAAGGAAAATCCCAATGTGTTTCATAGGTATGTTAAGGGCAAGAGGATAACCAGGGAAAGAGTAGGGACCATTAGGGACTAAAGTGGGAATCTGTGTGTAGAGTCGGAAGATGTAGGTGAGGTTTTAAATGAATATTTTGCATCTGTGTTCACTATGGAGAAGGACGATGTAGGCATAGAAATCAGGCAGGGGGATTGTGATATACTTGAACAAATTAGTATTGAGAGGGAGGAGGTACTAGCGGTTTTAGCGGGCTTAAAAGTGGATAAATCTCCAGGCCCTGATGAGATGTATCCCAGGCTGCTGTGTGAGGCAAGGGAGGAGATTGCAGGGGCTCTGACACAAATTTTCAGAACCTCTCTGGCCACAGGGGAGTTGCCAGAGGGCTGGAGAACAGCTAACGTAGTACTATTGTTCAAGAAGGGTAGTAGGGATAAACCAGGGAATTACAGGCCAGTGAGCCTAACATCAGTGGTAGGGAAATTATCGGAAAAAATTCTGAGGGACAGAATTAGTCTCCACTTGGAGAGGCAAGGACTAATCAAGGATAGTCAGCATGGCTCTGTCAGGGGGAGATCATGTCTAACCAATTTGATTTAATTTTTCGAGCGGGTGACTAGGTGTGTGGATGAGGGTAGTGCAGTTGGTGTAGTCTACATGGACTTCAGTAAGGCTTTTGACAAAGTTCCGCATGGGAGACTGATCATGAAGGTAAGAGCCCATGGGATCCAGGGCAATTTGCCACATTGGATCCAAAATTGGCTTCGTGGCAGGAGGCAGAGGGTGATGGTCGAAGGTTGTTTTTGTGACTGGAAGCCTGTGTCCAGTGGTGTACCGCAGGGATCGGTGCTGGGTCCTTTGCTGTTTGTAGTGTACATTAATGATTTAGATATGAATGTGGGAGGTATGATCAGTAAGTTCGCAGATGACACGAAAATTGGTGGAGTGGTAATTAGTGAGGAGGGAAGCCTCAGGCTACAGGACGATATAGACGGGACGGTTAGATGGGCAGAACAGTGGCAAATGGAAATTAACCCTGAAAAGTGTGAGGTGATGCATTTTGGGAGGACTAACAAAGCAAAGGAATACACAATGAATGATAGGACCCTAGGAAGGACAGAGGATCAGAGGGACCTTGGTGTGCATGTACATAGATCCCTGAAGGCAGCAGGACAGGTAGATAAGGTGGTTAAAAAGGGATATGGCATACTTGCCTTCATTAGCTGAGGCATAGAATATAAGAGCAGGGAGGTTATGATGGAGCTGTACAAGACGCTAGTTAGGCCGCAGCTGGAATACTGTGTGCAGTTCTGGTCGCCACACTATAGGAAGAATGTGATTGCATTGTACAGGGTGCAGAGCAGATTCACCTGGGCTGGAGCGCTTCAGCTATGAGGAGAGACTGGACAGGCTGGGGTCGTTTTCCTTGGAGCAGAGAAGGCTGAGGGGGGACCTGATTGAGGTGTACAAAATTATGAGCGGCATAGATAGGACAGAGAGAAAGGAACTTTTCCCCTTAGTAGAGGGGTCAATAACCAGGGGGCATAGATTCAAGGTAAGGGGCAGGAGGTTTAGAGGGGATTTGAGGGAAAACTTTTTCACCCAGAGGGTGGTTGGAATCTGGAACTCACTGCCTGAAAGGGTGGTGGAGGCAGGAACCCTCACAACATTCAAGAAGCATTTAGATGAGCACTTGAAACACCATAGCATACAAGGCTACGGACCAAGTGCTGGAAAATGGGATTAGAATAGACAAGGCTTGATGGCTGGTGCGGACACGATGGGCCAAAGGGCCTCTTTCTGTGCTGTATAACTATTACTCTATGGCTGGAATCTCCATGTACAGTCCCAGGGTTAGAATCTCCATGTACAGTCCCAGGGTTGGAATCTCCATGTACAGTCCCAGGGTTGGAATCCCCATGTAGAGTCCCAGGGTTAGAATCTCCATGTACAGTCCCAGGGTTGGAATCTCCATGTACAGTCCCAGGGTTGGAATCCCCATGTACAGTCCCAGGGTTGGAATCTCCATGTACAGTCCCAGGGTTGGAATCCCCATGTACAGTCCCAGGGTTGGAATCCCCATGTACAGTCCCACGGTTGGAATCTCCATGTACAGTCCCAGGGTTGGAATCCCCATGTACAGTCCCAGGGTTGGAATCCCCATGTACAGTCCCAGGGTTGGAATCCCCATGTACAGTCCCAGGGTTAGAATCCCCATGTACAGTCCCAGGATTGGAATCCCCATGTACAGTCCCAGGATTAGAATCCCCATGTACAGTCCCAGGGTTGGAATCCCCATGTACAGCCCCAGGGTTGGAATCCCCATGTACAGTCCCAGGGTTGGAATCCCCATGTACAGTCCCAGGGTTGGAATCCCCATGTACAGTCCCAGGGTTGGAATCCCCATGTACAGTCCCAGGGTTGGAATCCCCATGTACAGTCCCTGGGTTGGAATCCCCATGTACAGTCCCAGGGTTGGAATCCCCATGTGCAGTCCCAGGGTTAGAATCCCCATGTGCAGTCCCAGGGTTAGAATCCCCATGTACACTCCCAGATTTGGAATCCCCATGTACAAGAAACACAACAACTTGCATTTATACAACAGAGGGAGCAATTCAGAGCCGGTTAGCATCAGGGTGGGCGGTGGATGTGGAACTCGGTCCCTGGCCTCCTGTGTTGGGCTTTCTTGTTGCATCAGTTTGAGCTGGAGTCGAGAGGGGGGAGAAGCTGCTGGGTTTAACCCCCAGTACTTCTGAGCCTAGTAGGACCCAACAATTTCCAATGTGAGACTGTGAAGGGAGGTGGATTCTAGGGGAGATTAAGTTGCTAAACAGACACTGTCCATGCAGTGTAAAAGATTATCGTTTTAGGAACAAGTATTTCCGTAGAGGCTTTCAATCCATTTTATATATACAGATTTTTTAAATGCATTCGATGTGGGTATCACTAGCTAGGCCAGCATATATTGCCAGTCCCCAGTTGCCCATTGAGAAGGTGATGCTAGGCCTTCTTCTTGAACCTCTGCAGTCCGTGTGGTGAAGGTACTTTCAGAATGCTGTTCGGTGAGTAGTGCCAGGATTTTCACCCAGTGACGATGTAGGACCGGCGATATATGCCCAAGTCAGGATAGTGTGTGACTTGGAGGGGAACTGGGAGGTGATGGTGTTCCCATGCACCTGCTGCCCTTGTCCTTCTAGGTGGTGGAGATCGTGTGTTTGGGAGGTGCTGTCAAAGTTCTAGTTGAGTTGCAGATATATAAAGTCACTCTCCTTTACTCCTCCCCCTCCCACCTCACTCGCTCTCCTCCCATAGAGGCCAGAGTCTAATGTAGGCCCAGACCGGGTGGTGGGTTCCTGTACTGGTGTTGCTAGACGTGCTCCTATCTAGTTATCCAGCCAGCTAAACACTCATTCAAATAATTGCTCGACAAGCGGGTTTGCTGTTTTGAAGCTTTACTTGAACAAATTTGTGAAACTGTAAACAAAGACAAAGTATGTTTTGTACATAGAACTGAGTACTATACATTAGATGTTACATAAGATATAAACATATTTATAACAATAGAATAGACTAATTGTATAACTAACTAGCACTGGAGCTAAACTTCGGTAACTACCAACTAATAACTTCTTATAAACAAAGTATTGTCAAATACTACACTGATAAAGTTGCTATCATGTTAACAAACAAAGATACTCACAGACATTGCGTCCTGCCCAGCATATAAGATGAGATGACACAGGATTGAGAATCCCTCATGGGAGATTCTCCATAACTCAGTAGGTTCTTTCTGGAATACTACTTCCGGGTTAAAACAGGAACAAGGTCAAATGACCTAATGCCAGACACTAACACTGCTATATACTAACTACCACTAGAGGGTGTTATCTGCATGTAATAAGTCCAGAACACTCCCCGTCTGGGGTCGTTAGCGACTCCACATAGTCCGAACTCTACTTGTCACTGGAGTCCTCTGGCGACAAAAGAAGAACCACCTCAGAGACAGGCCGAGAGAAGACCTTTGCTGTTCCTTCCTTGTCGACTCTCAAGTCCACCTTTCTCACTCTCCCATCCTGGTTGGGATGGGACGTCACGATGATAGCCATAGGCCACTCATATTCCTTTTTGCCTGACTGTCCTTCATCAAGACACCATCTCCTTCTTTGAGATCTGGCCTCTTGTCCTGCCACTTGCGTCGGCTCTGCAGTGTGTTGAGGTACTCCCATCGCCACCTGCCCCAAAACGTGTCTGCCAGACTCTGAACCCCTTTCCATTCTTCCTTGAAGAGTTCTCTTTCCCCAAACTCTTCTGGAGGACAAGGGGAAACACCTGCCTTCTGGGTCAAAAGCATGGCCGGAGTGAGGATGAGGGGCGATTCTGGGCCTGAAGATACGGGGATGAGGGGCCTTGCATTCATCACGGCGGTGACCTCAGCCATCAGTGTGGTCAAGACTTCATGTGTGAGGCACGACGATCTACCTTGGAGAAGCATGCAGTCGAGGATGCGGCGGGCAATGCCAATCATGCGCTCCCATGCGCCACCCATGTGGGATGAGTGAGGTGGGTTGAATACCCAGGTACATTTCTGTTCTTGGAGATACTTCTCCACACTCTCTGAGCTGGAACTTGATCCATCCATCTTCAGCTCTCTGCAAGCGCCAACAAAGTTTGTGCCGCAATCCGAGCGTATTTGCTTTGCCGGGCCTCTGATTGAGAAAAACCTTCTCAGAGCGTTTATGAAGCTGGAGGCGCTCATTGTTTCTATAACTTCGATGTGTACGGCTCTTGTGGACATACATGAGAACATCACCGCCCACCTTTTGCTATTGGCGTGTCCTCCTCTGGTGCGACATGAGACCACGTCCCATGGTCCGAAGACGTCTACGCCTACATAGGTGAAAGGTAGTGCCACTTGTAGCCGCTCGGCTGGCAGATTTGCCATCTGTTGGTGCTCCGTCTTCCCACGGAGTTTCTTGCAGGTGACACATTTGAAAAGCATGCCGCTGATACATCTCTTAGCTCCAACCAACCAGAGGCCGTCTGCTCTGATGGCACCTTCGGTGAACTGTCTGCCCTGGTGCTTCACAGCCTCATGATGATGACGCACAAGCAGAGTGGCCAGGTGATGACGACCTGGAATGAGGATGGGGTTGGTTGCATTTGTTCCTAGTTGAGACTGCGATATGCGTCCCCCAACTCTGAGAAGTCCGTCGGTGTCGACGATAGGATGCAGCTTCCATAGACTGCTGTGAGGGGGTAGGTTGCATTCTGCTGCTATGCACTTCAACTCTTCTGAGTAACACTCGTGTTGGACACTCTTTATCACAAGGATTTTAGCTCTCTTGAGTTCCTCTTCAGAGGGACTCTTACGACAGATGTGCCACCCATGGCAGCCACTCTCTTGTGTAGGCTGGGAGAAGGTCTGAGCTATGTGGGTTAGGCGTGCTACCATCTTTATGAGAGTGTTCCATTTGGAGAAACGCTCGAAGCGTTTGGTGCTCATCAGGTCCTTAGAGATTTGAGTAACGTTCGCTGTGACTTGTGGGCGTATCTCGGAGTCAGAAACAGGGTTGAGGAGGTCGAATGACTCATTGAGTTCGGAGGAGTGCAGGGACTGATCCTGAAGAAAAGCAGGTCCTGACAGCCAAGTCGTGCTGCTGAAAAGGGACGCCATTACAGATCTAGACCCATGGTCAGCTGGGTTCAGGTCTGTGGGAACGTACCTCCATGTGGACTGTCGAATACGTTGGACCCTGTTGTTCACGTATACGTAGAACCGTCTACTTTGGTTATGGATGTATCCTAGCACCACTTTGCTGTCTATATAATACATGATGCTGTCGAACTTCAGATCAATCTCCTCTACGATGAACTCTGCAATCTCAACTGCTAATATTGCTGCGCACAGTTCCAATCTGGGTATGGTGAGGTCTGGCTGGGGTGCCAACTTGGCCTTACCAAAGACGAAGCCGACTTTGCTTTGTCCATCTTGAGTGGTGACCTTCAGATAAGCCACACCTGCAATGGCCTTAGCGGATGCGTCTGCAAAGACACAAAGTTCTTTGAATTGGGCATTTGAGGGAGAGAAGGATGTATAGGAGCGAGGTATTTGGATCTCCTGTAAGTCTTGAAGTGAGTCTCTCCATCTGTCCCACTCTGCTTCCATCTCTTCAGGGAGGGGTGAATCCCACTCTTCAGCGCATGTGGAGAGTTCCCTGAGGAGCAGCCTGCCTTGTATGGTGACAGGGGCTAAGAAGCCGAGAGGGTCGTATAGGCTGTTGACTGTAGAGAGCACTCCTCTACATGTGAAGGGTTTCTTGTCATCTAAGGCTTGGAACGTGAACATGTCTGTTGCTATGTTCCAAGACACTCCTAGGCTACGCTGTAGGGGGAGGTCATCAGTGAAGAGGTCTAGATCCTTGACGTCCTTAGCACGATCTTCAGGGGGGAATGCCTCCATCACTGCTGGTCTGTTAGAGGCTATCTTGTGTAGCCTGAGGTTGGATAGTGCAAGTAGTTCCTGAGCTCGTCCAAGGGTACTGATGGCCTCTGCTTCGGTCGGGAATGACTTCAGTGCATCGTCGACGTAGAACTCTCGTTCGATGAACCCTCTCACATCACTGCCAAAGTCATCTTCTTCTTCCTTGGCAGTCCTCCTTAGTCCGTATATGGCGACAGCAGGGGACGGGCTATTCCCGAAGACATGGACACGCATTCTGTAGTCCACAATGTCTCTGTTGGGGTCATTGTTGCGATACCACAGGAAGCGGAGGAAGTCTCTGTGGTCTTCTCTCACCACAAAGCAGTGGAACATGTGCTGGATATCGGCAGTGATGGCGACGGGCTCTTTCCTGAATCTCATGAGTACCCCCAAGAGGCTGTTGTTGAGGTCGGGCCCTGTGAGGAGTATGTCGTTGAGAGAGACTCCCTGATATGGTGCACTGGAGTCAAACACCACGCGGATCTGTTCCGGCTTTTTGGGGCGATAGACTCTGAAGGAAGGGAGGTACCAACACTCTTGGCCTTCCTGGAGTGGGGGAGCTATCTCTGCATGATCGTTGACAAGCATTTTCTTGACAAACTCTCGGAAGTGTGCTTTCATCTTCGGCTTCTTCTCTAGTGTACGAGGGAGTGAGCTGAGACGATTATAGGCATACTCCCTCTTGTTCAGCAGCCGTCGTCTGGGGATCTGGAAGGGTAAGGGTGCAACCCAGCTGTTAGAGATGTCACGAGAGACCTCATTGTCCATAATCTGGAGGAATCTCATGTCGTCGATCGATGGAGCAAGTTTGTGGTCATTGGCGGTGCGACAGAAGACTGACTGACCCGGGTTCTCTCCAGTGAGCATCATAAGAACATAAGAAATAGGAGCAGGAGTAGGCCAATCAGCCCCTCAAGCCTGCTCCGCCATTCAATAAGATCATGGCTGATCTGATCCTAACCGCCAATTTACTATCACAGAAACATCTCCTGAATCTAACAGAATTTGACACACGAAATAGGAGCAGGATCAGGCTACACGGCCCCTGGGCCCGCTCCGCTACCCACAGGGCCATGACCGATCTGAACCTAGATTCATGTCCAAATTCCTGCCCGCTCCCCGTAACCCTTAATTCCCGTTACTTTTAGGAAACTGTCTATTTCTGTTTTAAATTTATGTAATGATGTAGCTTCTACAGCTTTTTGGGGCAGCATATTCCATGGACCTACCACCCTCTGAGTGAAGTAGTTCCTCCTCATCTCAGTTTTGAAAGAGCAGCCCCTTATTCTAAGACTATGCCCCCTAGTTCTAGTTTCACCCATCATCGGGAACATCCTCCCCGCATCCACCCAATCCAACCCCTTCACAATCTTATATGTTTCAATAAGATCGCCTCTCATTCTTCTGAACTCCAATGAGTAGAGTCCCAATCTACTCAACCTCTCCTCATATGTCCATCCCCTCATCCCCGGGATTAACCGAGTGAACCTTCTTTGTACTGACTCGAGAGCAAGTATGTCCTTTCTTAAGTATGGACACCAAAACTGTACGCAGTATTCCAGGTGCGGTCTCACCAATACTTTGTAAAACTGAAGCAATACCTCCCTATTTTTATATTCTATCCCCCTAGCAATGAAAGCCAACATTCCATTGGCCTTCTTAATCACTTGCTGCACCTGCATACTAACCTTTTGAGTTTCGTGCACCAGGACCCCCAGATCCCTTTGTACTTCAGTACTTTCCAGTTTCTTGCCATTAAGATAATAACTTGCTCTACGATTTTTCCTGCCAAAGTGCATAACCTCACACTTTCCAGTATTGTATTCCATCTGCCAAATCTCTGCCCACTTACTTAGCCTGTCTATGTCCCCTTGCAGGTTTTTTATGTCCTCCTCAATCACTACTTTCCCTCCCATCTTAGTATCATCTGCAAACTTTGATATGTTACACTCGGTCCCCTCCTCCAAATTGTTAATATAGATTGTAAAGAGTTGGGGACCCAGCACTGACCCCTGCGGAACACCACTAGTTACTGATTGCTAGTCTGAGAATGAACCATTTATCCCAACTCTCTGCCTTCTGTTAGATAGCCAATCCTCTATCCATGCCAGAATATTACCCCCAATCCCGTGATTTTTTATCTTAAGCAATAATCTTTTGTGTGGCACCTTGTCAAATGCCTTTTGGAAGTCTAAATACACTACGTCCGCTGGTTCCACTTTATCCACCCTATATGTTACTTCCTCAAAGAACTCCAGCAAATTTGTCAAACATGACTTCCCCTTCATAAAACCATGCTGACTTTGTCCTATTAAATTATGATTATCCAAATGTCCTGTTACTGTCTCCTTAATAATGGACTCCAAAATTTTACCTACCACAGATGTTAGGCTAACCGGTCTATAGTTTCCAGCCTTCTGTCTACTGCCCTTTTTAAATAAGGGTGTTACATTAGCAGTTTTCCAGTCTGCCGGGACCTTTGCTGAGTCCAGGGAGTTTTGGAAAATTATTACCAATGCATCCACAATCCCTACAGCCACTTCCCTCAAGACCCTAGGCGTATGCCATCAGGTCCAGGTGATTTATCCACCTTGAGTCCCATTATTTTACCGAGTACCACTTCCTTAGTGATTTTGATCGTGTTTAGCTCCTCCCCCACTATAGCTCCCTGTTTGTCCAGTGTTGGGATATTCTTAGTGTCTTCTACTGTAAAGACTGACATAAAATATTCATTCAGTGTTTTTGCCATCTCCATATTTCCCACCATTAATTTCCCGGTCTCATCCTCTAAGGGGCCAACATTTACTTTAGCCACCCTTTTTCTTCTAATATAACTATAAAAACTCTTACTATCTGTTTTTATATTTTTTGCTAATTTACTTTCAGAATCTATCTTCCCTTTCTTAATCAATCTTTTTGTTATTTTTTGCTGTCTTTTAAAGTTTTCCCAATCCTCTATCCTCCCACTAGATTTGGCTACCTTATATGCCCTTGTTTTTAGTTGAATACTATCCTTAATTTCTTTACTTAGCCACGGATGGCTGTCTTTCTTTTACACCCTTTTCTTCTCAGTGGAATATATATTTTTTGGAAGTTGTAAAATAACTCCTTAAATGTCCACCACTGATCATGTATCGTCTTACCCTTTAATCTTTTTTCCCAATCCACTCTACTCAATTCCGCTCTCATACCTTCATAGTCTCCTTTATTCAAGCTTAGCACGCTTGTTTGAGATCCAACCTTCTCACCCTCTAATTGATTATGGAATTCAACCATGTTATGGTCACTCATTCCAAGGGGATCCTTTACTGGGACATTTTTAATTAATCCTGTCTCGTTACACAGGACCAGATCTGAGGTTGCTTGCCCCTGGTCGGTTCAGTTACATACTGCTGAAGAAACCCATCCCTAATACACTCAATGAACTCATCCTCAAGGCAGCCCCGCCCAATTTGATTTGTCCAATTAATATGATCGATAAAATCCCCCATAATTATAGATGTTCCCTTATTACAAGCCTCAACTATTTCCTGATTGATACTCCGTCCAACAGATTTGCAACTGCTCGGAGGCCGATAGACTACGCCCACTAGTGCTTTTTTCCCCTTATTATTCCTTATCTCCACTCAAACTGTTTCATTATCCTGATCTTTTGACCCAATATCATTTCTCTGTATTACAGTGATTCCTTCCTTTATTAACATAGCCACCCCACCTCCCCTTCCTTCCTGCCTGTCCTTCCTGATCGTTAAATAACCGGGTATGTTTAATTCCGAGGCATTGTCACCCTGCAGCCATGTTTCTGTAATGGCCACAAGATCATACCCATATGTAGTTATTTGTGCCATTAACTCATCTATTTTGTTACGAATGCTACGTGCATTCAGATAGAGAACTTTCAAATATGTTTTGTGACACTTAGTTCCTGCTTTTGCCCTTTTTATTACTTTACCTTTTACTCCATACCTTCTGCCCCTCCCTGACACGCTCTGGTTTTTAATTTCCCCACTGCTACCTAAGTCTATGACCTTCTCTGTTGTCATTTTTATTATTTGCTCTCGAGGAACCTCCCCCCCACTAGTTAGTTTAAAGCCCTCTCTACAGCCCTAGTTATATGATCCACCAGGACTCTAGTCCCAGCACTGGCCAAGTGAAGCCCGTCCCAATGGAACAGCTCCCTCCTGCCCCAGTACTGGTGCCAGTGTCCCAGGAAGCAAAACCCATTTCTCCCACACCAGTCTTTGAGCCACGCATTTAACTCTCTAATTTTATTTGTCCTAGCCAAATTCGCTCGTGGCTCAGGTAATAATCCAGAGATGATTACCCTTGTGGTTCTGCTTTTTAATTTGGCCCCTAGCTGCTCAAACTCCCTCAGCAGAACTTCCTTCCTTGTCCTATCTATGTCGTTGGTACCAACATGGACCACGACAACTGGATCCTCCCCCTCCCACTACAAGTTTCTCTCCAGTCCAGAGGAGATGTCCTTAACCTTGGCACCGGGCAGGCAACACAGCCTTCGGGACTCTCGCTTTCGGCTGCAAAGAACTCTACCTATCCCCGTAACGATACTATCCCCTACCACTACAACATTTATTTTAACTCCCCCCACTTGAATGGACCCCCGCTCCATGGTGCTGTGGCCAGGTTGCTCATCCTCGCCGCAGTTCCTGTTCCCATCCTCACAGGGAGTAAGAGCCTCAAACCTGTTGGACAAGTGCAAGGGCTGCGGCTCCTCCAACACTACCTCCTGGATCCCCGTACCTGCCTCACTTCTAGTCACTCCATCCTGGCCCTGGCCACGGAATACATCTGAATTAATTAATCTAATTGGTGTGACTACCTCATGATACACAGAGTCCAGGTAGCTCTCCCCCTCCCTGATGTGTCTCAGTGTTTGAAGCTCGGACTCCAGCTCTTCAACACGGAGCCGGAATTCCTCAAGCAGCCAACACTTACTGCAAATGTGATCACCGTGAGCATCAATGGTGTCCACCAGCTCCCACATATTGCAGCAGCAACACATCACCTGATCTCCCATTCTATGTAATTAATTAAATTTGATATTATTTTTAAATACCCTCTGTCCCGATTCTAGATGATGAATATCGCACCTTAGAAACTATAAACCAAAGAGATTTAAGCTTAAAAAGGGAGAAATACTTACCAACCAATCACTTACCCGCTTTCTGGTGACGTCACACTTGGATTACTTTTTACCTCTCTCCTTCCCTCCGAGTTCCCAGACCGGTACGCCTTCCCTGGTCTCTGGGACTTTTATAGCCCCACTGCTGCCGCTGAATTCCCGCCGACGCTGTGAGGCCTTACCTGGTCTCTGGGACTTTTATAGCCCCGCTGCTGCCGCTGAATTCCCGCCGACGCTGTGAGGCCTTACCTGGTCTCTGGGACTTTTATAGCCCCGCTGCTGCCGCTGAATTCCCGCCGACGCTGTGAGGCCTTACCTGGTCTCTGGGACTTTTATAGCCCCGCTGCTGCCGCTGAATTCCCACCGACGCTGTGAGGCCTTCCCTGGTCTCTGGGACTTTTATAGCCCCGCTGCTGCCGCTGAATTCCCGCCGACGCTGTGAGGCCTTCCCTGGTCTCTGGGACTTTTATAGCCCCGCTGCTGTCGCTGAATTCCCGCCGACGCACTGAGGCCTTCCCTGGTCTCTGGGGCTTTTATAGCCCCACTGCTGCCGCTGAATTCCCGCCGACGCTGTGAGGCCTTCCCTGGTCTCTGGGGCTTTTATAGCCCCGCTGCTGCCGCTGAATTCCCGCCGACGCTGTGAGGCCTTCCCTGGTCTCTGGGACTTTTATAGCCCCGCTGCTGTCGCTGAATTCCCGCCGACGCACTGAGGCCTTCCCTGGTCTCTGGGGCTTTTATAGCCCCACTGCTGCCGCTGAATTCCCGCCGACGCTGTGAGGCCTTCCCTGGTCTCTGGGACTTTTATAGCCCCGCTGCTGTCGCTGAATTCCCGCCGACGCACTGAGGCCTTCCCTGGTCTCTGGGGCTTTTATAGCCCCACTGCTGCCGCTGAATTCCCGCCGACGCTGTGAGGCCTTCCCTGGTCTCTGGGGCTTTTATAGCCCCGCTGCTGCCGCTGAATTCCCGCCGACGCTGTGAGGCCTTACCTGGGTCTCTGGGACTTTTATAGCCCCACTGCTGCCGCTGAATTCCCGCCGACGCTGTGAGGCCTTCCCTGGTCTCTGGGACTTTTATAGCCCCGCTGCTGCCGCTGAATTCCCGCCGACGCTGTGAGGCCTTCCCTGGTCTCTGGGACTTTTATAGCCCCGCTGCTGTCGCTGAATTCCCGCCGACGCTGTGAGGCCTTACCTGGTCACTGGGACTTTTATAGCCCCGCTGCTCCCGCTGAATTCCCGCCGACACTGTGAGGCCTTCCCTGGTCACTGGGACTTTTATAGCCCCGCTGCTGCCGCTGAATTCCCGCCGACGCACTGAGGCCTTCCCTGGTCTCTGGGACTTTTATAGCCCCGCTGCTGCCGCTGAATTCCCGCCGACGCTGTGAGGCCTTCCCTGGTCTCTGGGACTTTTATAGCCCCGCTGCTGCCGCTGAATTCCCGCCGACGCACTGAGGCCTTCCCTGGTCTCTGGGACTTTTATAGCCCCGCTGCTGCCGCTGAATTCCCGCCGACGCACTGAGGCCTTCCCTGGTCTCTGGGACTTTTATAGCCCCGCTGCTGCCGCTGAATTCCCACCGACGCTGTGAGGCCTTCCCTGGGTCTCTGGGACTTTTATAGCCCCACTGCTGCTGCTGAATTCCCACCGACGCTGTGAGGCCTTCCCTGGTCTCTGGGACTTTTATAGCCTCGCTGCTGCCGCTGAATTCCCACCGACGCTGTGAGGCCTTCCCTGGGTCTCTGGGACTTTTATAGCCCCGCTGCTGCCGCTGAATTCCCACCGACGCTGTGAGGCCTTACCTGGTCTCTGGGACTTTTATAGCCCCGCTGCTGCCGCTGAGTTCCCGCCGACGCACTGAGGCCTTACCTGGTCTCTGGGACTTTTATAGCCCCGCTGCTGCCGCTGAATTCCCGCCGACGCTGTGAGGTCTTCCCTGGTCTCTGGGACTTTTATAGCCCCGCTGCTGCCGCTGAATTCCCGCCGACGCTGTGAGGCCTTCCCTGGTCTCTGGGACTTTTATAGCCCCGCTGCTGCCGCTGAATTCCCGCCGACGCTGTGAGGCCTTACCTGGTCTCTGGGACTTTTATAGCCCCGCTGCTGCCGCTGAATTCCCGCCGACGCTGTGAGGCCTTCCCTGGTCTCTGGGACTTTTATAGCCCCGCTGCTGCCGCTGAATTCCCACCGACGCACTGAGGCCTTACCTGGTCTCTGGGACTTTTATAGCCCCGCTGCTGTCGCTGAATTCCCACCGACGCACTGAGGCCTTACCTGGTCACTGGGACTTTTATAGCCCCGCTGCTGTCGCTGAATTCCCACCGACGCACTGAGGCCTTCCCTGGTCTCTGGGACTTTTATAGCCCCGCTGCTGTCGCTGAATTCCCGCCGACGCTGTGAGGCCTTCCCTGGTCTCTGGGACTTTTATAGCCCCGCTGCTGTCGCTGAATTCCCGCCGACGCTGTGAGGCCTTACCTGGGTCTCTGGGACTTTTATAGCCCCGCTGCTGTCGCTGAATTCCCGCCGACGCTGTGAGGCCTTACCTGGTCACTGGGACTTTTATAGCCCCGCTGCTGTCGCTGAATTCCCGCCGACGCTGTGAGGCCTTACCTGGTCTCTGGGACTTTTATAGCCCCGCTGCTGTCGCTGAATTCCCGCCGACGCTGTGAGGCCTTACCTGGTCTCTGGGACTTTTATAGCCCCGCTGCTGTCGCTGAATTCCCGCCGACGCTGTGAGGCCTTACCTGGTCACTGGGACTTTTATAGCCCCGCTGCTGTCGCTGAATTCCCGCCGACGCTGTGAGGCCTTACCTGGTCTCTGGGACTTTTATAGCCCCGCTGCTGTCGCTGAATTCCCGCCGACGCTGTGAGGCCTTACCTGGTCTCTGGGACTTTTATAGCCCCGCTGCTGTCGCTGAATTCCCGCCGACGCTGTGAGGCCTTCCCTGGTCTCTGGGACTTTTATAGCCCCGCTGCTGCCGCTGAATTCCCGCCGACGCTGTGAGGCCTTACCTGGGTCTCTGGGACTTTTATAGCCCCGCTGCTGCCGCTGAATTCCCGCCGACGCTGTGAGGCCTTACCTGGTCTCTGGGACTTTTATAGCCCCGCTGCTGTCGCTGAATTCCCGCCGACGCTGTGAGGCCTTCCCTGGTCTCTGGGACTTTTATAGCCCCGCTGCTGCCGCTGAATTCCCGCCGACGCTGTGAGGCCTTACCTGGTCTCTGGGACTTTTATAGCCCCACTGCTGCCGCTGAATTCCCGCCGACGCTGTGAGGCCTTACCTGGTCTCTGGGACTTTTATAGCCCCGCTGCTGCCGCTGAATTCCCACCGACGTTGTGAGGCCTTACCTGGTCTCTGGGACTTTTATAGCCCCACTGCTGCCGCTGAATTCCCGCCGACGCTGTGAGGCCTTACCTGGTCTCTGGGACTTTTATAGCCCCACTGCTGCCGCTGAATTCCCGCCGACGCTGTGAGGCCTTCCCTGGTCTCTGGGACTTTTATAGCCCCACTGCTGCCGCTGAATTCCCACCGACGCTGTGAGGCCTTACCTGGTCTCTGGGACTTTTATAGCCCCACTGCTGTCGCTGAATTCCCGCCGACGCTGTGAGGCCTTACCTGGTCTCTGGGACTTTTATAGCCCCGCTGCTGCCGCTGAATTCCCCCCGACGCTGTGAGGCCTTCCCTGGTCTCTGGGACTTTTATAGCCCCGCTGCTGCCACTGAATTCCCGCCAACGCTGTGAGGCCTTACCTGGTCTCTGGGACTTTTATAGCCCCGCTGCTGTCGCTGAATTCCCGCCGACGCTGTGAGGCCTTACCTGGTCTCTGGGACTTTTATAGCCCCGCTGCTGCCGCTGAATTCCCGCCGACGCTGTGAGGCCTTCCCTGGTCTCTGGGACTTTTATAGCCCCACTGCTGCCGCTGAATTCCCGCCAACGCTGTGAGGCCTTACCTGGTCACTGGGACTTTTATAGCCCCGCTGCTGCCGCTGAATTCCCGCCGACGCTGTGAGGCCTTACCTGGTCACTGGGACTTTTATAGCCCCACTGCTGTCGCTGAATTTCCGCCGACGCTGTGAGGCCTTCCCTGGTCTCTGGGACTTTTATAGCCCCACTGCTGCCGCTGAATTCCCGCCAACGCTGTGAGGCCTTACCTGGTCTCTGGGACTTTTATAGCCCCGCTGCTGCCGCTGAGTTCCCGCCGACGCTGTGAGGCCTTACCTGGGTCTCTGGGACTTTTATAGCCCCGCTGCTGCCACTGAATTCCCGCCAACGCTGTGAGGCCTTACCTGGTCTCTGGGACTTTTATAGCCCCGCTGCTGCCGCTGAATTCCCGCCGACGCTGTGAGGCCTTACCTGGTCTCTGGGACTTTTATAGCCCCGCTGCTGCCACTGAATTCCCGCCAACGCTGTGAGGCCTTACCTGGTCTCTGGGACTTTTATAGCCCCGCTGCTGCCGCTGAATTCCCGCCAACGCTGTGAGGCCTTACCTGGTCTCTGGGACTTTTATAGCCCCACTGCTGCTGCTGAATTCCCACCGACACTGTGAGGCCTTACCTGGTCTCTGGGACTTTTATAGCCCCGCTGCTGCCGCTGAATTCCCGCCGACGCACTGAGGCCTTACCTGGTCTCTGGGACTTTTATAGCCCCACTGCTGCCGCTGAATTCCCACCGACGCTGTGAGGCCTTACCTGGTCTCTGGGACTTTTATAGCCCCGCTGCTGCTGCTGAATTCCCGCCGATGCACTGAGGCCTTCCCTGGTCTCTGGGACTTTTATAGCCCCGCTGCTCCCGCTGAATTCCCGCCGACACTGTGAGGCCTTACCTGGTCTCTGGGACTTTTATAGCCCCGCTGCTGCTGCTGAATTCCCGCCGATGCACTGAGGCCTTCCCTGGTCTCTGGGACTTTTATAGCCCCGCTGCTCCCGCTGAATTCCCGCCGACGCTGTGAGGCCTTCCCTGGTCTCTGGGACTTTTATAGCCCCGCTGCTCCCGCTGAATTCCCGCCGACGCTGTGAGGCCTTACCTGGTCTCTGGGACTTTTATAGCCCCGCTGCTGCCGCTGAATTCCCGCCGACGCTGTGAGGCCTTACCTGGTCTCTGGGACTTTTATAGCCCCGCTGCTGCCGCTGAATTCCCGCCGACGCTGTGAGGCCTTCCCTGGTCTCTGGGACTTTTATAGCCCCGCTGCTGCCGCTGAATTCCCACCGACACTGTGAGGCCTTACCTGGTCTCTGGGACTTTTATAGCCCCGCTGCTGCCGCTGAATTCCCGCCGACACTGTGAGGCCTTCCCTGGTCTCTGGGACTTTTATAGCCCCGCTGCTGCCGCTGAATTCCCACCGACGCTGTGAGGCCTTACCTGGTCTCTGGGACTTTTATAGCCCCACTGCTGCCGCTGAATTCCCGCCGACGTTGTGAGGCCTTCCCTGGGTCTCTGGGACTTTTATAGCCCCGCTGCTGCCGCTGAATTCCCGCCGACGCTGTGAGGCCTTACCTGGTCTCTGGGACTTTTATAGCCCCGCTGCTGCCGCTGAATTCCCCCCGACACTGTGAGGCCTTACCTGGTCTCTGGGACTTTTATAGCCCCACTGCTGCCGCTGAATTCCCGCCGACGCTGTGAGGCCTTACCTGGTCTCTGGGACTTTTATAGCCCCGCTGCTGCCGCTGAATTCCCGCCGACGCTGTGAGGCCTTCCCTGGTCTCTGGGACTTTTATAGCCCCACTGCTGCCGCTGAATTCCCGCCGACGCTGTGAGGCCTTACCTGGGTCTCTGGGACTTTTATAGCCCCACTGCTGCCGCTGAATTCCCACCGACGCTGTGAGGCCTTACCTGGTCTCTGGGACTTTTATAGCCCCGCTGCTGCCGCTGAATTCCCACCGACGTTGTGAGGCCTTACCTGGTCTCTGGGACTTTTATAGCCCCGCTGCCGCTGAATTCCCACCGACGCTGTGAGGCCTTACCTGGTCTCTGGGACTTTTATAGCCCCGCTGCTGCCGCTGAATTCCCGCCGACACTGTGAGGCCTTACCTGGTCTCTGGGACTTTTATAGCCCCACTGCTGCCGCTGAATTCCCGCCGACGCTGTGAGGCCTTCCCTGGGTCTCTGGGACTTTTATAGCCCCGCTGCTGCCGCTGAATTCCCGCCGACGCTGTGAGGCCTTCCCTGGTCTCTGGGACTTTTATAGCCCCGCTCCTGCCGCTGAATTCCCGCCGACGCTGTGAGGCCTTACCTGGTCTCTGGGACTTTTATAGCCCCGCTGCTGCCGCTGAATTCCCACCGACGCTGTGAGGCCTTACCTGGGTCTCTGGGACTTTTATAGCCCCGCTGCTGCCGCTGAATTCCCACCGACGCTGTGAGGCCTTACCTGGGTCTCTGGGACTTTTATAGCCCCGCTGCTGCCGCTGAATTCCCACCGACGCTGTGAGGCCTTCCCTGGTCTCTGGGACTTTTATAGCCCCGCTGCTGCCGCTGAATTCCCACCGACGCTGTGAGGCCTTACCTGGTCTCTGGGACTTTTATAGCCCCACTGCTGCCGCTGAATTCCCGCCGACGCTGTGAGGCCTTCCCTGGTCTCTGGGACTTTTATAGCCCCGCTGCTGCCGCTGAATTCCCGCCGACGCTGTGAGGCCTTACCTGGTCTCTGGGACTTTTATAGCCCCGCTGCTGCCACTGAATTCCCGCCGACGCTGTGAGGCCTTACCTGGTCTCTGGGACTTTTATAGCCCCGCTGCTGCCACTGAATTCCCGCCGACGCTGTGAGGCCTTACCTGGTCTCTGGGACTTTTATAGCCCCGCTGCTGCCGCTGAATTCCCGCCGACGTTGTGAGGCCTTACCTGGTCTCTGGGACTTTTATAGCCTCGCTGCTGCCACTGAATTCCCGCCGACGCTGTGAGGCCTTACCTGGTCTCTGGGACTTTTATAGCCCCGCTGCTGCCACTGAATTCCCGCCGACGCTGTGAGGCCTTACCTGGTCTCTGGGACTTTTATAGCCCCGCTGCTGCCACTGAATTCCCGCCGACGCTGTGAGGCCTTACCTGGTCTCTGGGACTTTTATAGCCCCGCTGCTGCCGCTGAATTCCCGCCGACGTTGTGAGGCCTTACCTGGTCTCTGGGACTTTTATAGCCTCGCTGCTGCCACTGAATTCCCGCCGACGCTGTGAGGCCTTACCTGGGTCACTGGGACTTTTATAGCCCCGCTGCTGCCGCTGAATTCCCGCCGACGTTGTGAGGCCTTACCTGGTCTCTGGGACTTTTATAGCCTCGCTGCTGCCACTGAATTCCCGCCGACGCTGTGAGGCCTTACCTGGGTCACTGGGACTTTTATAGCCCCGCTGCTGCCGCTGAATTCCCGCCGACGTTGTGAGGCCTTACCTGGTCTCTGGGACTTTTATAGCCTCGCTGCTGCCGCTGAATTCCCGCCGACGCACTGAGGCCTTCCCTGGTCTCTGGGACTTTTATAGCCCCGCTGCTGCCGCTGAATTCCCCCCGACACTGTGAGGCCTTCCCTGGTCTCTGGGACTTTTATAGCCCCGCTGCTGCCGCTGAATTCCCGCCGACGCTGTGAGGCCTTACCTGGTCTCTGGGACTTTTATAGCCCCACTGCTGCCGCTGAATTCCCACCGACGTTGTGAGGCCTTCCCTGGTCTCTGGGACTTTTATAGCCCCGCTGCTGCCGCTGAATTCCCGCCGACGCTGTGAGGCCTTCCCTGGTCTCTGGGACTTTTATAGCCCCGCTGCTGCCGCTGAATTCCCGCCGACGCACTGAGGCCTTCCCTGGTCTCTGGGACTTTTATAGCCCCGCTGCTGCCGCTGAATTCCCCCCGACACTGTGAGGCCTTACCTGGGTCTCTGGGACTTTTATAGCCCCGCTGCTGCCGCTGAATTCCTGCCGACGTTGTGAGGCCTTCCCTGGTCTCTGGGACTTTTATAGCCCCGCTGCTGCCGCTGAATTCCTGCCGACGTTGTGAGGCCTTACCTGGGTCTCTGGGACTTTTATAGCCCCGCTGCTGCCGCTGAATTCCCGCCGACGCACTGAGGCCTTCCCTGGGTCTCTGGGACTTTTATAGCCCCGCTGCTGCCGATGAATTCCCACCGACGCACTGAGGCCTTACCTGGGTCTCTGGGACTTTTATAGCCCCACTGCTGCCGCTGAATTCCCGCCAACGCTGTGAGGCCTTACCTGGTCTCTGGGACTTTTATAGCCCCGCTGCTGCCGCTGAATTCCCGCCAACGCTGTGAGGCCTTACCTGGTCTCTGGGACTTTTATAGCCCCGCTGCTGCCGCTGAATTCCCACCGACGCACTGAGGCCTTACCTGGTCTCTGGGACTTTTATAGCCCCGCTGCTGCCGATGAATTCCCACCGACGCACTGAGGCCTTACCTGGTCTCTGGGACTTTTATAGCCTCGCTGCTGCCGCTGAATTCCCGCCGACGCTGTGAGGCCTTACCTGGGTCTCTGGGACTTTTATAGCCCCGCTGCTGCCGCTGAATTCCCACCGACGCTGTGAGGCCTTACCTGGGTCTCTGGGACTTTTATAGCCCCGCTGCTGCCGCTGAATTCCCACCGACACTGTGAGGCCTTACCTGGTCTCTGGGACTTTTATAGCCCCGCTGCTGCCGCTGAATTCCCGCCGACGCACTGAGGCCTTCCCTGGTCTCTGGGACTTTTATAGCCCCGCTGCTGCCGCTGAATTCCCCCCGACGCTGTGAGGCCTTACCTGGTCTCTGGGGCTTTTATAGCCCCGCTGCTGCCGCTGAATTCCTGCCGACGCTGTGAGGCCTTCCCTGGTCTCTGGGACTTTTATAGCCCCGCTGCTGCCGCTGAATTCCCGCCGACGCTGTGAGGCCTTACCTGGTCTCTGGGGACTTTTATAGCCCCGCTGCTGCCGCTGAATTCCCGCCGACGCTGTGAGGCCTTACCTGGTCTCTGGGACTTTTATAGCCTCGCTGCTGCCGCTGAATTCCCGCCGACGCACTGAGGCCTTCCCTGGTCTCTGGGACTTTTATAGCCCCGCTGCTGCCGCTGAATTCCTGCCGACGCTGTGAGGCCTTACCTGGTCTCTGGGACTTTTATAGCCCCGCTGCTGCCGCTGAATTCCCGCCGACGTTGTGAGGCCTTACCTGGTCTCTGGGGACTTTTATAGCCCCGCTGCCGCCGCTGAATTCCTGCCGACGCACTGAGGCCTTACCTGGTCTCTGGGACTTTTATAGCCCCGCTGCTGCCGCTGAATTCCTGCCGACGCACTGAGGCCTTACCTGGTCTCTGGGGACTTTTATAGCCCCGCTGCTGCCGCTGAATTCCCGCCGACGCACTGAGGCCTTCCCTGGTCTCTGGGACTTTTATAGCCCTGCTGCTGCCGCTGAATTCCCGCCGACGCACTGAGGCCTTCCCTGGTCTCTGGGACTTTTATAGCCCTGCTGCTGCCGCTGAATTCCCGCCGACGCTGTGAGGCCTTCCCTGGTCTCTGGGACTTTTATAGCCCCGCTGCTGCCGCTGAATTCCCGCCGACGCTGTGAGGCCTTACCTGGTCTCTGGGACTTTTATAGCCCCACTGCTGCCGCTGAATTCCCGCCGACACTGTGAGGCCTTCCCTGGTCTCTGGGACTTTTATAGCCCCACTGCTGCCGCTGAATTCCCGCCGACGCTGTGAGGCCTTCCCTGGTCTCTGGGACTTTTATAGCCCCGCTGCTCCCGCTGAATTCCCACCGACACTGTGAGGCCTTCCCTGGTCTCTGGGACTTTTATAGCCCCGCTGCTCCCGCTGAATTCCCCCCGACACTGTGAGGCCTTCCCTGGTCTCTGGGACTTTTATAGCCCCACTGCTGCCGCTGAATTCCCGCCGACGCTGTGAGGCCTTCCCTGGTCTCTGGGACTTTTATAGCCTCGCTGCTGCCGCTGAATTCCCGCCGACGCTGTGAGGCCTTCCCTGGTCTCTGGGACTTTTATAGCCTCGCTGCTGCCGCTGAATTCCCGCCGACGCTGTGAGGCCTTCCCTGGTCTCTGGGACTTTTATAGCCCCGCTGCTGCCGCTGAATTCCTGCCGACGCTGTGAGGCCTTACCTGGTCTCTGGGACTTTTATAGCCCCGCTGCTGCCGCTGAATTCCCGCCGACGCTGTGAGGCCTTACCTGGTCTCTGGGACTTTTATAGCCCCGCTGCTGCCGCTGAATTCCCGCCGACGTTGTGAGGCCTTACCTGGTCTCTGGGACTTTTATAGCCCCGCTGCTGCCGCTGAATTCCCGCCGACGCTGTGAGGCCTTACCTGGGTCTCTGGGACTTTTATAGCCCCGCTGCTGCCGCTGAATTCCTGCCGACGCTGTGAGGCCTTACCTGGTCTCTGGGGACTTTTATAGCCCCGCTGCTGCCGCTGAATTCCCGCCGACGTTGTGAGGCCTTACCTGGGTCTCTGGGACTTTTATAGCCCCGCTGCTGCCGCTGAATTCCCACCGACGCTGTGAGGCCTTACCTGGTCTCTGGGACTTTTATAGCCCCGCTCCTGCCGCTGAATTCCCGCCGACGCTGTGAGGCCTTACCTGGTCTCTGGGACTTTTATAGCCTCGCTGCTGCCGCTGAATTCCCGCCGACGTTGTGAGGCCTTACCTGGGTCTCTGGGACTTTTATAGCCCCGCTGCTGCCGCTGAATTCCCACCGACGCTGTGAGGCCTTACCTGGTCTCTGGGACTTTTATAGCCCCGCTCCTGCCGCTGAATTCCCGCCGACGCTGTGAGGCCTTCCCTGGTCTCTGGGACTTTTATAGCCCCGCTGCTGCCGCTGAATTCCCGCCGACGCTGTGAGGCCTTACCTGGTCTCTGGGACTTTTATAGCCCCGCTGCTGCCGCTGAATTCCCACCGACGCTGTGAGGCCTTCCCTGGTCTCTGGGACTTTTATAGCCCCGCTGCTGCTGCTGAATTCCCGCCGACGCTGTGAGGCCTTCCCTGGTCTCTGGGACTTTTATAGCCCCACTGCTGCCGCTGAATTCCCGACGACGCTGTGAGGCCTTCCCTGGTCTCTGGGACTTTTATAGCCCCGCTGCTGCCGCTGAATTCCCACCGACGCTGTGAGGCCTTACCTGGTCTCTGGGACTTTTATAGCCCCGCTGCTGCCGCTGAATTCCCACCGACGCTGTGAGGCCTTACCTGGGTCTCTGGGACTTTTATAGCCCCGCTGCTGCCGCTGAATTCCCACCGACGCTGTGAGGCCTTACCTGGTCTCTGGGACTTTTATAGCCCCGCTGCTGCCGCTGAATTCCCACCGACGCTGTGAGGCCTTACCTGGGTCTCTGGGACTTTTATAGCCCCGCTGCTGCCGCTGAATTCCCACCGACGCTGTGAGGCCTTACCTGGGTCTCTGGGACTTTTATAGCCCCGCTGCTCCCGCTGAATTCCCGCCGACGCTGTGAGGCCTTACCTGGTCTCTGGGACTTTTATAGCCCCGCTGCTGCTGCTGAATTCCCGCCGACGCTGTGAGGCCTTCCCTGGTCTCTGGGACTTTTATAGCCCCACTGCTGCCGCTGAATTCCCGACGACGCTGTGAGGCCTTCCCTGGTCTCTGGGACTTTTATAGCCCCGCTGCTGCCGCTGAATTCCCGCCGACGCTGTGAGGCCTTCCCTGGTCTCTGGGACTTTTATAGCCCCGCTGCTGCCGCTGAATTCCCGCCGACGCTGTGAGGCCTTACCTGGTCTCTGGGACTTTTATAGCCCCGCTGCTGCCGCTGAATTCCCACCGACGCTGTGAGGCCTTACCTGGTCTCTGGGACTTTTATAGCCCCGCTCTGCCGCTGAATTCCCACCGACGCTGTGAGGCCTTACCTGGTCTCTGGGACTTTTATAGCCCCGCTGCTGCCGCTGAATTCCCACCGACGCTGTGAGGCCTTACCTGGGTCTCTGGGACTTTTATAGCCCCGCTGCTGCCGCTGAATTCCCACCGACGCTGTGAGGCCTTACCTGGTCTCTGGGACTTTTATAGCCCCGCTGCTGCCGCTGAATTCCCACCGACACTGTGAGGCCTTACCTGGTCTCTGGGACTTTTATAGCCCCGCTGCTGCCGCTGAATTCCCGCCGACGCTGTGAGGCCTTACCTGGTCTCTGGGACTTTTATAGCCCCGCTGCTGCCGCTGAATTCCCACCGACGTTGTGAGGCCTTCCCTGGTCTCTGGGACTTTTATAGCCCCACTGCTGCCACTGAATTCCCGCCGACGCTGTGAGGCCTTCCCTGGTCTCTGGGACTTTTATAGCCCCACTGCTGCCACTGAATTCCCGCCGACGCTGTGAGGCCTTCCCTGGTCTCTGGGACTTTTATAGCCCCGCTCTGCCGCTGAATTCCCACCGACACTGTGAGGCCTTCCCTGGTCTCTGGGACTTTTATAGCCCCGCTCTGCCGCTGAATTCCCGCCGACGCTGTGAGGCCTTCCCTGGTCTCTGGGACTTTTATAGCCCCGCTCTGCCGCTGAATTCCCACCGACACTGTGAGGCCTTACCTGGTCTCTGGGACTTTTATAGCCCCGCTGCTGCCGCTGAATTCCCGCCGACGCTGTGAGGCCTTACCTGGTCTCTGGGACTTTTATAGCCCCGCTCCTGCCGCTGAATTCCCACCGATGTTGTGAGGCCTTCCCTGGTCTCTGGGACTTTTATAGCCCCGCTCCTGCCGCTGAATTCCCACCGATGTTGTGAGGCCTTCCCTGGTCTCTGGGGCTTTTATAGCCCCACTGCTGCCGCTGAATTCCCACCGACGCACTGAGGCCTTACCTGGTCTCTGGGACTTTTATAGCCCCACTGCTGCCGCTGAATTCCCACCGACGCACTGAGGCCTTACCTGGTCTCTGGGACTTTTATAGCCCCACTGCTGCCGCTGAATTCCCACCGACGCTGTGAGGCCTTACCTGGTCTCTGGGACTTTTATAGCCCCGCTGCTGCCGCTGAATTCCCGCCGACGCTGTGAGGCCTTCCCTGGTCTCTGGGACTTTTATAGCCCCGCTCCTGCCGCTGAATTCCCACCGATGTTGTGAGGCCTTCCCTGGTCTCTGGGACTTTTATAGCCCCGCTGCTGCCGCTGAATTCCCGCCGACGCACTGAGGCCTTCCCTGGTCTCTGGGACTTTTATAGCCCCACTGCTGCCGCTGAATTCCCACCGACGTTGTGAGGCCTTACCTGGTCTCTGGGGCTTTTATAGCCCCGCTGCTGCTGCTGAATTCCCGCCGACGCTGTGAGGCCTTCCCTGGTCTCTGGGACTTTTATAGCCCCGCTGCTGCCGCTGAATTCCCACCGACACTGTGAGGCCTTACCTGGTCTCTGGGACTTTTATAGCCCCGCTGCTGCCGCTGAATTCCCACCGACACTGTGAGGCCTTCCCTGGTCTCTGGGACTTTTATAGCCCCGCTCCTGCCGCTGAATTCCCGCCGACGCTGTGAGGCCTTACCTGGTCTCTGGGACTTTTATAGCCCCGCTGCTGCCACTGAATTCCCACCGACGCTGTGAGGCCTTACCTGGTCTCTGGGACTTTTATAGCCCCGCTGCTGCCGCTGAATTCCCGCCGACGCTGTGAGGCCTTACCTGGTCTCTGGGACTTTTATAGCCCCGCTCCTGCCGCTGAATTCCCGCCGACGCTGTGAGGCCTTACCTGGTCTCTGGGACTTTTATAGCCCCGCTGCTGCCGCTGAATTCCCCCCGACGCTGTGAGGCCTTCCCTGGTCTCTGGGACTTTTATAGCCCCGCTGCTGCCGCTGAATTCCCGCCGACGCTGTGAGGCCTTCCCTGGTCTCTGGGACTTTTATAGCCCCACTGCTGCCGCTGAATTCCCGCCGACGCTGTGAGGCCTTACCTGGTCTCTGGGACTTTTATAGCCCCGCTGCTGCCGCTGAATTCCCACCGACGCTGTGAGGCCTTCCCTGGTCTCTGGGACTTTTATAGCCCCACTGCTGCCGCTGAATTCCCGCCGACGCTGTGAGGCCTTACCTGGTCTCTGGGACTTTTATAGCCCCGCTGCTGCCGCTGAATTCCCGCCGACGCTGTGAGGCCTTCCCTGGTCTCTGGGACTTTTATAGCCCCGCTGCTGCCGCTGAATTCCCGCCGACGCACTGAGGCCTTCCCTGGTCTCTGGGACTTTTATAGCCCCGCTGCTGCCGCTGAATTCCCGCCGACGCACTGAGGCCTTCCCTGGGTCTCTGGGACTTTTATAGCCCCACTGCTGCCACTGAATTCCCGCCGACGTTGTGAGGCCTTACCTGGTCTCTGGGACTTTTATAGCCCCGCTGCTGCCGCTGAATTCCCGCCGACGTTGTGAGGCCTTACCTGGTCTCTGGGACTTTTATAGCCCCACTGCTGCCGCTGAATTCCCGCCGACGCTGTGAGGCCTTACCTGGTCTCTGGGACTTTTATAGCCCCACTGCTGCCGCTGAATTCCCACCGACGCTGTGAGGCCTTACCTGGTCTCTGGGACTTTTATAGCCCCGCTGCTGCCGCTGAATTCCCGCCGACGCTGTGAGGCCTTACCTGGTCTCTGGGACTTTTATAGCCCCACTGCTGCCGCTGAATTCCCACCGACGCTGTGAGGCCTTACCTGGTCTCTGGGACTTTTATAGCCCCACTGCTGCCGCTGAATTCCCGCCGACACTGTGAGGCCTTACCTGGTCTCTGGGACTTTTATAGCCCCGCTGCTGCCGCTGAATTCCCACCGACGCTGTGAGGCCTTCCCTGGTCTCTGGGACTTTTATAGCCCCGCTGCTGCCACTGAATTCCCGCCGACGCTGTGAGGCCTTACCTGGGCTCTGGGACTTTTATAGCCCCGCTCCTGCTGCTGAATTCCCGCCGACGCTGTGAGGCCTTACCTGGGCTCTGGGACTTTTATAGCCCCGCTCCTGCTGCTGAATTCCCGCCGACGCTGTGAGGCCTTACCTGGGCTCTGGGACTTTTATAGCCCCGCTGCTGCTGCTGAATTCCCACCGACGCTGTGAGGCCTTACCTGGTCTCTGGGACTTTTATAGCCCCGCTCCTGCCGCTGAATTCCCACCGACGTTGTGAGGCCTTACCTGGTCTCTGGGACTTTTATAGCCCCACTGCTGCCGCTGAATTCCCACCGACGCACTGAGGCCTTACCTGGTCTCTGGGACTTTTATAGCCCCGCTCCTGCTGCTGAATTCCCGCCGACGCTGTGAGGCCTTACCTGGGCTCTGGGACTTTTATAGCCCCGCTCCTGCTGCTGAATTCCCGCCGACGCTGTGAGGCCTTACCTGGGCTCTGGGACTTTTATAGCCCCGCTCCTGCTGCTGAATTCCCGCCGACGCTGTGAGGCCTTACCTGGGCTCTGGGACTTTTATAGCCCCGCTGCTGCCGCTGAATTCCCACCGACGCTGTGAGGCCTTACCTGGTCTCTGGGACTTTTATAGCCCCGCTCCTGCCGCTGAATTCCCACCGACGCTGTGAGGCCTTACCTGGTCTCTGGGACTTTTATAGCCCCACTGCTGCCGCTGAATTCCCGCCGACGCTGTGAGGCCTTACCTGGTCTCTGGGACTTTTATAGCCCCGCTGCTGCCGCTGAATTCCTGCCGACGTTGTGAGGCCTTACCTGGTCACTGGGACTTTTATAGCCCCACTGCTGCCGCTGAATTCCCGCCGACGTTGTGAGGCCTTACCTGGTCACTGGGACTTTTATAGCCCCGCTGCTGCCGCTGAATTCCTGCCGACGTTGTGAGGCCTTACCTGGTCTCTGGGACTTTTATAGCCCCACTGCTGCCGCTGAATTCCCGCCGACACACTGAGGCCTTACCTGGTCTCTGGGACTTTTATAGCCCCGCTGCTGCCGCTGAATTCCTGCCGACGTTGTGAGGCCTTACCTGGTCTCTGGGACTTTTATAGCCCCGCTGCTGCCGCTGAGTTCCCGCCGACGCTGTGAGGCCTTCCCTGGTCTCTGGGACTTTTATAGCCCCGCTGCTGCCGCTGAATTCCCACCGACGCTGTGAGGCCTTCCCTGGTCTCTGGGACTTTTATAGCCCCGCTGCTGCCGCTGAATTCCCGCCGACGCTGTGAGGCCTTACCTGGTCTCTGGGACTTTTATAGCCCCGCTGCTGCCGCTGAATTCCCGCCGACGCTGTGAGGCCTTACCTGGTCTCTGGGACTTTTATAGCCCCGCTGCTGCCGCTGAATTCCCGCCGACGCTGTGAGGCCTTCCCTGGTCTCTGGGACTTTTATAGCCCCGCTGCTGCCGCTGAATTCCCGCCGACGCTGTGAGGCCTTACCTGGTCTCTGGGACTTTTATAGCCCCGCTGCTGCCGCTGAATTCCCGCCGACACACTGAGGCCTTCCCTGGTCTCTGGGACTTTTATAGCCCCGCTGCTGCCGCTGAATTCCCACCGACGCACTGAGGCCTTACCTGAGTCTCTGGGACTTTTATAGCCCCGCTGCTGCCGCTGAATTCCCGCCGACGCTGTGAGGCCTTCCCTGGTCTCTGGGACTTTTATAGCCCCACTGCTGCCGCTGAATTCCCGCCGACGCTGTGAGGCCTTACCTGGGTCTCTGGGACTTTTATAGCCCCGCTGCTGCCGCTGAATTCCCGCCGACGCTGTGAGGCCTTACCTGGTCTCTGGGACTTTTATAGCCCCGCTGCTGCCGCTGAATTCCCGCCGACGCTCTGAGGCCTTACCTGGTCTCTGGGACTTTTATAGCCCCGCTGCTGCCGCTGAATTCCCGCCGACGCTCTGAGGCCTTACCTGGTCTCTGGGACTTTTATAGCCCCGCTGCTGCCGCTGAGTTCCCACCGACGCTGTGAGGCCTTACCTGGTCTCTGGGACTTTTATAGCCCCGCTGCTGCCGCTGAATTCCCACCGACGCTGTGAGGCCTTCCCTGGTCTCTGGGACTTTTATAGCCCCGCTGCTGCCGCTGAATTCCCCCCGACGCTGTGAGGCCTTACCTGGTCTCTGGGACTTTTA
The DNA here is from genome assembly GCF_052327205.1 of Somniosus microcephalus. NCBI lineage: Eukaryota > Metazoa > Chordata > Chondrichthyes > Squaliformes > Somniosidae > Somniosus > Somniosus microcephalus. The sequence continues at coordinate 99,866,241 of NC_140990.1, read as the reverse complement.
TAGCCCCGCTCTGCCGCTGAATTCCCGCCGACGCACTGAGGCCTTACCTGGTCACTGGGACTTTTATAGCCCCGCTGCTGCCGCTGAATTCCCACCGACGCTGTGAGGCCTTACCTGGTCTCTGGGACTTTTATAGCCCCGCTGCTGCCGCTGAATTCCCGCCGACGCTGTGAGGCCTTCCCTGGTCTCTGGGACTTTTATAGCCTCGCTGCTGCCGCTGAATTCCCACCGACGCACTGAGGCCTTCCCTGGTCTCTGGGACTTTTATAGCCCCGCTGCTGCCGCTGAATTCCCGCCGACGCTGTGAGGCCTTACCTGGTCTCTGGGACTTTTATAGCCCCGCTGCTGCTGCTGAATTCCCACCGACGCACTGAGGCCTTACCTGGTCTCTGGGACTTTTATAGCCTCGCTGCTGCCGCTGAATTCCCACCGACGCACTGAGGCCTTACCTGGTCTCTGGGACTTTTATAGCCCCGCTGCTGCCGCTGAATTCCCGCCGACGCTGTGAGGCCTTCCCTGGTCTCTGGGACTTTTATAGCCTCGCTGCTGCCGCTGAATTCCCACCGACGCACTGAGGCCTTCCCTGGTCTCTGGGACTTTTATAGCCCCACTGCTGCCGCTGAATTCCCGCCGACGCACTGAGGCCTTCCCTGGTCTCTGGGGACTTTTATAGCCCCACTGCTGCCGCTGAATTCCCGCCGACGCTGTGAGGCCTTCCCTGGGTCTCTGGGACTTTTATAGCCCCGCTGCTGCCGCTGAATTCCCACCGACGTTGTGAGGCCTTACCTGGTCTCTGGGACTTTTATAGCCCCGCTCCTGCCGCTGAATTCCCACCGACGCACTGAGGCCTTACCTGGTCTCTGGGACTTTTATAGCCCCGCTGCTGCCGCTGAATTCCCGCCGACGCACTGAGGCCTTCCCTGGTCTCTGGGGACTTTTATAGCCTTGCTGCTGCCGCTGAATTCCTGCCGACGCTGTGAGGCCTTACCTGGTCTCTGGGGCCTTTTATAGCCCCGCTGCTGCCGCTGAATTCCCGCCGACGCTGTGAGGCCTTACCTGGGCTCTGGGACTTTTATAGCCTCGCTGCTGCCGCTGAATTCCCGCCGACGCTGTGAGGCCTTACCTGGTCTCTGGGACTTTTATAGCCCCGCTGCTGCCGCTGAATTCCCGCCGACGCACTGAGGCCTTCCCTGGTCTCTGGGACTTTTATAGCCCCGCTGCTGCCGCTGAATTCCCGCCGACGCTGTGAGGCCTTACCTGGTCACTGGGACTTTTATAGCCCCGCTGCTGCCGCTGAATTCCCCCCGACACTGTGAGGCCTTACCTGGTCTCTGGGACTTTTATAGCCCCGCTGCTGCCGCTGAATTCCCGCCGACGCTGTGAGGCCTTACCTGGTCTCTGGGACTTTTATAGCCCCGCTGCTGCCGCTGAATTCCCGCCGACGCTGTGAGGCCTTACCTGGTCTCTGGGACTTTTATAGCCCCGCTGCTGCCGCTGAATTCCCGCCGACGCTGTGAGGCCTTCCCTGGGTCTCTGGGACTTTTATAGCCCCGCTGCTGCCGCTGAATTCCCGCCGACGCTGTGAGGCCTTCCCTGGTCTCTGGGACTTTTATAGCCTCGCTGCTGCCGCTGAATTCCCGCCGACGCTGTGAGGCCTTACCTGGTCTCTGGGACTTTTATAGCCCCGCTGCTGCCGCTGAATTCCCGCCGACGCTGTGAGGCCTTACCTGGTCTCTGGGACTTTTATAGCCCCGCTGCTGCCGCTGAATTCCCGCCGACACTGTGAGGCCTTCCCTGGTCTCTGGGACTTTTATAGCCTCGCTGCTGCCGCTGAATTCCCGCCGACGCTGTGAGGCCTTACCTGGTCTCTGGGACTTTTATAGCCCCGCTGCTGCCGCTGAATTCCCGCCGACGCTGTGAGGCCTTACCTGGTCTCTGGGACTTTTATAGCCCCGCTGCTGCCGCTGAATTCCCGCCGACGCTGTGAGGCCTTACCTGGTCTCTGGGACTTTTATAGCCCGGCTGCTCCCGCTGAATTCCCACCGACGCACTGAGGCCTTACCTGGTCTCTGGGACTTTTATAGCCCCGCTCTGCCGCTGAATTCCCACCGACGCTGTGAGGCCTTCCCTGGGTCTCTGGGACTTTTATAGCCCCGCTGCTGCCGCTGAATTCCCGCCGACGCTGTGAGGCCTTACCTGGTCTCTGGGGCTTTTATAGCCCCACTGCTGCCGCTGAATTCCCGCCGACGCTGTGAGGCCTTACCTGGTCTCTGGGACTTTTATAGCCCCACTGCTGCCGCTGAATTCCTGCCGACGCTCTGAGGCCTTCCCTGGTCTCTGGGACTTTTATAGCCCCGCTGCTGCCGCTGAATTCCCGCCGACGCACTGAGGCCTTACCTGGGTCTCTGGGACTTTTATAGCCCCGCTGCTGCCGCTGAATTCCCGCCGACGCTGTGAGGCCTTACCTGGTCTCTGGGACTTTTATAGCCTCGCTGCTGCCACTGAATTCCCGCCGACGCTGTGAGGCCTTACCTGGTCTCTGGGACTTTTATAGCCCCGCTCCTGCCGCTGAATTCCCGCCGACGCTGTGAGGCCTTACCTGGTCTCTGGGACTTTTATAGCCCCACTGCTGCCACTGAATTCCCGCCGACGCTGTGAGGCCTTACCTGGTCTCTGGGACTTTTATAGCCCCGCTGCTGCCGCTGAATTCCCGCCGACGCTGTGAGGCCTTACCTGGTCTCTGGGACTTTTATAGCCCCGCTGCTCCCGCTGAATTCCCACCGACACTGTGAGGCCTTCCCTGGTCTCTGGGACTTTTATAGCCCCACTGCTGCCGCTGAATTCCCGCCGACGCTGTGAGGCCTTACCTGGTCTCTGGGACTTTTATAGCCCCACTGCTGCCGCTGAATTCCCGCCGACGCTGTGAGGCCTTACCTGGTCTCTGGGACTTTTATAGCCCTGCTGCTGCCGCTGAATTCCTGCCGACGCTGTGAGGCCTTCCCTGGTCTCTGGGACTTTTATAGCCCCGCTGCTGCCGCTGAATTCCCGCCGACGCTGTGAGGCCTTACCTGGTCTCTGGGACTTTTATAGCCCCACTGCTGCCGCTGAATTCCCGCCGACACTGTGAGGCCTTACCTGGTCTCTGGGACTTTTATAGCCCCACTGCTGCCGCTGAATTCCCGCCGACACTGTGAGGCCTTACCTGGTCACTGGGACTTTTATAGCCCCACTGCTGCCGCTGAATTCCCGCCGACACTGTGAGGCCTTACCTGGGTCTCTGGGACTTTTATAGCCCCACTGCTGCCGCTGAATTCCCGCCGACACTGTGAGGCCTTACCTGGTCTCTGGGACTTTTATAGCCCCACTGCTGCCGCTGAATTCCCGCCGACACTGTGAGGCCTTACCTGGTCACTGGGACTTTTATAGCCCCGCTGCTGCCGCTGAATTCCCCCCGACACTGTGAGGCCTTACCTGGTCTCTGGGACTTTTATAGCCCCACTGCTGCCGCTGAATTCCCGCCGACGCACTGAGGCCTTCCCTGGTCTCTGGGACTTTTATAGCCCCACTGCTGCCGCTGAATTCCCGCCGACGCACTGAGGCCTTACCTGGGTCTCTGGGACTTTTATAGCCCCGCTGCTGCCGCTGAATTCCCGCCGACGCACTGAGGCCTTACCTGGGTCTCTGGGACTTTTATAGCCCCGCTCCTGCCGCTGAATTCCCGCCGACGCTGTGAGGCCTTACCTGGTCTCTGGGACTTTTATAGCCCCGCTGCTGCCGCTGAATTCCCGCCGACGCTGTGAGGCCTTACCTGGTCTCTGGGACTTTTATAGCCCCACTGCTGCCGCTGAATTCCCGCCGACGCTGTGAGGCCTTACCTGGTCACTGGGACTTTTATAGCCCCGCTGCTGCCGCTGAATTCCCACCGACGTTGTGAGGCCTTACCTGGTCTCTGGGACTTTTATAGCCCCGCTGCCGCTGAATTCCCACCGACGCTGTGAGGCCTTACCTGGTCTCTGGGACTTTTATAGCCCCACTGCTGCCGCTGAATTCCCGCCGACGCTGTGAGGCCTTACCTGGTCTCTGGGACTTTTATAGCCCCACTGCTGCCGCTGAATTCCCGCCGACGCTGTGAGGCCTTACCTGGTCTCTGGGACTTTTATAGCCCCGCTGCTGCCGCTGAATTCCCGCCGACGCACTGAGGCCTTCCCTGGTCTCTGGGACTTTTATAGCCCCGCTGCTGCCGCTGAATTCCCGCCGACGCTGTGAGGCCTTACCTGGGTCTCTGGGACTTTTATAGCCCCGCTCCTGCTGCTGAATTCCTGCCGACGCTGTGAGGCCTTACCTGGTCTCTGGGACTTTTATAGCCCCGCTGCTGCCGCTGAATTCCCGCCAACACTGTGAGGCCTTACCTGGTCTCTGGGACTTTTATAGCCCCGCTGCTGCCGCTGAATTCCTGCCGACGCTGTGAGGCCTTCCCTGGTCACTGGGACTTTTATAGCCCCGCTGCTGCCGCTGAATTCCTGCCGACGCTGTGAGGCCTTACCTGGTCTCTGGGGCTTTTATAGCCCCGCTGCTGCCGCTGAATTCCCACCGACACTGTGAGGCCTTACCTGGTCTCTGGGACTTTTATAGCCCCGCTGCTGTCGCTGAATTCCCGCCGACGCTGTGAGGCCTTCCCTGGTCTCTGGGACTTTTATAGCCCCACTGCTGTCGCTGAATTCCCGCCGACGCTGTGAGGCCTTCCCTGGTCTCTGGGACTTTTATAGCCCCACTGCTGCCGCTGAATTCCCACCGACGCTGTGAGGCCTTACCTGGTCTCTGGGACTTTTATAGCCCCGCTGCTGCCGCTGAATTCCCGCCGACGCTGTGAGGCCTTCCCTGGGTCTCTGGGACTTTTATAGCCCCGCTGCTGCCGCTGAATTCCTGCCGACGCTGTGAGGCCTTACCTGGTCTCTGGGACTTTTATAGTCCCGCTGCTGCCGCTGAATTCCCACCGACGCTGTGAGGCCTTCCCTGGTCTCTGGGACTTTTATAGCCCCACTGCTGCCGCTGAATTCCCACCGACGCTGTGAGGCCTTCCCTGGTCTCTGGGACTTTTATAGCCCCGCTGCTGCCGCTGAATTCCCGCCGACGCTGTGAGGCCTTCCCTGGTCTCTGGGACTTTTATAGCCCCGCTGCTGCCGCTGAATTCCCACCGACGCTGTGAGGCCTTCCCTGGTCTCTGGGACTTTTATAGTCCCGCTGCTGCCGCTGAATTCCCGCCGACGCTGTGAGGCCTTCCCTGGTCTCTGGGACTTTTATAGTCCCGCTGCTGCCGCTGAATTCCCACCGACGCTGTGAGGCCTTACCTGGTCTCTGGGACTTTTATAGTCCCGCTGCTGCCGCTGAATTCCCCCCGACACTGTGAGGCCTTCCCTGGTCTCTGGGACTTTTATAGCCCCACTGCTGCCGCTGAATTCCCGCCGACGCACTGAGGCCTTACCTGGTCTCTGGGACTTTTATAGCCCCGCTGCTGCCGCTGAATTCCCACCGACGCTGTGAGGCCTTACCTGGTCTCTGGGACTTTTATAGCCCCGCTGCTGCCGCTGAATTCCTGCCGACGCTGTGAGGCCTTACCTGGTCTCTGGGACTTTTATAGCCCCGCTGCTGCCGCTGAATTCCCACCGACGCTGTGAGGCCTTACCTGGTCTCTGGGACTTTTATAGCCTCGCTGCTGCCGCTGAATTCCCGCCGACGCTGTGAGGCCTTACCTGGTCTCTGGGACTTTTATAGCCCCGCTGCTGCTGCTGAATTCCCGCCGACGCTCTGAGGCCTTACCTGGGTCTCTGGGACTTTTATAGCCCCGCTGCTGCCGCTGAATTCCCGCCGACGCTGTGAGGCCTTCCCTGGTCTCTGGGACTTTTATAGTCCCGCTGCTGCCGCTGAATTCCCGCCGACGCTGTGAGGCCTTCCCTGGTCTCTGGGACTTTTATAGCCCCACTGCTGCCGCTGAATTCCCACCGACGCTGTGAGGCCTTACCTGGTCTCTGGGACTTTTATAGCCCCACTGCTGCCGCTGAATTCCCACCGACGCTGTGAGGCCTTCCCTGGTCTCTGGGACTTTTATAGCCCCGCTGCTGCCGCTGAATTCCCGCCGACGCTGTGAGGCCTTCCCTGGTCTCTGGGACTTTTATAGCCCCACTGCTGCCGCTGAATTCCCACCGACGCTGTGAGGCCTTCCCTGGTCTCTGGGACTTTTATAGCCCCGCTGCTGCCGCTGAATTCCCGCCGACGCTGTGAGGCCTTCCCTGGTCTCTGGGACTTTTATAGTCCCGCTGCTGCCGCTGAATTCCCGCCGACGCTGTGAGGCCTTCCCTGGTCTCTGGGACTTTTATAGCCCCACTGCTGCCGCTGAATTCCCACCGACGCTGTGAGGCCTTACCTGGTCTCTGGGACTTTTATAGCCCCACTGCTGCCGCTGAATTCCCACCGACGCTGTGAGGCCTTCCCTGGTCTCTGGGACTTTTATAGCCCCGCTGCTGCCGCTGAATTCCCGCCGACGCTGTGAGGCCTTCCCTGGTCTCTGGGACTTTTATAGCCCCGCTGCTGCCGCTGAATTCCCGCCGACGCTGTGAGGCCTTCCCTGGTCTCTGGGACTTTTATAGCCCCACTGCTGCCGCTGAATTCCCACCGACGCTGTGAGGCCTTCCCTGGTCTCTGGGACTTTTATAGCCCCGCTGCTGCCGCTGAATTCCTGCCGACGCTGTGAGGCCTTCCCTGGTCTCTGGGACTTTTATAGCCCCACTGCTGCCGCTGAATTCCTGCCGACGTTGTGAGGCCTTCCCTGGTCTCTGGGACTTTTATAGCCCCACTGCTGCCGCTGAATTCCTGCCGACGCTGTGAGGCCTTCCCTGGTCTCTGGGACTTTTATAGCCCCACTGCTGCCGCTGAATTCCTGCCGACGCTGTGAGGCCTTCCCTGGTCTCTGGGACTTTTATAGCCCCGCTGCTGCCGCTGAATTCCCGCCGACGCTGTGAGGCCTTCCCTGGTCTCTGGGACTTTTATAGCCCCACTGCTGCCGCTGAATTCCCGCCGACGCTGTGAGGCCTTCCCTGGTCTCTGGGACTTTTATAGCCCCGCTGCTGCCGCTGAATTCCTGCCGACGTTGTGAGGCCTTCCCTGGTCTCTGGGACTTTTATAGCCCCGCTGCTGCCGCTGAATTCCCACCGACGCTGTGAGGCCTTCCCTGGTCTCTGGGACTTTTATAGCCCCGCTGCTGCCGCTGAATTCCCGCCGACGCTGTGAGGCCTTACCTGGGTCTCTGGGACTTTTATAGCCCCGCTGCTGCCGCTGAATTCCCGCCGACGCTGTGAGGCCTTACCTGGTCTCTGGGACTTTTATAGCCCCGCTGCTGCCGCTGAATTCCCGCCGACGCTGTGAGGCCTTACCTGGTCTCTGGGACTTTTATAGCCCCGCTGCTGCCGCTGAATTCCCACCGACGCTGTGAGGCCTTCCCTGGTCTCTGGGACTTTTATAGCCCCGCTGCTGCCGCTGAATTCCCGCCGACGCTGTGAGGCCTTACCTGGTCTCTGGGACTTTTATAGCCCCGCTGCTGCCGCTGAATTCCCGCCGACGCTGTGAGGCCTTCCCTGGTCTCTGGGACTTTTATAGCCCCGCTGCTGCCACTGAATTCCCGCCGACGCTGTGAGGCCTTACCTGGGTCTCTGGGACTTTTATAGCCCCGCTGCTGCTGCTGAATTCCTGCCGACGCTGTGAGGCCTTCCCTGGTCTCTGGGACTTTTATAGCCCCGCTGCTGCCACTGAATTCCCGCCGACGCTGTGAGGCCTTACCTGGGTCTCTGGGACTTTTATAGCCCCGCTGCTGCTGCTGAATTCCCCCCGACGCTGTGAGGCCTTACCTGGTCTCTGGGACTTTTATAGCCCCGCTGCTGCCGCTGAATTCCCGCCGACGCTGTGAGGCCTTACCTGGGTCTCTGGGACTTTTATAGCCCCGCTGCTGCCGCTGAATTCCTGCCGACGCTGTGAGGCCTTCCCTGGTCTCTGGGACTTTTATAGCCCCGCTGCTGCCGCTGAATTCCCGCCGACGCTGTGAGGCCTTCCCTGGTCTCTGGGACTTTTATAGCCCCGCTGCTGCCGCTGAATTCCCGCCGACGCTGTGAGGCCTTACCTGGTCTCTGGGACTTTTATAGCCCCGCTGCTGCCGCTGAATTCCCGCCGACGCTGTGAGGCCTTCCCTGGTCTCTGGGACTTTTATAGCCCCGCTGCTGCCGCTGAATTCCCGCCGACGCTGTGAGGCCTTACCTGGTCTCTGGGACTTTTATAGCCCCACTGCTGCCGCTGAATTCCCCCCGACACTGTGAGGCCTTACCTGGTCTCTGGGACTTTTATAGCCCCGCTGCTGCCGCTGAATTCCCGCCGACGCTGTGAGGCCTTACCTGGTCTCTGGGACTTTTATAGCCCCGCTGCTGCCGCTGAATTCCTGCCGACGCTGTGAGGCCTTCCCTGGTCTCTGGGACTTTTATAGCCCCGCTCCTGCTGCTGAATTCCTGCCGACGTTGTGAGGCCTTCCCTGGTCTCTGGGACTTTTATAGCCCCGCTGCTGCCGCTGAATTCCCGCCGACGCTGTGAGGCCTTCCCTGGTCTCTGGGACTTTTATAGCCCCGCTGCTGCCGCTGAATTCCCGCCGACGCTGTGAGGCCTTACCTGGGTCTCTGGGACTTTTATAGCCCCGCTGCTGTCGCTGAATTCCCACCGACGCTGTGAGGCCTTACCTGGGTCTCTGGGACTTTTATAGCCCCGCTGCTGCTGCTGAATTCCCGCTGTGTGCTGTTTGTGGAGATCAACGCTGGGGGGTTCTGAGGCTGGGCCGTATGACTGAACTTCTCTGTCACTCGGATCTGACTACTGCATGGGGTAAGGTAGCTTGGACGACCATTCTCCAAGTTGGAAGTCTTGAGTGTGCTCACTTGAGATGGCTTGTGAGCACCCTTGAGGCACACGTCTCCAACAACGACCCAGCCGCGGTCTAGCCTTTGGGCGAAAGGGGCGTCATGTGGACCGTTGATCTGTTTCCTTATCTTAAGTACCCTCAGGATGTCCCTTCCCAACAACAGAAGTATGTCTGCATCTGGATCAAGAGGTGGGATCTCGCCTGCATTGCGTCTCAGATGACGGTGGTGATGAGCTGCATTCGGAGTGGGAATCTCAGAACGGTTGTCGGGGACTTGATTACATTCGATCAGTGTAGGAAGGGGGAGACTAATCTTCCCGTCGGCTGACTCAACAACATAACCACAGGCCCTCCTGCTGGCTGTCTCTGAAAGTCCAGCACACATCTTCAACGTGTAAGGCGACGGACTTCCTTTGACCTTGAAGATGTCGAAGAACTCGGATCTTGCTAGAGAACGATTGCTTTGTTCGTCTAGTATGGCATACATCTTTTCAGATTCCTGGCGATGTCCTACAGGGTACACATTAACGAGGCATATCTTGGAGCATGCTGTTGCGCTCACTCCTTCTCCACACACCTCGGTGCACTTGGATGTAATCTCCGGACCGGCAGCTCCCTCTCTCTCCCCGCCATGCTCTGAGGCGGGAGGAGGCGACTCTGACTTCCAAGGAGCTGGGCCTGGGTGGAGTGCTGAAATGTGCCGATCACTTTCACATTCTGTGCATTTTGCATCTACCTTGCAGTTCTTGGCGAGATGGTTCGTGGAAGAGCAGCACTTGAAACATATGGGGCTAGATTTTCAGTATAGACAGTTTTGGGGCGCTAACCTTAGCGCCCGCCCGAAGTTAGCGCCCGCCCCAAAGTAGCGCCCCGTTGCCAGAAATTCAGTGGCTTCGCCCTAAGAGGTTGGTGGAGCGCTAAAAGAGGCGTTCCACTACTATCTTTAGGCGCTAAGCCGGCGGTGCAGAGCGCAACGCCCGATCTCGGGCGCAGCGCACGGCAGACACTCTGGTGCCACTGAGCTCTTAAAGGGGAAGGGTGCATGTGTTCTTTTCAAAAGCAGAGTGTGGGGGGGGGAAACGAGGAGGAGGAGGAGGAGGAGGAGGAGGAAAACATAAATACACCGTTCACAACAACACACTGGATCCTTCCACACAACACATGCAGACTGCCGTTTATAGTGCATGAGGAGTGCCCTTTAATTTGCGCTCCCCAGGGTCTGTTGCGTTCCATTTTACAAACGCTCTGGACGCCAGCCGCACAATGGGGCGGTCCGACTGAAGTTTGGATTCGGGGCGGCCAAAGGGCGTTGCACGAGGATGTGATGTCATTTTCTGCGCGCGCATCCGGGCGGCCGCTAAACTTTGCACCGGCGCTAACGGGCAACTTAATTTGGGGCGGGGCGCAAACTGCGCTGCGCCCGGGCGCTACACGCATAGCGCCCGAAAATCACTTCTCTTAAGGCGCTAACTGCTGGCGCAAGCAACTGAAAATCTAGCCCATAGAGTTCTCTTTGAGATACTGTTTCCGATCTTCCAGGGACATCTCCCTGAAGCCTCTGCACTTCCTTAATGGATGGGGCTTGTTATGGATGGGGCATTGTTTGCTCATATCCTCAGATTTCTTCTGATCCCTTGGGTTCTCGGTTGAAGACACTTGCACTTTGTGGACAGATATTGGTATCTTTCCATGTCTGTCAATCTTGTCTCTTCTGGCAAGTGCTGTGTGGGAGGAGAAGAGGTTGAAGCTGGGGTCGTTCCTGGCTTTGGCTTCTTTACGGATGAAGTTGGCAAACACAGAGAATGGAGGGAAGGTAACGTTGTGCTTTAGCTTGAACTCTGACCCGAACGATATCCACTTCTCCTGCAGATTGAATGGAAGCTTCTCAATGATGGGACTTACCCCTCTGGAAGTGTCGAAGTACGATAGGCCGGGTAGGTAGCCGTCCTGCTTTGCGGCTTCGAGTTCCGACAGCAGATCTCCAAGGTCGCGGAGCTTCTGGGGTTCCTTACTTGTCAACTTCGGAAAGTTCTCCAACCTGGCAAAGAGAGCCCCTTTAATGGCTTCAGGTGAGCCGCAGCTTTCTTCCAGCCTCGCCCAAGCCATCTTCAACCCCGCTGGCGGATGTCCCACATTGACCGCTTTTATCCTACGTGCCTGTTCGGCGGACTCTGGGCTGAGCCATTTGATAAGGAGGTCGAGCTCTTCTCCTGCCAACAGGTCTAAGCCCGATATGGCACCGTGGAAGGAGGACTTCCACGCCCGATAATTCTGGCCTATCATCAAACGTGATTAACCCTGTAGTCACCAGCTGGCTGCATGCAAGGTATTTGGCAAGGTCGTAGGTGGTGGGGCCTATGCCAGGGTTGCCTTGAGTAGGGACTCTGTTGGGGGTCTCAAGGAAACGAAAGGGGGTTTGTTGCTGACTTTCTCTCTTCAGCGTTCTATTCCTCTGCACCGTGTCCTCTGTTTTGCAGGGGAGGATCCTGCGACTTGAGGCACGCTGTCTATTTTGACCTTGGTTGGCGACTTGGGGTATGTTATATGAAGTGCTTGAGTCTGTAGAGGTGTGCGGGTCTTCATCCCTCTCTCTCGTAAACTGTATGTTGACTTGGTCGCTCACGTAATCTCTAGTGCGCTGTCGTCGGCTCTGCTGCGGAACAGGAATTAAAGGTTTGTTAGCTGTCTCGGGATCAGCTTCCACTAAAACTGCCTCGAATACTTGTGCCTCTGCTAATGCAGCATCTATCTCTTTTTCTTGCTGCAGAGCGTCTAATGTGGGTTGGAGACGGGCCTGGTCAGCTTGGAGATGAGCCTGTTCAACTTTTAAATCTATTTCTTTGTCAGCATACGCAACTTTGGCTTGGGCTGCCTCTAGCTTGGCCCGTGCTTTGGCGATGGCCATACTTACCCTAGAACCACCTGATGACCGTGAACCAGCTTACGATCTAGAACCAGCCGATGACCGTGAACCAGCTTGCGATATGTAGTAACCAGAGCTTATAGACCGTGAACCAGCTCGCGATATGTAGTAACCAGAGCTTATAGACCGATTATAGGGCTGTAGAGAGGGCTTTAAACTAACTAGTGGGGGGGAGGTTCCAAGAGAGCAAATAATACAAATGACAACAGAGAAGGTCATAGACTTAGGTAGCAGTGGGGAAATTAAAAAACAGAGCATGTCAGGAAGGGGCAGAAGGTATGGAGTAAAAGGTAAAGTAATAAAAAGGGCAAAAGCAGGAACTAAGTGTCACAAAACATCTTTGAAAGTTCTCTATCTGAATGCACGTAGCATTCGTAACAAAATAGAGAGTTAATGGCACAAATAACTACATACGGGTATGATCTTGTGGCCATTACAGAAACATGGCTGCAGGGTGACAATGCCTGGGAATTAAACATACCAGGTTATTTAACGATCTGGAACGACAGGCAGGAAGGAAGGGGAGGTGGGGTGGCTATGTTAATAAAGGAAGGAATCACTGTAATACAGAGAAATGATATTGGGTCAAAAGATCAGGACAATGAAACAGTTTTGGGTGGAGGTAAGGAATAATAAGGGGAAAAAAACACTAGTGGGCGTAGTCTATAGGCCTCCGAACTGTGGCAACTCTGTTGGACGGAGTATCAATCAGGAAATAGTCGAGGCTTGTAATAAGGGAACATCTATAATTATGGGGGATTTTAACTATCATATTAATTGGACAAATCAAATTGGGCAGGGCTGCCTTGAGGATGAGTTCATTGAGTGTATTAGGGATGGGTTTCTTGAGCAGTATGCAACTGAACCGACCAGGGGGCAGGCAACCTTAGATCTGGTCCTGTGTAACGAGACAGGATTAATTAAAAATGTCCTAGTAAAGGATCCCCTTGGAATGAGTGACCATAACATGGTTGAATTCCATATTCAATTAGAGGGTGAGAAGGTTGGATCTCAAACAAGCGTGCTAAGCTTGAATAAAGGAGACTATGAAGGTATGAGAGCGGAATTGAGTAGAGTGGATTGGGAAAATAGATTAAAGGGTAAGACGATACATGATCAGTGGTGTACATTTAAGGAGTTATTTTACAACTTCCAAAAAATATATATTCCACTGAGAAGAAAGGGGTGTAAAAGAAAAGACAGCCATCCGTGGTTAAGTAAAGAAATTAAGGATAGTATTCGACTAAAAACAAGGGCATATAAGGTAGCCAAATCTAGTGGGAGGATAGAGGATTGGGAAAACATTAAAAGACAGCAAAAAATAACAAAAAGATTGATTAAGAAAGGGAAGATAGATTATGAAAGTAAATTAGCAAAAAATATAAAAACAGATAGTAAGAGTTTTTATAGTTATATAAAAAGAAAAAGGGTGGCTAAAGTAAACGTTGGTCCCTTAGAGGATGAGACCGGGAAATTAATGGTGGGAAATATGGAGATGGCAAAAACACTGAATGAATATTTTATATCAGTCTTTACAGTAGAAGACACTAAGAATATCTCAACACTGGACAAAGAGGGGGCTAAAGGGGGGGAGGAGCTAAACACGATCAAAATCACTAATGAAGTGGTACTCAGTAAAATAATGGGACTCAAGGCGGATAAATCACCTGGACCTGATGGCTTACATCCTAGGGTCTTGAAGGAAGTGGCGGTAGGGATTGTGGATGCATTGGTAATAATTTTCCAAAACTCCCTGGACTCAGCAAAGGTCCCGGCAGACTGGAAAACTGCTAATGTAACACCCTTATTTAAAAAGGGCAGTAGACAGAAGGCTGGAAACTATAGACCGGTTAGCCTAACATCTGTGGTAGGTAAAATTTTGGAGTCCATTATTAAGGAGACAGTAACAGGACATTTGGATAATCATAATTTAATAAGACAAAGTCAGCATGGTTTTATGAAGGGGAAGTCATGTTTGACAAATTTGCTGGAGTTCTTTGAGGAAGTAACGTATAGGGTGGATAAAGGGGAACCAGTGGACATAGTGTATTTAGACTTCCAAAAGGCATTTGACAAGGTGCCACACAAAAGATTATTGCTTAAGATAAAAAATCACGGGATTGGGGGTAATATTCTGGCATGGATAGAGGATTGGCTATCTAACAGAAGGCAGAGAGTTGGGATAAATGGTTCATTCTCAGACTGGCAATCAGTAACTAGTGGTGTTCCGCAGGGGTCAGTGCTGGGTCCCCAACTCTTTACAATCTATATTAACGATTTGGAGGAGGGGACCGAGTGTAACATATCAAAGTTTGCAGATGATACTAAGATGGGGGGGAAAGTAGTGAGTGAGGAGGACATAAAGAACCTTCAAGGGGACAACGACAGGCTAAGTAAGTGGGCAGAGATTTGGCAGATGGAATACAATACTGGAAAGTGTGAGGTTATGCACTTTGGCAGGAAAAATCGTAGAGCAAGTTATTATCTTAATGGCAAGAAACTGGAAAGTACTGAAGTACAAAGGGATCTGGGGGTCCTGGTGCACGAAACTCAAAAGGTTAGTATGCAGGTGCAGCAAGTGATTAAGAAGGCCAGTGGAATGTTGGCTTTCATTGCTAGGGGGATAGAATATAAAAATAGGGAGGTATTGCTTCAGTTGTACAAGGTATTGGTGAGACCGCACCTGGAATACTGCGTACAGTTTTGGTGTCCATACTTAAGAAAGGACATACTTGTTCTCGAGTCAGTACAAGAAGGTTCACTCGGTTAATCCCGGGGATGAGGGGATGGACATATGAGGAGAGGTTGAGTAGATTGGGACTCTACTCATTGGAGTTCAGAAGAATGAGAGGTGATCTTATTGAAACATATAAGATTGTGAAGGGGTTGGATCGGGTGGATGCAGGGAAGATGTTCCCGATGATGGGTGAAACTAGAACTAGGGGGCATAGTCTTAGAATAAGGGGCTGCTCTTTCAAGACTGAGATGAGGAGGAACTACTTCACTCAGAGGGTGGTAGGTCCATGGAATATGCTGCCCCAAAAAGCTGTAGAAGCTACATCATTACATAAATTTAAAACAGAAATAGACAGTTTCCCAGAAGTAAAGGGAATTAAGGGTTATGGGGAGCGGGCAGGAATTTGGACATGAGTCTAGGTTCGGATTAGTCATGGCCCTGTGGGTAGCGGAGCGGGCCCAGGGGCCGTGTAGCCTGATCCTGCTCCTATTTCGTGTGTCTAATTCTGTTAGATTCAGGAGATGGTTCTGTGATAGTGGATTGGCGGTTAGGATCAGATCAGCCATGATCTTATTGAATGGCGGAGCAGGCTCGAGGGGCCGAATGGCCTGCTCCTGCTCCTATTTCTTATGTTCTTATGTTCTTATGATTGTCACATTCTACAGTTTCATCTAACTGTTTAAAGTCTTCTTCTCGCTGAGTAGCGTTTTTGGTATTATCGTCTGACATGTTGATGTGAGGTAAGTGTGGTGCACAAGGTGAAGACTTAAGCTGGCTCTGTCATGATTGTTGAATCCGTGTTTCTTAAAGTATGATGTTTTCCAATAACTAGACGGAGGCTGTAAATTAACAATCAACTGGTGTTTACTGGAGGAGGGTAGTCTCAAGACTGGGGGTACAGAGGCATGCTCAAGGCTTATATACAGGTGTGGTCACTGCTGGTACTACAGTATACAGGAGCTGTAAAAGTAGTTCTCTCTTAAAGGTACATACACTACAATTCCTCCCCTTTTAGATTAACAGTACCCATAACATTCAAATAACAGTTTACACTTTAACATGCACTTTAAAATGAAATAGTCCATTTATAGATTCAGTCTTTGGGGCGGCATCCTGATCCTTTCTGGATAGCGCCTTTCCTGAGGTTCTTGTTCTTGGTGCGGAGGCGATTCTGGCCCCCTTTCATCGGTTAGTTCATCAGTTTCTGCTGCGACTGTTTCTGAGGTAGATGCTACCGGTATGTCGGGTTCAGCCCCAGGTATGCGAGACATGGGTTTGACTCGTTCCTGTGACGCTAGGATCTGTTCGACGTGGCGTCTCACAATGTTCTCCCCGACATCCACTGTGTACATTAATGGCCCCTGCTGTGTGCATATCGTTCCGGGTTGCCATTTCTCTGTTCGGTAGTCGCGGGCCAAGACTGGTTGCCCTACATTGAAGCTCCTTGTCGGCTTCTCATTGGTGTGCTGGAATTGCTTATCCTCAACATTTCTTCGCACATTTGGTCTGAGCAAATCCAGACGAGATCTCAACCTTCGGTTAAAGAACATCATGGCCGGGGTCTGGTTGGTAACTGCATGTGTCGCATTTCTGCAGGCTAACAGTAAATTGTCCACCTTATGCTGTAGTGGAATTTCATCATCGCACATGGCCCTTATCACCTTTTTAAAGGTTTGTACGAACCTCTCAGCCAATCCATTTGTGGCTGGATGATGCGGGGCGGATGTGTAATGCCTTACCCCATTCCTTCTCATAAATTTCTGAAACTTTTCGGACACAAACTGTGGTCCGTTATCAGAGCAAATCTGCTCTGGCAAGCCGTTCCTGGCAAGCCATTCCGTAGGACTGCAATCGTTTTCTCTGTAGTGGTTGAGGACATTTTGATCACCTCAGGCCATTTCAAGTGCGCATCCACTGCTATTAAGAACATTGAGTCCATGAATGGACCAGCAAAATCAATATGCACCCGTTGCCATGGAGAGGAGGGCCACTTCCATGGGTGTAGAGGGGCATGTGGTGGTGCATTTTGGACCTTCTGGCATCCTGAGCAGCTCTTTGTTAGGCCCTCGATTTGTTGATCAATCCCCGGCCACCACACATAAGCCCTAGCAAGGCTTTTCATTTTCACCCCTCCCAGATGGCCTTCGTGAAGCTCATTGAGCACTCTCTCCCTTAACTTGGGTGGAATTACCACTCGGGATCCACACATCACTGTCCCCTGGCATACTGACAGCTGTTCTCTTCTGGATGAGAATGCTGGCAACAGTGAGTCGCCATGTGTTGGCCATCCCTTCACCGTCAAATCATATACCCGAGACAGTGTCGGATCATTGCGGGTCTCCTTCTCTATATCCGCGTTAGTTACTGGCAATCGTTCAATTATCAACGAATAAAATATTTCGATAGGGTGCACTGCTGGTGCTTCCTCCACAGTGGGCAGTGACAGGCGTGATAGCCCATCAGCGTTTCCATGCTGTTTCGTGCCCTTATACTCTATTTCATATTGGTTTGCCCCTAGAAAAAGGGACCATCTTTGTAGCCGTTGTGCAGCCATCACCGGAATGCCCTTCTTTGGATTAAAGATGGAGACAAGTGGTTGGTGGTCAGTCAGCAAGGTGAACTTCTGCCCATGCAGATAGTGGTTGAATTTTTTTACTCCCCATACTAGGTTGAGGGCCTCCCTGTCAATCTGGGAGTAGTTGCGCTCGGCTGAGGTTAGTGACCGAGACGCAAAGGCTACTGGCCTCTCCAAACCGTCTGGGAATTTGTGCGACAGCTCCGCTCCAATACCATAGGGTGATGCATCACATGCCAACCGAATTGGTAGTGCTGGGTTGAAATGGGCCAACACCTCTTTTGATGTGATCAATTCTTTGCACTTCTGGAAAGCTCGTTTACATCCGTCATTCCACTTCCATGGTACCCCCGTTTGCAGTAGGGTGTTCAGTGGGTGTAATACTGTAGACAAATTTGGTAAGAACTTATGGTAGTAGTTCACCAGCCCAAGGAACGACCTCAGTTGTGACACATTTTCCGGTGCTGGAGCCTTGACTACTGCCTCAATCTTTTCAGGGGACTTATGTAACCCCTCTTCATCAATAACGTGGCCACAATACGAGATCTGCTTCTGGAAAAACTCACACTTGTGGCGATTAGCTCGTAGCCCATATTCCTTTAATCTAGTGAGCACCTTCTCCAGGTTGGCGAGGTGATCACTGTCATTTTCGCCCGTGACCAGGATGTCGTCCAAATAACACTGGGTCCTGGAATCCCTTGCAGGACTTGATCCATTGCCCTTTGCCAAATAGCCGGAGCCGATGCTACCCCGAACACCAGCCGGTTGTATTGATAGAGACCTTTATGAGTGTTGATCGTGAGGTATTGTTTTGAGGCTTCTTCTACCTCCATTTGCAGGTACGCCTGGGCCAGATCAATTTTGGTGAAGCGTTTACCTCCAGATAGCGAGGTGAAAATATCCTCAATCCGTGGAAGTGGATATTGTACCGTGTGAAGGATTGGGTTCGCTGTCACCTTAAAATCCCCACAGAAACGGACCTTCTTTGGTTCCCCAGGCGTATTACTCAACGACCTCTTTATTACAGGAATGATGGGTGTAGCCCACTTGCTCCAGTCTCCTTTGGACAGTACTCCTGAACGTTCCAACCCTTCCAGCTCTGCTTCGACAGCTGGTCGGATAGCATAAGGCACCGGTCTGGCCTTAAAAAACTTTGGGCTTGCATTTTCCTCTATTTTAATCATCGCTGTTATGCCTTTTAGTGTTCCGAGTCCCACCTGGAACACTTCTTGTGCGTCAGTTAGCATTTTTGACAGTCGCCCAGGTGTGACGTCGTCATCCTTTTTGGCCTCAACCTTCAGTGCCTGTATGGAATGCCAATCTAATTGTATCTTCCGGATCCATTCACGTCCTAGTGGTGGTGGTCCTCCATCTGGCAATACATATAGGTCCATTTTGGGTATTTCCTGGCCTTTGTATATCACGTTCACCCTTATTTTTCCTTTGGGGTAGACTTTTTGCCCCGTGTACATCTTCAAGACAATCTCTGTAGCTTTCAAGGGTATATGTGAAAATAGCCGCTTGTAGTCCCTTTGGTTTATGACTGTTAGGGCTGATCCTGTGTCCAATTCCGTTTTCACTTGGACTCTGTCTATCTTGAGCATGACCCAGATAGTCTGGTGATCCTCCATTTTGATTACCTTATGTAGTTTCAGACAACCCAGCTCCTTGCTTCCGGAGTCTGTATCACTTTTCTGTTCGTCTGAACTACTGTCCATCACCTTATGTACCTTTTTGTACTTCTCCTGTGGAGATTTCTTGCTGCTGGTTTTCTTCCCTGACCTGCAGACTCTTGCTATGTGTCCTGCTTTTCCACACTGTCTGCACACTTGGTCCTTGAACCAACAATCCTTCTGGTCGTGTGTTGTTCTGCCGCAGCAATAACACTTCCCTGCTCCATATGACATTTCATTGGTGCCATATTCTTACGGTCTCCATTGTATCTCTGCAGCGCCCCGTGTGGCTGCTTCGTGTGATACTGCCATGCTGAAAGCCTTGTCCAGCGTAAGATCCTTTTCTGATAGAAGCCGTTTCTGGGTTCCTTGACTTTGAAGCCCACACACAAACTTGTCCCTTAATGTATCTGCTAGTCCCAATCCAAACTGGCAGTGTTTCGATAGCTTGCGCAGTTCCGTTAAGTACTCAGCATTACTTTCGTCTTTATGCTGGTTCCTTTTGTGGAACTTAAATCTTTCTGCTATCAGCAGCGGTGTGGGGTTTAAGTGGTCCTGTAGGATTTCCACTATGCTTTCGAAATTCTTATCTGTGGTGTATGTAACCTGTTCCACCTTAAGAGAACTACCTTAAGAGATGTACTACTTTCTCTTGGCTGCTGTATACTGTAATACTGTAATACCGGTGGTGACCACACCGGTATATAAGTGTTGTGCAAGGATTTGCTGGGCAGTTCAGCCCTGACCTTCGAATAGTAAAGACCTGTTAAAAGTTATTCTTGTTGTCTGTGTCCAGTGATTGATCCTAAAACTAACTGGGACATACAGACTCAACAGTGGCGACGAGTCCGATCTTACCCTGCGGCAAATTTACATCTAAGGCAGCTTCGTCCTCAAAACGGGCGTCAAGAGGAGGCATCCGCCCTCATCATCCTGCTGAGCACGATCGCACGGGAGGCATCGAGAACCCGGGTTAAAAAGAAAAAGAATTCTGACCACAAAGCCCTCCATCTGCGACAGGCAGTGATCATCCCTTCTACCACAGTGGTGGGTAAGCCGATCAGCGACACGAGCAGAAAGTCGGCCGCGTTGACTGTGGAGTAGGGGAGGGAAAACGGAGGAATAAGGGCAGAGAGCTCGACCACGGCCGGTAGAAAGGGCCGGGCTGCAATCGAGGCCGAGAGGCACAGCGACTGGGGCAGCTTAAGGCTTGAGAGCCGCGGAGAACTCAAACGCAGCCGGTGTACAGGACCGGGCTGCGAGCGGGGCTGCGAGGCAAAGCAGCGTCGGGGAGTTGAGAAGCTTAAGGCACGAGAGCCGCGGAGAATTCAAACGCAGCCGGTGTAAAGGACCGGGCTGCAAGCGGGGCTGCAAGGCAAAGCAGCGTCGGGGAGTGAGAACTGCTGGGGAGGCGAGAACGGCAGCAGCAAGGCAATCGCCATTGCAGCCAGCGGGGGAAGAAGGCAAACGCGGGAATCTGCCATTGTAGTCGGTGGGGAAGAAGACGAGCGCGGGAAAGACCGCCAAGCGCGGGAAGCCGCCATTTTAGTAGGTGGGGGAAGAAGACAAGCGCGGGAAGCCGCCATTTTAAAAAAAAACTTTAAAAATTTAAAAAACTTGCAAGGATGCCTAAACATGGGAGCATTAATACCTTTGATAGTGATGTCGAAGATTGGACCACGTATGTAGAATGCCTGGAAGTTTATTGTAAAGCAAATAAGGTACCAGATGATGAGAAAGCATTAACCTTATTAAGCTCAATGGGGGCGAAGACATACGGGCTATTGAAGCACCTTCTATCACCAAATAAACCGGCGGATCAGACCTTCGCGAATATTGTTACTGTCCTGAAAAATCATTTAAACCCCATGCCACTGATGATAGCGGAACGATTTAAATTTTACAGAAGAACGCAGTTGAAAGACGAAAGCAACGCTGAATTTTTAATTGAACTATGTAAGCTATCGAAGTACTGTCAGTTTGGGACAGGGCTAGCAGATGCGCTGAGAGATAAATTTGTGTGTGGATTGTTAAAAGAAGGAACACAAAAGCAACTGCTTGAAGAGAATGATCTTACGCTTGATAAAGCTGTCACTATTGCAGCATCGCAAGAAGCCGCAGCAAGAGGCACTGCGGAAATGCAGCTACGGCCACCGGAACTCTGTACCAATCAAATGGTCTTGAGTACAGTAAAATGTTATCGTTGTGGAAAGACAACACACGATCAGAACCAGTGCTGGTTCAAAAATCAGGAATGCAGAAAATGTGGCAGGCTTGGTCACATAGCTAAAGTATGCCGGTCAGGAAAGAAGACCAGCAACAAAAAGTCACCGCAGGAAAAGTACAAAAAGGTACACAAGGTGACAGAGAACAGTTCAAACGAACAGAAGTCAGATTCAGATGCCAGCAGTAATGAACTGGGTAGTCTAAGAGTACACAATGTTGGTAAGGAAGCAGACCTCCAAACAATTTGGTTCACACTTCAGATAGCAGGAGTCCAAGTGAAGATGGAATTGGACACTGGATCGGCATTGACGGTCATGAATAAGAAAGATTACAAAAGGTTATTCCCACATATTCCCCTATGGGATACGGAGATTGTATTGAAAACATACACGGGGCAAAGAGTATACCCCATCGGGAAGATAGAGGTAAAGGTGGTCCACAAGGGCAAAGAAAGCCGAGGAATGGACTTATATGTGCTACCTGAGGGAGGTCCACCACTACTGGGATGGGAGTGGATTAGGAAAATAAATATGGACTGGCATTCCTTAAAAGCACTAACGGTAGATTCCAGTACAAAAGATGTCAAACCTAAACGATTGTCCAGAATATTGGACGATGCTAAAGAGGTGTTCCAACAAGGACTGGGAACACTGAGAGGAATTACGGCAAACATCAAGATTGAAGAACATGCAAACCCGAAATTTTTCAAAGCCAGACCGGTACCTTATGCAATACGACCTGCTGTGGAAGCTGAGCTGGAAGGGCTAGAACGTTCAGGAGTACTGTCTAAGGTAGACTGGAGTGAGTGGGCCACGCCCATTGTTCCAGTCATGAAGCGTTCATCGAGCAACAAGCCGGGGGAACCGGGGAAGGTTCGCATCTGTGGTGATTTCAAGATCACTGTTAATCCGGTGCTTCACACTGTGCAGTATCCGCTTCCACGGATTGAGGATATCTTCGCTTCATTGTCTGGTGGGAAACACTTCACCAAGATAGACCTGGCGCAGGCGTACTTACAGATGGAAGTTGAGGAAGAGTCACGCCAGTATCTCACGATCAACACGCATAGAGGCTTGTACCGGTATAATAGACTGGTTTTTGGAGTGGCATCGGCTCCAGCAATTTGGCAGAGGGCCATGGAGCAGGTATTACAGGGAATTCCAGGCACACAATGTTACCTGGATGATATTCTGATTACAGGAGATGATGACGAGGAACACCTTGCAAACTTGGAGCTGGTGCTCACCAGATTGAAAGAATATGGTCTTCGAGTTAATCGCCAGAAATGTGAATTCTTTCAGAAGCGGATCTCGTACTGTGGTCATGTCATTGACCAGGAGGGGCTTCATAAGTCTCCTGACAAGATCGAAGCTGTTGTGAAGGCTCCCGCTCCGGAAAATGTATCCCAATTGAGGTCGTTTCTAGGGTTGATTAACTATTACCATAAGTTTCTGCCAAATTTATCCACGGTGCTGCACCCGCTGAATGCTCTTTTGCAGAAGGGAGTACCATGGAAGTGGAGCGAGGACTGTAAGAGGGCCTTTCGCGAAAGCAAGGCATTGATCACCTCAGAGGAAGTGTTGGCTCACTTCAACCCAACGCTGCCTATTCGTTTGGCTTGTGATGCTTCTCCATATGGTATTGGGGCAGTACTCTCACACAAGTTGCCAAATGGCCAGGAGAGGCCAGTTGCGTTCGCATCCAGATCATTGACCTCCGCTGAGCGCAATTATGCTCAGATAGATAGGGAGGCTCTCAGCCTTGTGTGGGGAGTAAAGAAGTTTAATCATTACCTGCAGGGTCAAAAGTTTACGCTTCTGACAGACCACCAGCCGTTGGTATCCATTTTTAACCCTAAGAAGGGTGTTTCGGTGATGACAGCACAGAGACTCCAGAGATGGTCCCTTTTCCTAGGGGCACATCAATATAAGATAGAATTCAAAGGTACAAAGCAGCATGGTAATGCTGATGGGCTGTCGCGCCTGCCACTACCTACAGAGGAGGAGGCACCGACGGTTGACCCTGTTGAGTTATTTCACTCGACCATCATCGAATGTTTACCAGTCACCAATGCAAGTATTGAAAGAGAAACCAGGAACGACCCGACACTGTCCAGGGTCTACGAAGTGACAGTGAAGGGATGGCCAGCACATGGTGATCCACTGTTACCGGCATTCTCAGCAAGACGAGAACAGCTGTCCGTCTGTCAAGGAACATTGATGTATGGAACAAGGGTGATTATTCCTCCTAAGTTAAGAGAGAGAGTTCTAAAGGAACTGCATGAAGGTCATCTGGGGGGAGTCAAGATGAAAAGCCTTGCTAGGGCTTATGTGTGGTGGCCGGGTATCGACCAACAGATAGAGGAGCTGATGAAAAGCTGCTCAGGGTGCCAAAAAGTGCAAAATGCACCTCCGATTGCACCGCTGCATCCATGGGAATGGCCTTCAACCCCATGGCAACGTGTACATATTGACTTTGCTGGTCCTTTCATGGACTCCATGTTTTTAATTGCGGTGGACGCACATTCTAAATGGCCAGAAGTGATTAAGATGACTACCACTACCTCGGAAAAGACGATCGCGGTGTTAAGAACGATATTTGCGAGAAATGGATTGCCAGAACAAATATGTTCAGACAACGGACCGCAGTTCGTGTCAGAAGAATTCCAGGGATTCATGAAGAAGAATGGGGTGAAACATTATACCTCTGCCCCATATCATCCGGCTACAAACGGGTTGGCCGAGAGATTTGTACAAACGTTTAAAAAAGCAATAAAGGCCATGAGCGAAGATCAGGTTCCACGACAACACAAGGTGGACAAATTCCTACTGGCATATCGAAACGCCACTCATGCAGTGACAAACCAAAGTCCTGCCATGATGTTCTACAACAGGAAGTTGCGGTCCAGGTTGGACTTGTTAAAACCAAATGTGTGGAGGGAAGTTGAAAACAAACAGTTCCAGCATATAAATAGCAAGACCACTCGGAGTTTCGAAATAGGACAACCAGTGTTAGCCCGGGACTTTAAAAACGAGAAATGGCAATCTGGAACAATTCGGGCCAGACAAGGACCCCTGATGTACACGGTAGATATTGGTGAAAATGTAATACGGCGTCATGCTGACCAACTGGTAGAATCGAGAACAAGGGTCGAACCCATGGTTACGGCAGAGACAACCGTGAAAGAAGTTAGTGAACCTGAAGCATCTACCTCAGAAGTGAATGTACCTGATGATGATGTCCAATCCATAAGAGACCAAATAGATGAGTCACCCCAGCAACGAGAATCAGAGACCCCTGAAAGGCGTTATCCAACTCGAACCAGGAGGCCTCCTCAGAGACTGAATCTTTGAACTGTTTTGCATGAAGTTGTATATATATATATACTAGCTGGGGAGACCCGCGTTGCGAGGGCAATTTTGGGGTGCGAGGGCAATTTTGGGGCATTTGGTCTCCCTGCCCCTGTGTGTCCCCCCTCTCCCTCCCCTCCCCTCCCGTCTCCCTCTCCCCCCCACCCCTCCCCCACTCCCCCGCTCCCCCACTCCCCTCTGTCGCTCTCTCCGGCCCCTCCCCCTGCCTAGCGAGCCCCGCGTTGCGAGGGCAATTTTGGGGCGCGAGGGCAATTTTGGGCCGTTTGGTCTCCCTGCCCCTGTGTGTCCCCCCTCTCCCTGTCATGTCCTCTCCCTGTCCTATCCCTCCCTCCCCTCTCTCCCTCCCCTCCCCTCTCTCCCTCCCTCCCCTCCCCTCTCTCCCTCCCCTCCCCTCTCATCCTCCCCTCCACTCCCCCGCTCCCCCACTCCCCTCTGTCCCTCTCTCCGGCCCCTCCCCCTGCCTAGCGCCTGAGGTCCGGTGCCGTTGCTGAGGTCCCCCGCGTATCGCGCGGCTGATGGACGGCCGCTGTGGGCGGGCGGGCGGCGCATGCGCGGTGAGTGCGGGCGGCGCATGCGCGGTCAGTGCGAGCGGCCCGTGGGAGCCGTCAAGGCCGTTAGCGAGCGGGAAACTTCGGGCGGCGCGCCCGCGCTCCGTCCGCGACACCTGAGAGGGGGAAGTAGAGAGAGACAGAGAGGGAAGAGGAGAAGGAGAGAGAGGGAAGAGGAGAAGGAGAGAGAGGGAAGAGGAGAAGGAGAGAGAGAGAGGGAAGAAAGAGAGAGAGAGAGAAATTTTTTCAGCTTCAGGCCCCGAGTCCCCCCTGCGCGAGGGTGAGGAGGGGGGGGGGGTTGCTAAACACAATATAAAACTCAAATAAATTGTTAATTAATTGCCTAACACATAATTGAAATATTTACCTTAGTTCCCTAACACACAGAAAGTGTGGGGGGAAAAATCGTGGAAAATCAAGATGGCGGCCACTCACCTCGGTTCAGAAGGATAAGGCCTGCCCACACACGCTGGGCGACTGGTCAGGTCACCGAAACGTAGGATTGGTCAATCGTCGAGTCACTCGACACTCAACTGTAGGAAGACCTCGACGTCACACGGTCGCTAATGAGATGCTAATGAGCGGAACGCTGAACGTTTTTGGGATACCGCGGGCGGGATTTTTGTCCGGCCGAAACGTAAATACGCCTATGACCGGTCCAGAATCGCAAGCTTTCTTTTGAGGCGACGCGCGCGTCGGTACGCTCTGTAACTTCCAAACGTATAGAGACCAGGCGGACAGACAGACAGACAGACAGAAGAGCCGCTTTATATATATAGACTAGCTGGGGAGCCCCGCGTTGCGAGGGCAATTTTGGGGCGTGAGGGCAATTTTGGGGCGTTTGGTCTCCCTGCCCCTGTGTGTCCCCCCTCTCCCTGTCATGTCCTCTCCCTGTCCTATCCCTCCCTCCCCTCTCTCCCTCCCCTCCCCTGTCTCCCTCCCTCCCCTCCCCTCTCTCCCTCCCTCCCCTCCCCTCTCTCCCTCCCCTCCCCTCCCTCCCCTCCCCTGTCTCCCTCTCCTCCCCCACTCCCCTGCTCCCCCACACCCCTCTGTCCCTCTCTCCGGCCCCTCCCCCTGCCTAGCGAGCCCCGCGTTGCGAGGGCAATTTTGGGGCGCGAGGGCAATTTTGGGGCGTTTGGTCTCCCTGCCCCTGTCTGTCCCCCCTCTCAATACAATACAATACAATACAAATCGCTTTATTGGCATGATAAGGTACATCTTATGTTGCCAAAGCATCAAAATACATTTATGGTTGAACACATAAACGCGGTTCCATTCATACAGTGTATAAACAGGTATATCCCTGAGTTTATAAATATACATTCGCCTTGTTTATATATACTCTTGTCTTAGTTTACTGGTTGTCCCTCTGTTCATGGCAAGCTGTAACATAGTGTGCCGCCAGTGTTACACAGCTTCTCTCCTCCCCCAGTAGGAATGGGAGTTTTTGGTTGTCAGTCAGATTTCTGAATTCAGGGCATATTTGTGAGAATTTTTGGTAGAAATTCTCTCTGATGCCCTGATATTTTCCACAGGCTGTGAGGAAGTGCATCTCTGTCTCAACTACTCCCTGACTGCAGTGAGAGCATATCCTGTCTTCTCTTGGCAGCCTGGTCTGCCTGTGTCTGCCTTTTTCGATCGCTAGGCTATGTTCGCTAAGTCTGTACCTTGTCAAGGTTCTTCTCAGTTTGTTATCCTTTACCATGGTCAGGTAATCAGCTATGTTGTATTGTCTGTTTAGGGCCAAGTAGCAATTGAGTTTGCTTTGGGTTTTTGTTGTTTCTGCCCAATATGACAGATATTTTTCCTTTTGCTTAGCGACGATTGTGTTGGGTCGAATTCTTTGTGTTACCCTGTCACTGTCCTGGGACTGGTTATTGTTAGTATTGTTATTAGTTACTTTATTGAGTCCCTGTCATGTCCTCTCCCTGTCCTATCCCTCCCTCCCCTCTCTCCCTCCCCTCTCTCCCTCCCTCCCCTCTCTCCCTCCCCTGTCTCCCTCTCCCTCCCCTCCCCCGCTCCCCCACTCCCCTCTGTCCCTCTCTCCGGCCCCTCCCCCTGCCTAGCGAGCCCCGCGTTGCGAGGGCAATTTTGGGGCGCAAGGGCAATTTTGGGGCGTTTGGTCTCCCTGCCCCTGTGTGTCCCCCCTCTCCCCGTCATGTCCTCTCCCTGTCCTATCCCTCCCTCCCCTCTCTCCCTCCCCTCCCCTCCCTCCCTCCCTCCCCTCCCCCACTCCCCTCCCCTCCCCCACTCCCCCGCTCCACTCTGTCCCTCTCTCCGGCCCCTCCCCCTGCCTAGCGCCTGAGGTCCGGTGCCGTTGCTGAGGTCCCCCGCGTATCGCGTGGCTGATGGACGGCCGCTGCGTGCGGGCGGGCGGCGCATGCGCGGTGAGTGCGGGCGGCGCATGCGCGGTCAGTGCGAGCGGCCCGCGGGAGCCGGCAAGGCCGTTAGCGAGCGGGAAACTTTGGGCGGCGCGCCCGTGCTCCGTCCGCGACACCTGAGAGGGGGAAGTAGAGAGAGACAGAGAGGGAAGAGGAGAAGGAGAGAGAGGGAAGAGGAGAGAGGGAAGAGGAGAAGGAGAGAGAGGGAAGAGGAGAAGGAGAGAGAGAGAGGGAAGAAAGAGAGAGAGAGAGAGAAATTTTTTCAGCTTCAGGCCCCGAGTCCCCCCTGCGCGAGGGTGAGGAGGAGGGTGGGGGGGGGTTGCTAAACACAATATAAAACTCAAATAAATTGTTAATTAATTGCCTAACACATAATTGAAGTATTTACCTTAGTTCCCTAACACACAGAAAGTGTGGGGGAAAAAATCGTGGAAAATCAAGATGGCGGCCACTCACCTCGGTTCAGAAGGATAAGGCCCGCCCACACACGCACCGATTGGTCGACCGGTCAGGTCACCGAAGCGTAGGATTGGTCAATCGTCGAGTCACTCGACACTCAACTGTAGGAAGACCTCGACGTCACACGGTCGCTAATGAGATGCTAATGAGCGGAACGCTGAACGTTTTTGGGATACCGCGGGCGGGATTTTTGTCCGGCCGAAACGTAAATACGCCTATGACCGGTCCGGAATCGCAAGCTTTCTTTTGAGGCGACGCGTGCGTCGGTACGCTCTGTAACTTCCAAACGTATAGAGGCCAGGCGGACAGACAGACAGACAGACATCGGGACAGACAGAAGAGCCGCTTTATATATATAGATGTTATTATGTTATGTTAAATGGGGATATAACTGTTAAGCTAAAAAGGGAGGATTGTGGTGTATGTAACCTGTTCCACCTTAAGAGAACTACCTTAAGAGATGTACTACTTTCTCTTGGCTGCTGTATACTGTAATACCGGTGGTGACCACACTGGTATATAAGTGTTGTGCAAGGATTTGCTGGGCAGTTCAGCCCTGACCTTCGAATAGTAAAGACCTGTTAAAAGTTATTCTTGTTGTCTGTGTCCAGTGATTGATCCTAAACCTAACTGGGACATACAGACTCAACATTATCCACTGGCTTCTCTGGGGTTATTAGGTTTCGCAGTAAGCCATAAGTTTTTGCACCCATGGAATTCAACAAAACCAGTGCTTTCCTAGCATCTGGCACTTCATTCGCCTTGCAGTACACCTCAATGCGTTCCACATATGTCGCCCAATCTTCGACTTCATTGTCGAACGCAGTGACACTGCCACTCTTCGGCATCCCTGGGTGTGGTTAAACTGTCTAAAATGGCGTCTCCCGCGCTCTCCCTTCTTCTCCGCTGGCACAAAATGGCGTCTCCCGTGCTTTCCTTTCTTCCCGCGCTCGCCCTTCTTCTCCGCTGTGGCTTCTAAAATGGCATCTCCCGCACTCTCCCTTCTTCTCCACGGCTCAATGGCGTCTCCCACGCTTCCTTTCTTTCCCCCGCAGACGCTGTTCAGCCCTTGAGCCCTGGCTGTGCTCTGTGTGTTCTCCTGTGCGCCTCTCTCGTTGCCGCCGCTCGGTCCTGAACCCGGCTGCTGCTTTACCCTCTCTTTTTGTTTTCCGTCGACGCCGCTCGGTTTTCAACCCCCGGCTGCGCCCTGTGTGCTTCACCCTCTCTCTTACCCCGTCGACGCTGCTCGGCCTTTTCTGTGCCGTCGGTCTGCTCTAGCCGTCGCTGTCCGGGAAGGATCTGCGCTGTACCTGTTGCCAGTCTGTTGCTGGATCATCGTGGCTGGAGAACCAAGCCCAGCTCTCAACAGCCTCCCCTGCGATGTTCACTCTCTGCCGGATGACTAGGCGGTTGCTCGTGGTCGACGCCCGTGCTTCTGGCCTCGACTTTCTTCCACCGTCCTCCCGGAGCGAACCCTTGAAAGGAAATGCAGAGTTGCAGGTAGATTCGAATCGACCTCGTCGCCACTGTTGAATCCGTAATTATTAAAGTATGATGTTTTCCAATAACTAGATGGAGGCTGTAAATTAACAATCAACAGGTGTTTACTGGAGGAGGGTAGTCTAAAGACTAACAGTACAGAGGCATGCTCAAGGCTTATATACAGGTGTGGTCACTGCCAGTACTACAGTATACAGGAGCTGTAAAAGTAGTTCTCTCTTAAAGGTGCATACACTACAGTGATGGCCTACTCTGAGTTCCTGCTGCTCCACTCTTCACAGCTAGCCATATTGCTGTCTTTTCACTGTACTGGTCTCACTAGACGTGCTCCTATCTAGTTATCCAGCCAGCTAAACAGTCATTCAAATAATTCCTCGACAAGCGGGTTTGCTGTTTTGAAGTTTTACTTGAACAAATTTGTGAAACTGTAAACAAAGACAAAGTATGTTTTGTACATAGAACTGAGTACTATACATTAGATGTTACATAAGATATAAACATATTTATAACAACAGAATAGACTAATTGTATAACTAACTAGCACTAGAGCTAAACTTCGGTAACTACCAACTAATAACTTCTTATAAACAAAGTATTGTCAAATACTACACTGACAAAGTTGCTATCATGTTAACAAACAAAGATACTCACAGACATTGTGTCCTGCCCAGCATATAAGATGAGATGACACAGGATTGAGAATCCCTCATGGGAGATTCTCCATAACTCAGTAGGTTCTTTCTGGAATACTACTTCCGGGTTCAAATCAAATCAAATCAAATCAAATCAACTTTTATTGTCATTGTTAGTGCACAAGGTCAAATGACCTAATGCCATACACTAACACTGCTATACACTAACTACCACTAGAGGGTGTTATCTGCATGTAATAAGTCCAGAACAGTTCCCTTCCCTGAAGGACATTAGTGAACCAGTTGGGTTTTTACGACAATCTGACAGCTTTCATGGTCATTTTTTTCTAGTGCCGGCCCCACAAATTCCCAGGTTCATTCAGCTCAATTTCACAACCTGCTTTTGTGTTTTTGTGGGTTCTCTCTCACCCTCCCTTTTTCCTGTTTGAAATTCATTTTGCAGGGTGTTAGAAGGGGAGGATTTGCAGACGGGAAACTCAAACCAAACATTACTTTAATATCTGACTGAGTCACTCAATTCATCAGGACTTTTGAGCATGGAAGCAGAAAGCACCGTTCAGAGCGGGGAGAAACCGTACACATGTTCTGTGTGTGGACGAGGCTTCAGCCAATCCTCTGGCTTGTCGAGACACAAGTGCTGTCACACCAGGGAGAGGCCATTCACCTGCTTCGAGTGTGGAAAGGGATTCACTCTGTCATCCACCCTGCTGACACACCAGCGAATTCACACTGGGGAGAGGCCGTTCACCTGCTTTGAGTGTGGGAAGGGATTCACTCAGTCATCCAGCTTGCTGACACACCAGCTTGTTCACACTGATGATAGACCATTTAAATGTTCTGACTGTGAGAAGAGATTTAAAAGCAAACAGCACCTGCTGAGACATCAGCGAGTTCACACTGGGGCGAGGCCGTTCACCTGCTCTGAGTGCGGGAAGGGATTCACGTGTTCATCCGACCTTCTGACACACCAGCGAGTTCACATCGGGGAGAAGCCTTTCACCTGCTCTGAGTGTGGGAACGGATTCACTTGTTCATCCCACCTGCTGAGACACCAGCGAGTTCACACCGGAGAGAGGCCATTCATCTGCTCTCAGTGTGCAAAGGGCTTCACTTGGGCTTCCCACCTGCTGAAACACCAGCGAGTTCACAAGTGACTGCAGGGGTTGGATTCTGATGTTTTTGCTACTGTTAATCACATCCAGGACTGAACCATGTTCATTCTGACAGTTGGGGTTTGTTTCTGCTGACGTTAATAACCCCTGTAACTGGGCTGGTGTTTAATATTCTGGGTATATGTCAAATAAATCAGCTTTGCTTTAAACACATTGTGGCTTTTTGTTGTTCCCACCTGAGTGTTTAGCATCACCTGGCTGGAGCTCAGAAAGGACAACCTGGGGGGAGGATCGTACGGTGGGAACAGAACTACAGCCTGGACACTGTCCTTCAGGGCCACACTGAGAGGGGCAAACGGCACTTTGGTCTTTCTCGTCTCTCTTCACTGACAGCAATGTCCCTGTGTGGGTTAATCTTGAGGCCTGTAAGGAATGCGTCCCAGCCGCTCTCTCCCATGGGTCAGAGCACCTGGACACGGAACAGAAGGCTCCTTTACAACTGTGTTTAGAGTCAGGAAGAACAACGGTGAATGCTGGAAACGTGCTGTCAAATCAGAGATTGGTGTCAAACTGCGATCTGTTCCTGACTGAAAGTGAAACGGCAGGGTTAAGTTTCCAGTCTAAAAATGACTGGTAATTATTCTATGAAGGTTTAACATGTTCATAGAATCATAGAATCGTTGCAGCACAGAAGGTGGCCATTCGGCCCATTGAGTCCGTGCTGGCTCTCTGCAAGAGCACTTCAGCTAGTCCCACTCCCCCACCCTTCCCTCGTAGCCCTGCAAATTTTTGTCCTTCAGGTACTCATCCAATTCCCTTTTGAAAGCCAGGATGGAATCTGCCTCCACCACCCTTTCAGGCAGTGCATTCCCGATCCTAACCACTCACTGCGTAAAAAGTTTTTCCCCATGTCACCTTTGGTTCTTCTGCCAATCACCTTAAATCTGTGTCCTCTGGTTCTCGACCCTTCTGCCAATGGGAACACTTTCTCTCTATCTACTCTCTCCAGACCCCTCATGATTTTGAACACCTCTATCAAATCTCCTCTCAATCTTCTCTGCTCCAAGGAGAACAATCCCAGCTTCTCCAGTCTATCAAGGTAACTGAAGTCCCTCATTCCTGGAATCATTCTCGTAAATCTTTTCTGCACCTTCTCTAAGGCCTTCACATCCTCCCTGAAGTGTGGTGCCCAGAATTGGACACAGTACTCCAGTTGGGGCCGAACCAGGGTTTCATCATCATTTCCACACTTTTGCACTCTGTACCTCTATTTATTAAGACCAGGGTCCCGTAAGCCTTTTTAACTGCTTTCTCAACCTGCCCTGCCACCTTCAAGGATTTGTTCACACATACCCCTAGGTCTCCCTGTTTGTGCACCCACTTTAGGATTGTACCATTTAGTTTACATGTCCTCTCCTCATTCTTTCCACCAAAATATATCACTTCACACTTTTCTGCGTTAAATTTCATCTGCCACGTGTCCGTCCATTTCACCAGCCTGTCTATGTCTTCCTGAAGTCTGTCACTCTCCTCCTCACTGTTCACTATACTTCCAAGTTTTGTGTCATCTGCAAATTTTGAAATTGTGCTCCGTACACCCATGTCCAAGTCATTAATATATATCAAGAAAAGCAGTGGTCCTAGAACTGACCCCTGGGGAACACCACTGTATACCTTCCTCCAGTCCGAAAAACAACCGTTCACCACTACTCTCTGTTTCCTGTCACTTAGCCAGTTTCGTATCCATGCTGCCACTGTTCCTTTCATTCCATGGGCTTCAACTTTGCTGGCAAGCCTATTATGTGGCACTTTGTCAAACTCCTTTTGGAAATCCATGTTCACCACATCAACCACATTGCCCTCATCAACCCTCTCTGTTACCTCATCAAAAAACTTGATCAAGCTGGTTAAACACGATTTGCCTTTAACAAATCCGTGCTGGCTTTCCTTAATTAATCCACACCTATCCAAGTGACGATTAACTTTGTCCCTGATTACTGTTTCTAAAAGCTTCTCCACTACCGAGGTTAAACTGACTGGCCAGTAGTTGCTGGGTTTATCCTTACACCCTTTTTTGAACAATGGTGTAACATTTGCAATTCTCCAGTCCTCTGGCACCACCCCCGTATCTATGGAGGATTGGAATATTATGGCCAGTACCTCCGCTATTTCCTCCCTCAATTCTCTCAGCATTCTAGGATGCATCCCATCCACTCCTGGTGATTTATCGACTTTAAGTACAGCCAGTCTTTCTAATACCTCCTCTTTATCAATTTTTATCCTATCAAGTATCTCCACTACCTCCTCCTTCACTATGTCTATGGCAGCATCCTCTTCCTTGGTGAAGACAGATGCAAAGTACTCGTTTAGTTCCTCAGCCATACCCTCTGCCTCCATGCATAGGTCTCCTTTATGGTCCCTAATCTGCCCCAGCCCTCCTCTTACTACTCGTTTACTATTTATATGCCTATAGAAGACTTTTGGATTACCTTTTATGTTGGCTGCCATTCTATTCTCATACCTCTCTTTGCCCCTCTTAGTTTCTTTTTCACTTCTCCTCTGACCTTTCTATATTTAGCCTGATTCTCAGATGTATTTGCAACCTGACATCTGTCATATGCGCTCTTTTTCTGCTTCATCATATTCTCTATCTCTTTCGTCATCCAGGGAGCCCTGACTTTAGTTGCCCTGCCTTTCCCCCTTGTGGGAATGTACCTCAACTGTACCTGAACTATTTCCTCTTTAAAGGCAGCCCATTATTCCATCACAGTTTTGCTGCTAATCTTTGATTCCAGTTTACCCGGGCCAGATCCGTTCTCATCCCACTGAAATTGGCCTTCCCCCAGTTAAACATTTTTACACTAGATTGCTCCCTATCCTTTTCCATAGCTAATTTAAACCTTATGATAATATGATCACTGTTCCCTAAATGTTCACCTACTGACACTTGCTCCACTTGTCCCACCTCATCCCACAGAACCAGATCCAGCAATGCCTCCTCCCTCATTGGGCCAGAAACGTACTGATCAAGAAAGTTCTCCTGAAATTCTTCTCCTTCTCTGCCCTTAGCACTATTACGATCCCAGTCTATATTGGGAGAGTTGAAGTCCCCCATTATCACTGCTCTATAGTTCTTGCACCTCTGTAATTTCTCTGCAAATTTGCTCCTCCATATCTTTCCCACTATTTGGTGGTCTATAGAATACACCTAGCAGTGTAATGGCACCTCTATTATTTCTTAACTCCAGCACATAAATTCTCTCCTTGACCGCTCCAGGACATCCTCCCTCTCCAGCACTCCAGATTGGACCAGGAGAGCACCGAGGCGGCAGTATAAAAGGAGGAGCGAGGCGAGGCCCGACCAGATCGGACCAGGAGAGCACCGAGGCGGCAGTATAAAGGAGGAGCGAGGCGAGGCCCGACCAGATCGGACCAGGAGAGCACCGAGGCGGCAGTACAAAAGCAGGAGCGAGGCGAGGCCCGACCAGATCGGACCAGGAGAGCACCGAGGCGGCAGTATAAAGCAGGAGCGAGGCGAGGCCCGACTAACTCAGCAGCGGGGAGAGAGGTAAAAAGTAATCAGAGTATGACGTCACCAGGGAGCAGGTAAGTGATTGGTTGGTGAGTATTTCTCTTTTTTAAACTTTAACTCTGTAGTTTATAGTTGCTAAGGTCTTTTCTGGTGTAGCAGGGACTGTTGGTAAACCATACAAGCGCCTTAGAGTTTATCTTTAATTGGTGATAGTGAATTAATTTAAATTAATTAAAAGGTAAGTCATGCCAGGAGAGCCCAGCCCCGTGTTATGCTCCTCTTGCTCTATGTGGGAATTCAGGGACACTGCCGGTGTCCCTGATGACCACGTGTGCCAGAAATGCATCCAGCTGCGGCTACTAGCAGACAGCATTGCGGTGCTGGAGCTGCGGATGGATGGGCTTTGGAGCATTCACGATGCTGAGAGGGTCATGGATAACACGT
The DNA here is from genome assembly GCF_052327205.1 of Somniosus microcephalus. Lineage (NCBI taxonomy): Eukaryota > Metazoa > Chordata > Chondrichthyes > Squaliformes > Somniosidae > Somniosus > Somniosus microcephalus. The sequence goes on along the minus strand of NC_140990.1, from coordinate 99,831,157 downwards.
TTAGTGAGTTGGTCACACCACAGGTAAGGGCTGCACAGGCAGAAGGGAAATGGGTGACCATCAGGCAGAGCAGTAGAGGCAGGCAGGTAGTGCAGGGGATCCCTGTGGCCATCCCCCTCTCAAACAGGTATACCGATTTGGATACTGTTGAGGGGGATGACTTACCAGAGGAAGGCAGCAGCAGCCAACTTCCCGGCACCAGGGGTGCTTCTGCTGCTCAGGAAGGGAGGAAAAAGAGTGGGAGAGCAATAGTGGTCGGGGATTCTATCGTAAGGGGTACAGATAGGCGTTTCTGTGGCCGTAGACGTGACTCCAGGATGGTTTGTTGCCTCCCTGGTGCCAGGGTCAAGGATGTCACTGAACGGCTGCAGGGCATTCTGAAGGGGGAGGGTGAACAGTCAGAGGTCGTGGTTCACATTGGGACCAATGACATGGGTAGGAAGAGGGATGAGGTCCTGCAGCAAGAATTTAGGGAGCTAGGTAGCAGATAAAAGAGCAGGACCTCAAAGGTTGTAATCTCTGGATTACTCCCGGTGCCACGTGCTAGTGAATATAGGAATAGGAGGATAGAGCAGATGAATGCGTGGCTAAAGAGTTGGTGCAGGAGGGAGGGCTTTAGTTTCCTGGATCACTGGGCCTGCTTCTGGGGAAGGTGGGACTTGTACAAGTCGGATGGGTTGCACCTGAACCAGAGCAGGACAAATATCCTTGCGGGGAGGTTTGCTAGCACTATTCGGGGGGTTTAAACTAAAATGGAAGGGGGTTGGGAACCTGAGCAGAGAGACAGAGGAAAGGGAAACAAGGATAAAAGCAAAAGATAGGAAGGAGAAAAACAAAAGTGGCAGTCAGAGAAATCAACGGTTTAAATCAAACGTGGCCACAGTAAATCATAATTCTAATAGGTCTAAGAGCGTTAAAAAAACAAGCCTGAAGGCTTTGTGTCTTAATGCGAGGAACATTTGTAATAAGGTGGACGAATTGGCTGTGCAAATAGAGGTAAACGAATATGATTTGGTTGGGATTACGGAAACGTGGCTCAAGGGTGGCCAAGACTGGGAACACAACATCCAGGGGTATTCGATATTCAGGAAAGATAGGCAAAAAGGAAAGGGAGGTGGGGTAGCATTACTGGTTAAAGAAGGGATTAATACAATTGTAATGAAGGATATTAGCTCGGATGATGTGGAATCTGTATGGGTAGAATTGAGAAATACTAAGGGGAAAAAAACATTAGTGGGAGTGGTATATAGACCTCCCAACAGTAAGGCGGAGGTTGGGGATGGCATTAAAAGGGAAATTAAAGAAGCGTGCAATAAGGGCACAGCAGTCATCATGGGTGACTTTAATCTACATATAGATTGGGCCAACCAAATTAGTAACAATACTGTGGAGGAGGAATTCCTGGAGTGTTTATGGGATGGTTTCCTGGACCAATATGTCGAGGAACCAACCAGAGATCAGGCCATCTTAGACTGGGTATTATGTAACGAGAAAGGATTAATTAGCAATCTTGTTGTACGAGGCCCCTTGGGTTTGAGCAATCATAATATGATCGAATTCTTCATTAAGATGGAGAATGAAGAAGTTGACTCAGAGACTAGGGTCCTCAATTTAAATAAAGGAAACTACGATGGTCTTAGGAGCGAGTTGGGTAGGATTGATTGGGGAATGGCACTCAAAGGGTTGACGGTGGATAGGCAATGGCAAACATTCAAAGACCGAATGGATGAGCTACAGAATTTGTTCATCCCAGTTTGGCATAAAAATAAAACAAAAAGGTGACTCAACCGTGGCTAACAAGGGAAATTAGGGATAGCATAAGATCCAAGGAGACAACATATAAATTGGCCAGAAAAAGCAATAATCCTGAGGATTGGGAGCAGTTTAGGATTCAACAAAGGAGGAAAAAGGGATTAATTAAGAAAGGGAAAATAGAATATGAGAGAAAGCTATCAGGGAACATAAAAACTGACTGTAAAAGCTTTTATAGATATGTGAAGAGAAAAAGATTGGTGAAGTCAAGCATAGGTCCCTTACAGTCAGAATCAGGGGAATTTATAATGGGAAACAAAGAAATGGCAGACCAACTAAATTCATACTTTGGTTCTGTCTTCACAAAGGAGGACACAAATAACCTCCCAGAGATGCCGGGGAACATAGGGCCTGATGAAAGGGTGGAACTGAAAGAAATCAGTATTTGTAGGGAAATGGTGTTAGAAAAATTGATGGGACTAAAGGCCGATAAATCCCCAGCGCCTGATAATCTACATCCCAGGGTACTTAAGGGAGTGGCCCTAGAAATAGTAGATGCATTGCTGGTCATCTTCCAGAACTCGATAGACTCTGGAACAGTACCCATGGATTGGAGGGTAGCTAATGTTACCCCACTATTCAAAAAAGGTGGTCGAGAAAAAGTGGGGAATTATAGACTGGTAAGCCTGACATCGGTAGTGGGGAAAATGCTAGAATCTATAATAAAAGATGTAATAGCAGAGTACTTGGTAAGCAGTGACAGGATCGGACAAAGTCAACATGGATTTACAAAAGGTAAATCATGCTTGACTAATCTACTGCAATTTTTTGAGGATGTAACTGGTAAAATAGATAAGGGAGAACCAGTGGATGTGGTGTATTTGGACCTTCAGAAGGCTTTCGATAAGGTCCCACATAAGAGATTAGCGTGTAAAATTAAGGCACATGGGATTGGGGGCAAGGTATTGACTTGGATAGAGAACTGGTTGGCGGACAGAAAGCAAAGAGTTGGAATAAATGGGTCGTTTTCCGAGTGGCAGGCAGTGACTAGTGGGGTACCGCAAGGATCGGTCCTAGGACCCCAGCTGTTCACAATATATATTAATGATCTGGACGAGGGAATTGGATGTAATATCTCCAAATTTGCAGACGACACAAAGCTGGGTGGGAGGGTAAGCTGTGAGGAGGATGTCGTGAAACTCCAGTACGATTTGGACAGATTGGGTGATTGTGCAGAAACATGGCAAATGCACTATAATGTGGATAAATGTGAGGTTATCCACTTTGGTGGCAAAAACAGGAAGGCAGATTATTATTTGAATGGCAATAGATTGGGAGAAGGGGAAGTGCAACGAGACCTGGGTGTTATTGTGCACCAGTCGCTGAAGGTAAGCATGCAGGTGCAGCAGGCGGTTAAGAAGGCAAATGGTATGTTGCCCTTCGTAGCAAGAGGGTTCGAGTACAGGAACAAGGATGTCTTGCTACAGTTGTACAGGGCCTTGGTGAGACCGCACCTTGAGTATTGTGTGCAGTTTTGGTCGCCTTATCTGAGGAAGGACGTTCTTGCCATGGAAGGAGTGCAGCGAAGATTCACCAGGCTGATACCTGGGATGGCGGGAATGACGTATGAGGAGAGATTGTGTCGATTGGGCTTATACTCACTGGAGTTTAGAAGATTGAGAGGGGATCTCATCGAAACCTATAAAATTCTGTCAGGCCTGGACAGACTAGATGCAGGAAGGAATTTCTTCACCCAGAGAGTGGTGAACCTGTGGAATTCTCTGCCACAGAGGGCGGTGGAGGCCAGTTCATTAAATATATTCAAAAAAGAGTTGGATATATTTCTTAAGGCTAAAGGGATCAAGGGATATGGGGAGAAGGCAGGGACCGGGTACTGAATTTGGATGATCAGCCATGATCTCATTGAATGGCGGAGCAGGCTCGAAGGGCCGAATGGCCTACTCCTGCTCCTATCTTCTATGTTTCTATGTAACATTCTCCTTAACCAATACTGCCACACCACCTCCTATCTTTCCTTCCCTATCGTTCCTGAACACTTTATAACCAGGAATATTTAATACCCAATCCTGCCCTTTTTTGAGCCAGGTCTCAGTTATTGCCACATCATATTCCCATGTGACTATTTGTGCCTGCAGCTCACTGACCTTGTTTACTACGCTTCGTGCGTTCACATACATACACTGTAAACCCATCTTAGACCATCCTGTATTCTCTCTTAGTTTGACCCCACCTAATACCTTACTATTTCTTACTTTAGTGCTCTCTCCCTCTCCCAATCCTTTGAGCACTTTATTTCCCCTTTCTAATGTTACATCCTGGTGTCCATCCCCCTGCCAACTTAGTTTAAACCCTCCCCAACAGCAGTAGCAAACCTCCCCGCAAGGATATTGGTCCCGGCTCTGTTGAGGTGCAACCTGTCCGGCCTCTACAGGTCCCACCTCCCCCAGAACCAGCCCCAATTCCCCAGGAATCTGAAGCCCTCCCTCCTGCACCAGCTCTCCAGCCACATGTTCATCTGCTCTATCCTCCTATTTCTATACTCACTCACACGTGGCACCGGGATTAATCCAGGGATTACTACCATTGAGGTCCTGCTTTGTATTCTCTTTCCTAGCTCCCTAAAATCTATCTGCAGGACCTCATCCCTCTTTCTACCTACGTTGTTGGTACCGATATGGACCACGACCTCTGGCTGTTCACACTCCCCCCTCAGAATATTCTGCAGCCACTCAGTGACATCCTTAACCCTGGCACCAGGGAGGCCACATACCATCCTGGAGTCAGGTCTGCAGCTGCAGAAACACCTGTCTGCTCCCCTAACTATTGAATCCCCTCCCACTATTGCTTTCCCTGTCTTCCTCCTCCACCCCTGTGCAGCTGATCCACCCGTGTTGCCATGGACTTGGCTCTGGCTGTACTCCCCAGAGGAACCATCACCCTCACCAATACTCAGCACAGAATACTGGTTGGAAAGCGAGATGCACTCCGGGGACTCCTGCACTACCTGCCTGGTCCTCCTCTTCTGTCTGGCAGTCACCCATTCCCTCTCTGCCTGCGCACTCATTAGCTGCGGGGTGACCACCTCCTGAAACGTACTATCCACGTAGCTCTCAGCCTCGCGGATGCACCGCAGTGACGCCAGCTGCTGCTCAAACTCCAAAACCCGGAGCTCGAGCTCCTCCAGCTGACAACACCTATAAGAACATAAGAAATAGGAGCAGGAGTAGGCCAATCAGCCCCTCGAGCCTGCTCCGCCATTTAATAAGATCATGGCTGATCTGATCCTAACCGCCAATCTACTATCACAGAACCATCTCCTGAATCCAACAGAATTAGACACACGAAATAGGAGCAGGATAAGGCTACACGGCCCCTGGGCCCGCTCCGCTACCCACAGGGCCATGTCCGATCCGAACCTAGACTCATGTCCAAATTCCTGCCCGCTCCCCGTAACTCTTAATTCCCTTTACTTCTAGGAAACTGTCTATTTCTGTTTTAAATTTATGTAATGATGTAGCTTCTACAGCTTTTTGGGGCAGCATATTCCATGGACCTACCACCCTCTGAGTGAAGTAGTTCCTCCTCATCTCAGTTTTGAAAGAGCAGCCCCTTATTCTAAGACTATGCCCCCTAGTTCTAGTTTCACCCATCATCGGGAACATCCTCCCCGCATCTACCCGTTCCAACCCCTTCACAATCTTATATGTTTCAATAAGATCGCCTCTCATTCTTCTGAACTCCAATGAGTAGAGTCCCAATCTACTCAACCTCTCCTCATATGTCCATCCCCTCATCCCCGGGATTAACCGAGTGAGCCTTCTTTGTACTGACTCGAGAGCAAGTATGTCTTTTCTTAAGTATGGACACCAAAACTGTATGCAGTATTCCAAGTGCGGTCTCACCAATACCTTGTACAACTGAAGCAATACCTCCCTATTTTTATATTCTATCCCCCTAGCAATGAAAGCCAACATTCCATTGGCCTTCTTAATCACTTGCTACACCTGCATACTAACCTTTTGAGTTTTGTGCACCAGGACCCCCAGATCCCTTTGTACTTCAGTACTTTCCAGTTTCTTGCCATTAAAATAATAGCTTGCTCTAAGATTTTTCCTGCCAAAGTGCATAACCTCACACTTTCCAGTATTTTATTGTATTCCATCTGCCAAATCTCTGCCCACTTACTTAGCCTGTCTATGTCCCCTTGCAGGTTTTTTATGTCCTCCTCACTCACTACTTTCCCTCCCATCTTAGTATCATCTGCAAACTTTGATATGTTACACTCGGTCCCCTCCTCCAAATCGTTAATATAGATTGTGAAGAGTTGGGGACCCAGCACCGACCCCTGCGGAACACCACTAGTTACTGATTGCCATTCTGAGAATGAACCATTTATCCCAACTCTCTGCCTTCTGTTAGATAGCCAATCCTCTATCCATGCCAGAATATTACCCCCAATCCCGTGATGTTTTATCTTAAGCAATAATCTTTTGTGTGGCACCTTGTCAAATGCCTTTTGGAAGTCTAAATACACTACGTCCACTGGTTCCCCTTTATCCACCCTATATGTTACTTCCTCAAAGAACTCCAGCAAATTTGTCAAACATGACTTCCCCTTCATAAAACCATGCTGACTTTGTCCTATTAAATGATGATTATCCAAATGTCCTGTTACTGTCTCCTTAATAATGGACTCCAAAATTTTACCTACCACAGATGTTAGGCTAACCGGTCTATAGTTTCCAGCCTTCTGTCTACTGCCCTTTTTAAATAAGGGTGTTACATTAGCAGTTTTCCAGTCTGCCGGGACCTTTGCTGAGTCCAGGGAGTTTTGGAAAATTATTACCAATGCATCCACAATCCCTACCGCCACTTCCCTCAAGACCCTAGGATGTAAGCCATCAGGTCCAGGTGATTTATCCGCCTTGAGTCCCGTTATCTTACCGAGTACCACTTCCTTAGTGATTTTGATCGTGTTTAGCTCCTCCCCCCCATAGCCCCCTGTTTGTCCAGTGTTGGGATATTCTTAGTGTCCTCTACTGTAAAGACTAATTCCATATTTCCCACCATTAATTTCCCGGTCTCATCCTCTAAGGGACCAACATTTACTTTAGCCACCCTTTTTCTTTTTATATAACTATAAAAACTCTTACTACCTGTTTTTATATTTTTTGCTAATTTACTTTCATAATCTATCTTCCCTTTCTTAATCAATCTTTTTGTTATTTTTTGCTGTCTTTTAACGTTTTCCCAATCCTCTATCCTCCCACTAGATTTGGCTACCTTATATGCCCTTGTTTTTAGTCGAATACTATCCTTAATTTCTTTACTTAGCCACGGATGGCTGTCTTTTCTTTTACACCCTTTTCTTCTCAGTGGAATGTATATTTTTTGGAAGTTGTAAAATAACTCCTTAAATGTACACCACTGATCATGTATCGTCTTACCCTTTAATCTATTTTCCCAATCCACTCTACTCAATTCCGCTCTCATACCTTCATAGTCTCCTTTATTCAAGCTTAGCACGCTTGTTTGAGATCCAACCTTCTCACCCTCTAATTGAATATGGAATTCAACCATGTTATGGTCACTCATTCCAAGGGGATCCTTTACTAGGACATTTTTAATTAATCCTGTCTCATTACACAGGACCAGATCTAAGGTTGCCTGCCCCCTGGTCGGTTCAGTTACATACTGCTCAAGAAACCCATCCCTAATACACTCAATGAACTCATCCTCAAGGCAGCTCTGCCCAATTTGATTTGTCCAATTAATATGATAGTTAAAATCCCCCATAATTATAGATGTTCCCTTATTACAAGCCTCAACTATTTCCTGATTGATGCTCCATCGAACATAGTTGCAACTGTTCGGAGGCCTATAGACTACACCCACTAGTGTTTTTTTCCCCTTATTATTCCTTACCTCCACCCAAACTGTTTCATTGTCCTGATCTTTTGACCCAATATCATTTCTCTGTATTACAGTGGTTCCTTCCTTTATTAACATAGCCACCCCACCTCCCCTTCCTTCCTGCCTGTCCTTCCTGATCGTTAAATAACCTGGTATGTTTAATTCCCAGGTATTGTCACCCTGCAGCCATGTTTCTGTAATGGCCACAAGATCATACCCATATGTAGTTATTTGTGCAGTTAACTCGTCTATTTTGTTACGAATGCTACGTGCATCCAGATAGAGAACTTTCAAATATGTTTTGTGACACTTAGTTCCTGCTTTTGCCCTTTTTATTACTTTACCTTTTACTCCATACCTTCTGCCCCTCCCTGACACGCTCTGGTTTTTAATTTCCCCACTGCTACCTAAGTCTATGAACTTCTCTGTTGTCATTTTTATTATTTGCTCTCCAGGAACCTCCCCCCCACTAGTTAGTTTAAAGCCCTCTCTACAGCCCTAGTTATATGATCCGCCAGGACTCTAGTCCCAGCACTGGCCAAGTGAAGCCCGTCCCAATGGAACAGCTCCCTCCTGCCCCAGTACTGGTGCCAGTGTCCCAGGAAGCTAAACCCATTTCTCCCACACCAGTCTTTGAGCCACGCATTTAACTCTCTAATTTTATTTCTCCTAGCCAAATTCGCTCGTGGCTCAGGTAATAATCCAGAGATTATTACCCTTGAGGTTCTGTTTTTTAATTTGACCCCTAGCTGCTCATACTCCTTTAACAGAACCGGCTTCCTAGTCCTATCTACGTCATTTGTACCAACATGGACCACGACAACTGGATGCACCCCCTCCCACTGCAAATTTCTTTCCAGCCCAGAGGAGATGTCCTTAACCCTGGCACCGGGTAGGCACCACAGCCTTCGGGACTCTCGCTCTCGGCTGCAGAGAACTCTATCTATCCCCCTAATAATACTATCCCCTACCACTACAACATTTCTAGTTACTCCCCCCTCTTGACCGTTCCACGGTGCTGTGGCCAGGTTTCTCATCCTCCCTGCAGTCCCTGCTCCCGTCCCCACAGGGAGTAAGAACCTCGAACCTGCTAGACAAGAGCAAGGGCTGCGGCTCCTCCAGCTCTACCTCCTGGATCCCCGTACCTGCCTCACTCGTAGTCACACCGTCCTGTCCCTGACCATGGGCTACATCTGAATTAATTAACTTCATAGGTGTGACCACCTCCTGATACACAGAGTCCAGGTACTTCTCCCCCTCCCTGATGTGTCGCAGTGTCTGAAGCTCAGACTCCAGCTCATCAACCTCCTGCACACGTGGTTGTCCCGGACATGGGAAGCGTCCTGGAGTTCCCACAATTTTTTTTTATTCGTTCATGGGATGTGGGTGTCGCTGGCAAGGCCAGCATTTATTGCCCATTCCTAGTTGCCCTTGAGAAGGTGGTGGTGAACCGCCTTCTTGAACTGCTGCAGTCCGTGTGGTGAAGGTACTCCCACAGTGCTGTTAGGTAGGGAGTTCCAGGATTTTGACCCAGCGGCAATGAAGGAATGGCGATATACTTTTAAGTCAGGATGGTGTGTGTCTTGTAGGGGAACTTGGAGGTGGTGGTGTTCCCATGCACCTACTGCCCTTGTCCTTCTAGGTGGAAGAGGTTGCGGGTTTGGGAGGTGCTGCCGAAGAAGCCTTGGCGAGTTGCTGCAGTGCATCTTGTAGATGGTACACACTGCAGCCACAGTACGCTGGTGGTGGAGGGAGCGGTTGTTTAAGGTGGTGGATGGGGTGCCAATCAAGTGGGCTGCTTTCTCCTGGATGGGTTCGAGCTTCTCGAGTGTTGTTGGAGCTGCACTCATCCAGGCAAGTGGAGAGTATTCCATCACCCTCCTGACTTGTGCCTTGTAGATGGTGGAAAGGCACAGGATGTGCATCCGCTGGACCGAGTTACCCTGCTGTGCCTTTAATTATTCGACTATTAAATTATTTAAAAAAAAGTTAGTTAACAGAAATAAACTCGAGACGTAAAATAATCCCTCCCCAATCTGCTCCTTCCCTTGTGCTGAGGTCACTTACCCCCCTCCCTGACACTGGCGCTCCCTCCGGGCTCTTGGGCCTGTCTTTATCTGCGGCCGCTCCTCTCGCTGTCCCACAGCTCCGCTCTCGTGCCTATTACCTTGGGTTCTGTGGCTCCACTCCTCCTTTTCACTCAGACTTCTCCACCACCTTCTTCCTCTCCACCAATTCCTGCGCCCACTCTGCTTGTGAATCACTGCGTTTGCGAATCTCCCGGCTCTGTCTCCAAGCTCTGTGCTCAAGCTCAGTATTTGAAACAATGATCTCGATGCAGGAAATAGTGCACGGTATGTTAGTTCCAGGAGATTAAATCAAGGACACCATCACAATCAGCAAAGACAATGACAAAGATCAGAACATTCCAAAGGGTGTCACATGCAGGACCTGTGGACGAGTTGTACTAACCGCATCCAAGAAGTGTTAAACCATGCACACAATAACTGATTTCAAATCTGAAGCAAGAGAGTTCCTTCAAGGGTTGGTTGAAAGGAATTTCCGATCAGTATAAAGTGAGACACTGTAGTTCAGTCTATGACACCCACAATCCATGTAGTCAAACGGAACCAGCTTGGGGTTAGATGTGGTAGAAGGTGAACTAGGTGAGAATTGATATAATCAAGAAAAGCCCAAAAATGGAACATTCGGTAACAGAACATCAATTAGTCTCCTTTGATCATGGAGAAATCAAATATTCAATACACTGTGTTTGAAACAAAGCTGCTTTATTCAATATTTATACAGAATATTAATCTCCAGCCCAGGTATAGGGGTTATTAAGATCAGCAAAAACACACTCTGACTGTGTACTAGAGGCGGCAGTAGTACCATATTAGATAGGAACAGACTAAGAAAGACTACAAAAAATTCAAAAATGGGTTTAGAATGCATGTACATAAACGCACAAAGTGTGGTGAATAAGGTGGGTGAGCTACAAGCACAATTAGCCGTGCGGCAATATGATGTTGTGGCAATAACGGAAACGTGGCTTAAAAACGGTGAGGACTGTGCACTTCATATTCAAGGGTACAAGGTGTTCAGAAAAGATAGGGAAGGAAAAAAGGGAGGTGGGGTGGCAGTGCTGATTAAGGAAGACATTGTAGTGTTGGAAAGGGAGGATGTTCTTGAGGGGACAAGGACAGAATCCATTTGGTTGGAGATGAGGAGCAAAAAGGGTATGATCACACTATTGGGGGTATTTTACAGGCCTCCAAATAGTGAGAGGGAGGTAGTGGAGCAAATCTGCAGGGAAATCGCAGCGATATGCAAGAGCTAAAGAGTGGTGATATTGGGGGACATTAATTACCCAAAGATCGATTTGGATAATGCGCGGGTAAAGGCAAAGGAGGGGGAGGAATTTCTGAAATGTGTTCAGGAGAATTTCCTTAACCAGTATTTTCTTGGCCCAACTAGGAAGGAGGCATTGCTGGATCTGATGCTGGGGAATGAGGTGGGCCAGGTCGACCAAGTGTCTGTGGGAGAACACTTGGGTACGAGTGATCATCGTATCATAAGATTTAGATTAGCAATGGAGAGGAGCAAGGAACAATCTGGAGTGTAACTTCTAAACTGGAATAGGGCTAACTTCAATGGGATGCGAAAGGATCTAGCCAGGGTCAAATGGAACCAAAGACTGACAGGAAAAACCATAACGGAACAATGGGTGATCTTTAAGGAGGAGATGTTCCAAGTACAATTTCAAAACGCACATCATCATAAAATACATTTCCTGATTCAATTACTTCTAGTCCATATAATCAATTTTAATTTCACAAATTATGCCCAGACTATGTGATTTTACAAAGAAGACAAAAGTAACAATTGTGTTTGGATGCGAGTCATTTATCCTCCCCTTCGAGCAATGTGTCTTGGAAAATAGGATTACACAGGATATACGGCACAGAAACACACCATTCGGCCCAACCAGTCCATGCCGGCGTTTATGCTCCACTCGAGCCTCCTCCCGTCTTTCCCCATCTAACTCTATCAGCATAACCCTCTATTCCCTTCTCCCTCATATACTTGTCTAGCCTCCCCTTAAATGTATCTATACTATTCACCTCAACCACTCCCTGTGGTAGTGAGTTCCACATTCTCCCCACTCTCTGGGTAAAGAAGTTTCTCCTGAATTCCCTATTTGATTTCTTGGTGACTATCTTATATTGATGGCCTCTAGTTATGCTCTTCCCCACAAGTGGAAACGCTCTCTCTGTATCCACTCTAGCAAAACCTTTCACAATTTTAAAGACCTCTATTAGGTCACCCCTCAGCCTTCTTTTTTCAAGAGAAAAGAGACCCAGCCTGTCCATCCTTTCCTGACAGGTATACCCTCTCATTTCTGGTATTACCCTTGTAAATCTTCTCTGCACCCTCTCCAGTGCCTCTATATCCTTTTTATAATATGGCGACCAGAATTGTACGCAGTGCTCCAAGTGTGGTCTAACCAAGGTTCGATACAAGTTTAACATAACTTCACTACTTTTCCATTCTATAACAATTCAATTCTATAACAATCGATCCCAATAATTGAACCCAATAGGTTAAAGTCTTAAGTCCAATTTTGTCAGCACGCTGCGACATTCGATGTCTGCAGATAACGGGAGATAAATTCTTAAAACTGCTGGATCTCTTGGTCTGCCATCAACCTCTTATCAAACTGGAGCTGGCATTGCCTAATATGGTCGTCTCTGGCTGCTGCACAATCCAGAGACACAAGTCTGCATTTTCTTCAACACACATCAACAACGTTAGAAGCAGTAAAAACACTGGCCTTCCTGGGGCAGCACAAACCACTAGTCTCCAGACTTTTCTTATCCCAACATCATATTTCTGATCGAAACATTCTGTGATGAAAATATCCAAGGCCAGTTGGTTGCAAACACCAGCTGTTTCTCAGTGAAATCTCTCTCTCTCTAATGATACCAACCACATTTTCCCCGATATCGAATGAACTAAACATGAACACCTTCCAGAAGCTGAATTAACCGAGGTCCATATGCCAACACCCCTCACATCTTCCATTCACTTCAATTGAAAGGAAACTGACGGATTGGACCAGTCAGGATTTGAAAGATATTTACAACAGATTCTAGATGTTCTTGGAGTTGGGATCTTTCTCTACTCTGTCCACTCGAGGAGTTAGATAACAGACTTTCTCCTGTGAATATAGAGCTGGGGTATTGGGCCATGATATGTTCACTTGTTCATCTTGTTGACTCTAAACCTTTGCCAATTATTTGATGTGATCTGTTTACTTGTATGTATTGTTTTAAGTACACTTGCTGAGTGGATTCAAATTTAAATTGAAAGCAGGTTTGCAGGCGTGATGTTCTATTCACACATCGAAGGTGAGAGAGATGCTGTGGGACACACGCTAAGTCCAGTAGCTGAAAGTGATTAACAGACTGGGTTTTGTGTTTAGTGATTCCGGACTTGTTACCGAGACCTTCCCTGGATACCAAGGCTAGGAAAGGCACTCTGGAAGGTATGGGGAGCTGGGACTTGTCTATGAGAGGCTTCTTAGGCAGTCCCTCGGAACCGAGGATGATTTGCTCCCACATTAAAAATGAGTTCGCAGGTGACTGATGAGTCCAATGCAGGACCTACAGTCTCTGTCACAGGTGGGGCAGACGGTGGTTGAAGGGGCGGGTGAGTTGGGTGCTTGGGTTGACGTGCGCTCCTTGCGCTGCCTGCGCTTGGCTTCCGCTTGCTCCCGGCGAAGAGACTCGAGGTGTTCGGCGCCTTCCCGGATGCTTCTCCTCCACTTTGTGCGGTCTTGGGCCAGGGATTCCCAGGTGCCAGTGGGGATGTTGCACTTTTTCAAGGAGGCTTTGAATGTGTCCTTGAAGCGTTTCCTCTGCCCACCTGGGGCTCTCTTGCCGTGCCAGAGCTCTGAATAGAGCGCTTGTTTTGGGAGTCTCGTATCGGGCATGTGGACAATGTGACCCGTCCATCGGAGCTGATCGAGCTTGGTCAAAGCTTCGACATTGGTGCACCTATCCTGCCAATGGATTTGCAGGATCTTGCGCAGGCAGCGTTGGTGGTACCTCTCCAGTGCTTTGAGGTGCCTGCTGTACATGGTCCATGTCTCTGAGGCATACAGCAGGGTGGATATCACTGCTGCTCTGTAGACCATGAGCTTAGTGCCAGGTTTGAGGTCCTGGTCTTCAAACACTCTCTTCCTCAGGTGACCGAAGGCTGCACTGGCACACTGAAGACGGTGTTGGACTTCGTCGTCGACGTCTGCCCTTGTTGACAGTAGGCTCCCGAGGTATGGAAAGTGATCCACGTTGTCCAAGGCCTTGTCGTGGATTTTGATAATCGGGGGGCAGCACTGTGTGGCGGGGGCAGGTTGGTGGAGGACCTTTGTCTTACGGATGTTTAGTGTAAGGCCCATGCTCTCGTATGCTTCGGTGAAGGTGTCGACGATGGTTTGGAGTTCGACCTCCGAGTGAGCGCAGACGCAAGCATCGTCTGCATACTGTAATTCGACGACAGAGGATGGGACGACCTTGGATCTGGACTGGAGGCGACGGAGGTTGAACTGTTTCCCGTTTGTACTGCTGGGACTTGTCCATGAGAATAACCGATGTTACGAGAACTGAAATAATCTCGAGTTAGAAAGGAGAACATAAGAACATAAAAAATAGGAGCAGGAGTCGGCCATTCGAGCCTGCTCCGCCATTCAATGAGATCATGGCTGATCTTCTGTCTCAATTCCATTCACCGGCCTAATCGCCATATCCCTTGATGCCCTTACTAGTCAGAAATCTATCGACTTCTGTTTTGAATATACCCAATGACTGAACCTCCACAGCCCTCTGGGGTAGAGAATTCCAAAGATTCACCACCCTCTGTGTGAAGAAATGTCTTCTTGTCTCAGTCCTGAATGGCCGACCCTTTCTCCTGAGACTGTAGCTCCTGGTTCTAGACTCCCCAGCCAAGGGATACATTCTCCCAGCATCCGCCCTATCAAGCCCTGTAATAATTTTGTATGCTTCAATGAGATCCCCCCTCATTCTTCTGAATTCAAGAGAATACAGGCCTAGTTTACTCAATCTCTTCTCATATGACAGTCCCGCCATCCCAGGAATCAATCTCGTGAACCTTCGTTATACTCCCTCTATGGCAAGTATATCCTTCCTTAGGTAAGACCAAAATTGTACACAGTACTCCAGGTGTGATCTCACCAAGGCCCTATATAATTGGAGTAAGACTTCTTTACTCCTGTACTCAAATCCTCTTGTAATGAAGGCCAGCATACCATTTGCCTTCCTAATGGCTTGCTGCACCTGCACATTCACTTTCAGTGACTCATGTACAAGGACACCCAGGTCTCTTTGAGCATCTGCATTCCCCAATCTTTCACCATTTAGGAAATACTCTGCCCTTCTGTTTTTTCCACCAAAGTGGATAACTTCACATTTATCCACATTATATTCCATCTGCCATGTTCTCGCCCACTCACCGAACCTGTTGAGATCCCCTTGAAGCCTCTTCACATCCTCTTCACAACTGACACTGCCACCTAGCTTTGTGTCATCAGCAAATTTGGAAATGTTACATTTAGTCCCCTGATCCAAATCATTGATATAGATTGTGAATAGCTGGGGCCCAAGCACCGATCCTTGCGGTACCCCACTAGTCACAGCCTGCCATCCTGAAAAAGACCAGTTTATCCCTACTCTTTGTTTTCTGTCTGTTAACCAATTCTCAATCCATGCTAGTATATTACCCCCAATTCCATGTGCCCTAATTTTGTTCACCAACCTCTTGTGTGGGACCTTATCGAAGGCCTTCTGAAAATCCAAATACACCACATCCACCGGTTCCCTTGTCTACTCCACTAGTTACATCCTCAAAGAACTCCAATAGGTTTGTCAAACAAGATTTCCCTTTCATAAATCCATGTTGACTCTGCCCAATCTTACTATTAGTTTCTAAGTGCCCAGTTATTGCATCCTTTATAATAGATTCCAGCATTTTCCCAACTACTGATGTGAGGCTAACAGGTCTGTAGTTACCCGTTTTCTCTCTCCCTCCTTTCTTAAATAGCGGGGTTACATTTGCTATCCTCCAATCTGCAGGAATCGTTCCAGAATCTATAGCATTTTGGAAGATGACAACCAATGCGTCCACTATCCCAATGGCCACCTCTTTCAAAACCCTAGGATGTAGGTCATCTGGTCCTTGGGATTTATCGACTTTTAGTCCCATTAATTTTGCCAGTACTGTTTTTTTACTAATAATAATTTCTTTAAGTTCCTCATTCTCGCCACACCCTTGGTTTTCTCATATTTCTGGGAGGTTTTTTGTGTCTTGCTCCGTGAAGACAGAAACAAAGTATTTATTTAATTTCTCTGCCATTTCCTCATTCCCCATTATAAATTATCCCGTCTCTGACTGTATAGGACCTACATTTACCTTCGCCAGTCTTTTCCTTTTCACATACCTATAGAAGCTTTTACAATCCGTTTTTCTATTTTTCGCTAGTTTGTGCTCATATTCCATTTTCCCTTTCTTTATCAATTTCTTGGTCCCCCTTTGCTGATTTCTAAAAGGATCCCAATCCTCAGGCTGACTGCTTTTTCTGGCTACTTTATAAGCTGCCTCCTTTGACTTAATACTTAATTTCTTTTGTTAGCCATGGTTGGATCACTTTTCCTTTTGGGTTTTTATGCCCTAGAGGAATATATGTTTGTTGCAAATTATGCATTATTTCCTTGAATGTTAGCCATTGTATGTTCACCTTCATACCTTTTAGTGCAGTCTCCCAATCTACCATGGCCAACTTGTCCCTCATACCCTTGTAGTTTCCTCTGTTTAGATTGAAGACCTTAGTTTCAGATTGGACTACATCACTCTCAAACTTAATATAAAATTCAATCATATTATGGTCACTTGTCCCTAAAGGTCCCTTTACCACAAGATTATTGATTAGCCCTTTCTCATTACACAGTACCAGGTCCAGAATAGCCTGTTCCCTGGTTGGTTCCTCCACATACTGATCCAGGAAACCATCTCACATGCATTCCAAGAATTCGTTCTCCACACCATTAGTGGTAATTTGATTTGCCCAGTCAATATGTAGATTAAAGTCCTCCATGATTACCGTATTGCCCTTGTTACATGCACTTCTAATCTCTTGATTGATACTGTGCCCTACATTACCACTACTGTTTGGTGGCCTATACACAACTCCCACCAATGTTTTCCGCCCTTTGCTGTTTCTTAGCTCCACCCAGACTGATTCCAGTTCTACATCACAATCTGCCAAGCCAAGATCTTTTATCTCTACCATACCGATCTCATCCCTTATTAATAGCGCTACGCCACCTCCTTTTCCTTTTTGTCTGTCCTTCCTAAATGTTGAACATTCAGTTCCCAGCTTTGGTTACCCTGCAACCATGTCTCTGTAATGGCAATTACATCATACCCATTTACTTCTATTAGTGCCATTAATTCATCCACCTTGTTGTGAATGCGACATGCATTTAGATAAAGTGCCTTCAACTTTGCCTGTTTAATACTTTTCTGCACTTTGACCCTTCTTTGCTGTTGGTCTTTGTTTCTGCTCCCTACTAGTTTTGCTGACTACTTTTCTAACTTGCACTTCCAGCTTTGTTTCTCTCTGTTCTGGGCCCACACTCAGGTTCCCAGCCCCCTGACAAACTAGTTTAAATCCTTCCCAACAGCACTAGCAAACCCCACTGCGAGGATATTGGTCCCGGTTCTGCCAAGGTGTTACCCGTCCAGCTTGTACAGGTCCCACCTTCCCCAGAATCGGTCCCAATGCCTCAGGAAATTAAATCCCTCCCTCCTACACCATCTCTCCAGCCACGCATTCATCTGGTCTATTCTCCTATTTCTGCTCTCGCTAGCACGTGGCACTGGGAGTAATCCTGAGATTACTACTTTTGAGGTCCTGCTTTTTAATTTATTTCCTAGCTGCCTATATTCTGCTTGCAGGATCTCGTCCCTCTTTCTACCTATGTCATTGGTACCGATATGGACCACGACCTCTGGCTGTTCACCAGAATGTCCTGCAGCTGAGAAAAGGCCCAGAAATGGAGCAGTTGGTAACAGGCCATCAATTAGTCTCCTCTTATCTCAGAGACCTCAAATATCGACACACTGTGTTATTTGAAATATGAAAATATTAAACTCCAGCCCGGTTACAGGAGTTATTAACATCAGCAGAAACAAACTCCAACTGTCAGAATGAACAAAATGTGATTAACAGCAGCAATAACAGCAGAATCAAACCCCTGCAGTTACTTGTGAACTCGCTGGTGTTTCAGCAGGTCAGATGACCGAGCGAATCTCTTCCCACACATGGAGCAGGTGAACGGCCTCTCCCCAGTGTGAACTCGCTGGTGTGTCAGCAGGTCGAATGACCGAGTGAATCCCTTCCCACACACGGAGCAGGTGAACGGTCTCTCCCCAGTGTGAACTCGCTGGTGTGTCAGCAGGTGGATTGACTGATTGAATCCCTTCCCACACTCAGAGCAGGTGAATGCCTTCTCCCCAGTGTGAACTCGCTGGTGTGTCAGCAGGTCGGATGACCGAGCGAATCCCTTCCCACACACGGAGCAGGTGAAAGGCCTCTCCCCAGTGTGAACTCGCTGGTGTGCCAGCAGGTGGAATGACTGATTAAATCCCTTCCCACACTCAGAGCAGGTGAACGGCCTCTCCGCAGTGTGAACTCGCTGGTGTGTCAGCAGGTAGGATGACCGAGCGAATCCCTTTCCACACTCAGAGCAGGAGAACGGCCTCTCCCCAGTGTGAGTGCGATGATGAATTTCCAGCTCAGACGGGTAACCGAATCCCTTCCCACAGCTTCCACATTTCCATGGTTTCTCCGTGGTGCGGGTGTCCTTGTGTCTCTCCAGGTTGGACGATCAGTTGAAGCCTCGTCCACACACAGAACACGTGTACTGTTTCTCCCCGCTGTGAATGGTGCGATGTTTTTCAGGCTGTGTAACTGGTTAAAGCTCTTTCCACAGTCAGTGCACTGGAACACTCTCACTCGGGTGTGCGTGTCTCGCTGCTTTTCCAGTCACACTGATGTTTGAAATCTTTTCCCACAGACAAACAGTTCTCCTTCCACATTCAAAGCCTGATGATATTCAGATCCTGATGAATCGAGTGGCTCTGTCAGATCTTGACGTGATGTTTGGTTTGAGTTTCCCAAATCCTACCCTTCTAATGCCCTGTAAAAGGAGTTTACAAAACTCATCACTGTAAGTACAGGACAGAAATTTAGAACAGACAATTCTAGTTTCTGCGCAACATTCTTTCCTCTCTCGTTCCTCCAAAGCTCTAAGTCCCCGTCCCACACATTGTCCGTCCTCCCTGTGTTAAAATCCAAACACATCGCACATCTCAAGACAGTTTTTCCTCCTCTCCCTGTTTTCGCCACCAACTCTGGCTGGGTTCAGTTCTACACTCACTGGTTCCCCTCCCTCTCCCCCCCCGAAGGTGCTGACACTGGTTGGATTCAGTTCTACACTCACTGGTTCCCCTCCCTCTCCTCCCCTGAAGGTGCTGACCCTGGCTGGGTTCAGTTCTACACTCACTGGTTCCCCTCCCTCTCCTCCCCTGAAGGTGCTGACTCTGGCAAGGTTCAGTTCTACACTCACTGGTTCCCCTCCCTCTCCTCCCCTGAAGGTGCTGACTCTGGCTGGGTTCAGTTCTACACTCACTGGTTCCCCTCCCTCTCCTCCCCTGAAGGTGCTGACCCTGGCTGGGTTCAGTTCTACACTCACTGGTTCCCCTCCCTCTCCCCCCCTGAAGGTGCTGACTCTGGCTGGGTTCGGTTCTACACTCACTGGTTCCCCTCCCTCTCCTCCCCTGAAGGTGCTGACTCTGGCTGGGTTCAGTTCTACACTCACTGATTCCCCTCCCTCTCCTCCCCTGAAGGTGCTGACCCTGGCTGGGTTCAGTTCTACACTCACTGGTTCCCCTCCCTCTCCTCCCCTGAAGGTGCTGACCCTGGCTGGGTTCGGTTCTACACTCACTGGTTCCCCTCCCTCTCTTCCCCTGAAGGTGCTGACTCTGCCTGAGTTCAGTTCCACACTCACTGGTTCCACTCCCTCTCCCCCCCCGAAGGTGCTGACTCTGGCTGGGTTCAGTTCTACACTCACTGGTTCCCCTCCCTCTCCTCCCCTGAAGGTGCTGACTCTGGCTGGGTTCAGTTCTACACTCACTGGTTCCCCTCCCTCTCTTTCCCAGAAGGCCGCTAACCTGTACAAGCCGGACGGGTTACACCTCAACAGAGCCGGGACCAATATTCTCGCGGGGAGGTTTGCTGGTGCTGTTGGGGAGGGTTTAAAGTAGTTTGACAGGGGGATGGGCACCAGCATATAGAGTAGAAAAGAGGAATAAGGTGCATAAAAGAGCGAGTGTGTTGGATAGTACTCGAGAAGAAAGTAGTACTAGAGACAGAAGTGTTACCATATTAGATCGGAGCAGACTAAGAAAGACTACGAAAAATTCAAAAATGGGTTTAGAATGCATGTACGTAAACACACAAAGTGTGGTGAATAAGGTTGGTGAGCTACAAGCACAATTAGCCATGTGGCAATATGATGTTGTGGCAATAACGGAAACGTGGCTTAAAAACGGTGAGGACTGGGTGTGGTAAACCACTAATCTGCCTGCACAGAACATGTCTGGGCATGCCTCAGCTGGCTCCGCCCCTGGCTCCACCCCTAAGCCCAGGTATAAAGGTGATTGACCTCCAGTCCCCCTGGCTTTAAGGATCGGTCTACCAGCAGAGGCATGTTCGTATTCTTTTGTTAATAAAAGCCTACTTGTTATAAGTTTAACTCTTAGTCTTCTGGAGTTATTGATGGCGCATCAATTTTATTAACAAAAGGTTTTGAAATGGAGCAAATCCTGAAACCGGAACGCCTGGAACTGAACCCTCAAACGGCGGATGCATCAAATAACTTCGAGCACTGGCTGAGCTGCTTCGAAGCATTCCTGCAGGCCTCCAGCACTACCCTCAGGACCGAAGCCGACAAACTGCTAGTACTGAACTCACGGGTGAGCCACCAAGTATATTCGATTATCCGAGACGCTGTATCCTACACGGCCGCTATCACGATACTAAAAGAACAATATACTAAGCCAGTCAACGAGGTCTACGCTAGACACCTCCTGGCCACCTGCAAACAGCGACCCGGGGAATCGGGTGACGAATACCTACGGGCACTGAGAGTCCTCGGCCGGGACTGCAAGTGCAAATCGGTGACGGCCGCGGAAAATACTGATGACCTAATCAGAGACGCCTATGTCGCCGGCATCAGGTCCAGCTACACTCGACAGAGACTGCTAGAGCAAAGTGGGCTCAACCTGCAGAAGGCTGTGGCCCTTGCTAACTCACTGGACGTGGCCCTCCGAAACATGGATGCCTACCCCCCCGACCATACGGCCCTCCCCGCCCTGTGGATGTCGCGGGGGCCGCCATCTTGGGACACGGTAAGACCACAGGCCTGCGCCACGCCACCACCGCCATGGCCCACCTGCAGCCCAACTACAGCTGCGATGTCCAGAGGCTCAAAGTGTTATTTCTGTGGCCAGGCCAAGCACCCCAGACAACACTGCCCGGCGAAGGACGCGATCTGCTCCAAATGCGGAAAGAAGGGGCACTATGCCAAAGTGTGCAGGGCGAAACCGACCAACTCCAGCAGCGCCGCGTGTGAGCCGTGCAGGTCGCCATCTTGGACACCACCAGCCGCGTGTGAGCCGTGCGGGCCGCCATCTTGGACATCACCAGCTGCGTGTGAGCGGTGCGGGCCGCCATCTTGGACGTCACTTTGGGACCAGGCCCCTGACTCCCCCACTGCCTCGCGCGAGTACAACAGCGACCCACCGACCTCAACGATGGCCTCCATCATCCTGGACCAATCCAGGCCTCACCAACTGGCCAGGTCCACGATGGACATCAAGGTAAACGGTCACGCAACAAACTGCCTATTTGACTGCGGGAGCACGGAGAGCTTTATCCACCCCGACACGGTGCGACGCTACTCCCTATCAGTCATGCCCACGCGCCACCGGGTCTCTATGGCCTCCAAGTCCCATACGGCGGACGTCGGCGGCTACTGTGTAGCGACCCTGACAGTAATGGGCACAGAGTACAAAGACTTTAAACTCCTTGTCCTGCCACAGCTCTGCGCTGCTGTGCTACTGGGACTGGATTTCCAGTGCCACCTAGAGAGTGTCACGATGGCGTACGGCGGGCCCCTGCCCCCACTTACAGTCTGCAGCCGGCAAAATTTAAAACAACCGCCGCGCACAATATGCAGCCTATCCACCCTGAAAGTCAGCCCCCCCCCGTTGTTTGCTAATCTCGCCCACGACTGCAAGCCCATCGCAACAAAAAGCAGGCGGTACAGTGCCGGGGATAGAAGCTTCATTAAAATAGAAGTAGAGACACTCCTGCGGGAGGGGATTATCGAGGGCAGCACCAGCCCATGGCGAGCCCAAGTAGTGGTCGTGAAGACTGGCGAGAAACAGCGCCTGGTCATTGACTACAGTCAAACAATCAATAGGTATACCCAATTAGACGCATACCCCCTTCCCCGCATATCTGATATGGTCAATCAGATTGCACAGTACCGGGTATTCTCTGCCATTGACCTGAAGTCGGCATACCACCAACTCCCTATCAGGCCTGAAGACCGCCAGTATACTGCCTTCGAGGCAAACGGCCGCCTCTACCACTTCCTCAGAGTCCCCTTCGGCGTTACCAACGGGGTCTCAGTCTTCCAAAGGGATGGTTGACCAGAACGCGCTGCAGGCCACTTTTCCCTACCTGGACAATGTCACCATCTGCGGCCATGACCAGCAGGGCCACGACGCCAATCTAGAAAAATTCCTCCGAACAGCCCAGCGCTTAAATTTGACATACAACAAAGAAAAGTGTATGTTTCGCACCACCCGCCTCGCTATCCTTGGCTGTGTAGTGGAAAACAGAGTCATCGGCCCCGACCCCGACCGAATGCGCCCCCTTCTGGAACTACCCCTGTCTCACTGCCTCAAAGCCCTGAAGAGATGTCTGGGGTTTTTCTCTTATTACGCCCAATGGGTGCCCAATTACGCGGACAAAGCCCGGCCCCTTATCAAGTCAACCTCCTTCCCCCTGGCGGCAGAGGCCCGTGCAGCCTTCACCCGCATAAAAGAGGACATTGCAAAGGCTACAATGCACGCCGTGGATGAGTCCATCCCTTTCCAAGTGGAGAGCGATGCGTCTGACTTCGCCCTGGCCGCAACCCTTAACCAGGCGGGGAGACCCGTGGCCTTCTTTTCACGAACCCTCCAGGGCCCCGAAATTAGACACTCCTCAGTCGAAAAGGAGGCCCAAGCTATAGTGGAGGCTGTACGGCATTGGAGGCATTACCTGGCCGGTAAACGCTTCACCCTGCTCACTGACCAACGATCAGTAGCATTTATGTTCAATAACAAGCAGAGGGGCAAAATCAAAAACGACAAGATATTGCGGTGGAGGATCGAATTATCCACCTACAATTATATCTTATACCGGCCCGGGAAACTTAATGAGCCCCCGGACGCCCTATCCCGTGGAACATGTGCCAACGCACAGGTCGATAGGCTACGGGCCCTCCACAACGATCTCTGCCACCCGGGGGTCACCAGGTTTTTCCACTTCATTAAGGCCCGCAACTTGCCTTACTCCATCAAGGAGGTCAGGACCATGACCAGGAACTGCCAAGTCTGTGCCGAATGCAAACCGCACTTTTATAGGCCAGACAGGGCGCACCTGATGAAAGCCACCCGCCCCTTCGAGCGCCTAAGTGTAGATTTTAAAGGGCCCCTCCCCTCCTCTGACCGCAACACGTACTTCCTCAACATCATTGACAAGTACTCCCGTTTGCTGTCCCCTGCCCGGGCATGACCAGCGCCACAGTCATCAAATGTCTCAATGACCTCTTCGCCATATTCGGTTTTCCCAGCTACATCCATAGTGACAGGGGCTCGTCGTTCATGAGCGACGAGCTGCACCAGTACCTGCTCGAAAAAGGGATAGCCACGAGCAGGATCACCAGCTACAACCCCCGGGGTAACGGACAAGTAGAAAGGGAGAACGCGACAGTGTGGAAAACCGCCATGCTAGCCTTAAAGTCCAGAGGCCTCCCAACCTCCCACTGGCAAGAAGTCCTCCCCGATGCGCTTCACTCCATACGGTCACTACTCTGTACCGCCATGAACGCCACCCCTCACGAGAAAATGTTCGTCTTCCCTAGGAAATCCACCTCGGGGACATCGCTACCGCCATGGCTGACGTCTCCAGGGCCCGTCTTGCTCAGGAAGCACGTGAGGAGCCATAAAACAGACCCCCTGGTCGAAAGGGTCCACCTCCTCCACGCCAACCCACAATATGCATACGTGGCGTATCCTGACGGGCGGGAGGACACGGTCTCCATACGAGACCTCGCACCCTCAGGTGCCACCGAAAACACCATTACCCACTACCCATTACCATTACCCACTACCATTACCCACGACACACCCCTAGAAGGGAATCCACATCTAACCCAAGTAGACGGCACGCCAGGGCCCTGTGACCCACCCTTATACACCCACCGACCCCGCACCCACGAAGACGACACGCCGGTGCTCCGGCCCACGCGGGAAACGGCCGCGGGAAAAGAACCGCCGCAGCTGGCACCACGACGATCACTACGGCAGACAAGACCCCCGGAGAGACTTGCCTATACGAACCTCTGAGACACTTCACCCCGCCGGACTCATTTTAAACAAGGGGTGAATGTGGTAAACCACTAATCTGCCTGTACAGAACATGTCTGGGCATGCCTCAGCTCGCTCCGCCCCTGGCTCCACCCCTAAGCCCAGGTATAAAGGTGATTGACCTCCAGTCCCCCTGGCTTTAAGGATCGGTCTACCAGCAGAGGCATGTTCGTATTCTTTTGTTAATAAAAGCCTACTTGTTATAAGTTTAACTCTTAGTCTTCTGGAGTTATTGATGGCGCATCACTGGGCACTTAATATTCAAGGGTACAAGGTGTTCAGAAAGGATAGGAAGTAAAAAAAGGGAGGTGGGGTGGCAGTGCTGATTAAGGAAGACATTGTAGTGTTGGAAAGGGAGGATGTTCTTGAGGGGACAAGGACAGAATCCATTTGGTTAGAGTTGAGGAGCAAAAAGGGTATGATCACACTATTGGGGGTATTCTACAGGCCTCCAAATAGTGAGAGGGAGGTGGAGGAGCAAATCTGCAGGGAAATCGCAGAGATATGCCAGAGCTAAAGAGTGGTGATATTGGGGGACTTTAATTACCCAAATATCGATTGGGATAATGCTAGGGTAAAGGGAAAGGAGGGGGAGGAATTTCTGAAATGTGTTCGGGAGAATTACCTTAACCAGTATGTTCTTGGCCCAACTAGGAAGGAGGCATTGCTGGATCTGGTGCTGGGGAATGAGGTGGGCCAGGTCGACCAAGTGTCTGTGGGAGAACACTTGGGTACGAGTGATCATCGTATCATAAGATTTAGATTAGCAATGGAGAGGAGCAAGGAACAATCTGGAGTGTAACTTCTAAACTGGAATAGGGCTAACTTCAATGGGATGTGAAAGGATCTAGCCAGGGTCAAATGGAACCAAAGACTGACAGGAAAAACTGTAACGGAACAATGGATAGTCTTTAAGGAGGAGATGTTCCAAATACAAGCTAGGTACATTCCAGCAAGAGGGATGGGTAAGGGAACCAAAGCAAGGGCTCCTTGGATGACGAGGGAGAAAGAGAAGATGATGAAACAAAAAAAGAGGGCGTATGATGAATGTCAGGTGAATTCTTCAAGGGAGAACCAGACCAAATACAATAAGTTGAGAGGGGAACTGAAGCTGAAAATAAGATTGGCAAAAACAGAATATGAGAGTAGAATGGCGGTTAACATAAAAGGGAACCCCAAAATCTTCTACTGGCATGTAAACAGTAAGCGGGCAGTAAGAGGCGGGGTGGGGCCTATTAGGGACGAAGAAGGTGACATATACTTAGAGGGGCAGGGCAAGGCTAGGATACTCAATGAGTACTTTGTATCGGTGTTTACTAAGGAGGTGGATGCTGACAAAATATCGGTAGAAGTGGAAAAGATAGAAGCAATGGCAGAGGTGAAAATTGATAGATAGGATGTACTAGAAAGGCTGGGTATGCTTGGAGTGGATAAGTCACCTGGGGGGAATTGGGGGAGGAGGTAGCAGGAGGGCAAGCCTTAATTTTCCAACCTTCCCTAGATGCGGGGGAGGTGCCTGAGGATTGGAAAGTGGCAAATGTGACACCATTGTTCAAGAAAGGGTGTAAGGACAATCTTAGTAACTATAGGCCGGCCAGTTTAACATCAGTGGTGGGTAAAGTTTTAGAAACAATATTCAAAGAAAAAATTAATGGGCACTTGGAGAGGTTTAAGCTAATTAAGGAGAGCTAACACGGATTTGTAAAAGGCAGATCGTGTTTGACTAATCTAATTCAAATTTTTGATGAAGTAACAGGGGGGATTGATGAAGGGAATGCAATGGATGTTGTCTACATGGATATTGGGAAGACATTTGACAAAGTACCACATAGAAGGCTGGTTAACAAAATTGAGGCTCATGGAATAGGTGGGTCAGTGGCAGCTTGGATAAGGAATTGGCTTAAGGACAGAAAACAGCAAATTGTGGTAAATGGCTGTTTTTCAGACTAGAGGATTGTAGACAGTGGTGTTCCCCAAGGGTCAGTGCTGGGGCCACTGCTTTTTTGAAATATATAAATGACCTGGATATTGGAATACAAAGTAGAATTTCTAAATTTGCTGATGACACCAAACTTTGATTTGATAGAGGTGTACGAGATTATGACAGATTAGGATAAGCTAGACGGGAAAAGGCTGTTCCCACTAGTTGATGATACAAGGACTAGGGGACACAAATTAAGGCTTTAGGCAAGAGTTACAGGGGGGATGTGAGCAAAAACTATTTTATGCAGCGAGTGGTGAGGACCTGGAACTTGCTGCCGATGGAAATGGTGGAAGTGGAGACGCTCAATGTTTTCAAGGAGAGAGTGGATAGGCACTTGAGGGAAATAAACTTGCAGGGCTACGGAGATAGAGCGGGGGAATGGGACTCAATGGATTGCTCTACAGAGAGCTGGCACGGACTCGTTGGGCCGAATGGCCTCCTCTGTGCTATCACGACTCTATAAAGGTACCGACACTGGCTGGGTTCAGTTCTACGCTCACTGGTTCCTCTCCCTCTCCTCCCCTGAAGGTGCTGACTCTGGCTGGGTTCAGTTCTACACTCACTGGTTCCCCTTCCTCTCCTCCCCTGAAGGTGCTGACTCTGGCTGGGTTCAGTTCTACACTCACTGGTTCCCCTTCCTCTCCTCCCCTGAAGGTGCTGACTCTGGCTGGGTTCAGTTCTACACTCACTGGTTCCCCTCCCTCTCCTCCCCTGAAGGTGCTGACTCTGGCTGGTTTCAGTTTACTCACTGGGACCCAGATGCCCCGCCTTCTCGTGGTTCCTTTACAAAGATGGCTGCGCATGCGCTCTACCGCACGCTGACACAAGATGGCGGTGCACAAACCCACAGCTTTCTGTTGCAAAGATGGCCGCCGTTAACCTGGGCCTGTTACCGGGAAACGCCTCCGAGCTACAAACACGGAACCTGTAGGTTCTCATTCGCGGCTTGCGGCCTACACTAGGGTTTATAAAGCCCACCCGCTGAGTGCGTTATCTTCCTGCGCCCCGTTGATTCGTAATCGGCGTAAAATCGCTTCACCGACCTTTCTACACTTGTCCCACTCGCCCAGCTGTAATCACAGTGACACTGCGCATGCGCCAAATACAGGCGGATACTGCGCATGCGCGCTGGGCTCCTCCAGTGTGGATAGGGCACATTCTTCCCCGCCGGGCATGCTGGGGAACAGCCCCGCCATTGAAAGCCCCAATTAGTGAATGGAGAATGAGTTTCTGTGATAACAACAGAAAATGCTGGAAATACTCAGCAGGCCAGGCAGCATCCGCGGAGAGAGAAACAGAGTTAACGTTTCAGGTCTGGGACCCTTGTATGAGTTTCTGTGATCTCATTGAGAGAGAATTCATCAGTAATTCACACAGGAGCCCAAGTGCACGGGCACTCTGCCATGGTTCAGTCCTGGATGTGATTAATAACAGAATCCAAACCCCTGCAGTCACATGTGAACTCTCAGCAGGTGGGGTGAATTTCTTCCAACACATAGGATATTGAAACATAGAAGATAGGAGCAGGAGCAGGCCATTTGGCCCCTCAAGCCTGCTCCGCCATTCAATGAGATCATGGCTGATCATCCAAATTCAGTACCCTGTCCCTGCCTTCTCCCCATATCCCTTGATCCCGTTAGCCTTAAGAAATATATCTAACTCCTTCTTGAATATATTTAATGAATTGGCCTCCTCTGCCTTCTGTGGTAGAGAATTCCACAGGTTCATCACTCTCTGGGTGAAGAAATTCCTCCTCATCTCTGTCCTAAATGGCTTACCCCTTATCCTTAGACTGTGACCCCTGGTTCTGGACTGTCCGGCCATCGGGAACATTCTTCCTGCATCTAGTCTGTCTAGTCCTGTTAGAATTTTATAAGTTTCAATGAGATCCCCTCTCATTCTTCTAAACTCCAGTGAGTATAAGCCCAATTGACCCAATCTCTCCTCATACGTCGTTCCTGCCATCCCAGGTATCAGCCTGGTGAATCTTCGCTGCACACCCTCCATGGCAAGAACATCCTTCCTCAGATAAGGCGACCAAAACTGTACACAATACTCAAGGTGTGGTCTCGCCAAAGCCCTGTACAACTGCAGCAAGACATCCTTGTTCCTGTAGTCGAACCCTCTCACTACGAAGGCCAACATACCATTTGCCTTCTTAACCGCCTGCTGCACCTGCATGCTTACCTTTAGCAACTGGTGCACAAAGAGACCCAGGTCTCGTTGCACTTCCCCTTCTCCCAATCTATTGCCGTTCAGATAATAATCTGCCTTCCAGTTTTTGCCACCAAAGTGGATAACCTCGCATTTATCCACATTATACTGCATCTGTCATGCTTCTGCCCAATCCCCCAACCTGTCCAAATCATACTGGAGTTTCTCGGCCTCTCTCCAGTAACAATGCGTTGATTGTGCATCAGCTGCTTTGAACTTTGAAAACCTTTCTCACAGTCAGAGTATTTACAGCAACTGATCTCAACGTGGACACTCTGGAGTGTCAACAGTTGGGACAACGGAGTGAATCCCTTCCCACACGTGAAGTATCTAAACAGGCTCTCTCCGGTGTGACTGTGCTGGTGTGTCAATAAATGGGATGATCGATTGAATCACTTTCCACATACAGAGCAGTGAATGGATTCTCCCCCTTATGAACATGTTAGTGCGGGAATAGGTGAGATAAATGAGTGACTCTCCACACTCAGCTGGTGAACAGACTCTCCCTGGTTTGACTATCCATGAGTTTGCACCTCAGATGGGCAACTGAATCCATTCCCACATTCCCCACATTTACACCATTGATTCAGGTGGGTGCATGAGTCTCACAGGCTGGACGATTTGTTAAAAGTGGATCCACAAAAAGAACACTTATCCTGTTTCTCCCCGCTGTGATTGGTGCTTTTTCCTTCTATATCCAAAGTCCAATGATATTCACGTCCTGATAAAGCCAGTGAATCTGTCAGATCTTGACGTAATGTTTGGATTCAGTTTCTATCTGCAGATCCTCCCCTCAAAGTCTGGTGTGGGAGAAATGGGTTTTGCAACCTGGGACACTGGCACCAGTACTGGGGCAGGAGGGAGATGTTCCGTTGGGACGGGCTTCACTTAGCCAGTGCTGGGACTAGAGTCCTGGCGGATCATATAACTAGGGCTGTAGAGAGGGCTTTAAACTAACTGTGGGGGGGAGGTTCCTGGAGAGCAAATAATAAAAATGACAACAGAGAAGGTCATAGATTTAGGTAGCAGTGGGGAAATTAAAAACCAGAGCATGTCAGGAAGGGGCAGAAGGTATGGAGTAAAAGGTAAATTAATAAAAAAGGCAAAAGCAGGAACTAAGTGTCACAAAACATATTTGAAAGTTCTCTATCTGAATGCACATAGCATTCGTAACAAAATAGATGAGTTAATGGCACAAATAACTACATATGGGTATGATCTTGTGGCCATTACAGAAACATGGCTGCAGGGTGACAATGCCTGGGAATTAAACATACCAGGTTATTTAACGATCAGGAAGGACAGGCAGGAAGGAAGGGGAGGTGGGCTGGCTATGTTAATAAAGGAAGGAATCACTTTAATACAGAGAAATGATATTGGGTCAAAAGATCAGGATAATGAAACAGTTTGGGTGGAGGTAAGGAATAATAAGGGAAAAAAACCACTAGTGGGCATAGTCTATAGGCCTCCGAACAGTTGCAACTCTGTTGGACGGAGTATCAATCAGGAAATAGTTGAGGCTTGTAATAAGGGAACATCTATAATTATGGGGGATTTTAACTATCATATTAATTGGACAAATCAAATTGGGCAGGGCTGCCTTGAGGATGAGTTCATCGAGTGTATTAGGGATGGGTTTCTTGAGCAGTATGTAACTGAACCGACCAGGGGGCAAGCAACCTTAGATCTGGTCCTGTGTAATGAGACAGGATTAATTAAAAATGTCCTAGTAAAGGATCCCCTTGGAATGAATGACCATAACATGGTTGAATTCCATATTCAATTCGAGGGTGAGAAGGTTGGATCTCAAACAAGCATGCTAAGCTTGAATAAAGGAGACTATGAAGGTATGAGAGCGGAATTGAGTAGAGTGGATTGGGAAAATAGATTAAAGGGTAAGACGATACATGATCAGTGGTGTACATTTAAGGAGTTATTTTACAACTTCCAATAAATATATATTCCACTGAGAAGAAAAGGGTGTAAAAGAAAAGACAGCCATTCGTGGCTAAGTAAAGAAATTAAGGATAGTATTCGACTAAAAACAATGGCATATAAGGTAGCCAAATCTAGTGGGAGGATAGAGGATTGGGAAAACTTTAAAAGACAGCAAAAAAATAACAAAAAGATTGATTAAGAAAGGGAAGATAGATTATGAAAGTAAATTAGCAAAAAATATAAAAACAGATAGTAAGAGTTTTTATGGTTATATAAAAAGAAAAAGGGTGGCTAAAGCAAATGTTGGTCCCTTAGAGGATGAGACCGGGAAATTAATGGTGGGAAATATGGAGATGGCAAAAAAACTGAATGAATATTTTGTATCAGTCTTTACAGTAGAAGACACTAAGAATACCCCAACACTGGACAAACAGGGGGCTATAGGGGGGGAGAAGCTAAACACGATCAAAATCACTAAGGAAGTGGTACTCGGTAAAATAATGGGACTCAAGGCGGATAAATCACCTGGACCTGATGGCTTACATCCTAGGGTCTTGAGGGAAGTGGCGGTAGGGATTGTGGATGCATTGGTAATAATTTTCCAAAACTCCCTGGGCTCAGCAAAGGTCCCAGCAGACTGGAAAACTGCTAATGTAACACCCTTATTTAAAAAGGGCAGTAGACAGAAGGCTGGAAACTATAGACTGGTTAGCCTAACATCTGTGGTAGGTAAAATATTGGAGTCCATTATTAAGAAGACAGTAACAGGACATTTGGATAATCATAATTTAATAGGACAAAGTCAGCATGGTTTTATGAAGGGGAAGTCATGTTTGACAAATTTGCTGGAGTCCTTTGAGGAAGTAACATATAGGGTGGATAAAGGGGAACCAGTGGACGTAGTGTATTTAGACTTCCAAAAGGTATTTGACAAGGTGCCACACAAAATATTATTGCTTAAGATAAAAAATCACGGGATTGGGGGTAATATTCTGGCATGGATAGAGGATTGGCTATCTAACAGAAGGCAGCATGGTGGCATAGTGGTTAGCACTGTTGCCTCACAGCGCCAGGGACCCGGGTTCAAATCCGGCCTCGGGTGACTGTCTGTGTGGAGTTTGCACATTCTCCCCGTGTTTGCGTGGGTTTCCTCCGGGTGCTTCGGTTTCCTCCCACAGTCCAAAGATGTGCGGGTTAGGTTGATTGGCCACGATAAAAAATTGACCCTTAGTGTTAGGGGGGATTAAATACGTGGGGTTGCGGGGATAGGGCTTGGGTGGGATGGCTGTCGGTGTAGGGGCCGGGTGCTAGGGTTTGGATGATCAGCCATGATCTCGTTGAATGGCGGAGCAGGCTCGAAGGGCCGAATGGCCTACTCCTGCTCCTATCTTCTATGTTTCTATGTTTCTATGTAAATGGTTCATTCTCGGACTGGCAATCAGTAACTAGTGGTGTTCCACAGGGGTCAGTGCTGGGTCCCCAACTCTTTACAATCTATATTAATGATTTGGAGGAGGGGACCGAGTGTAACATATCAAAGTTTGCAGATGATACTAAGATGGGAGGGAAGGTAGTGAGTGAGGAGGACATAAAAAACCTGCAAGGGGACATAGACAGGTTAAGTAAGTGGGCAGAGATTTGGCAGATGGAATACAATACTGGAAAGTGTGAGGTTATGCACTTTGGCAGGAAAAATCTTAGAGCAAGTTATTATCTTAATGGCAAGAACCTGGAAAGTACTGAAGTACAAAGGGATCTGGGGGTCCTGGTGCACGAAACTCAAAAGGTTAGTATGCAGGTGCAGCAAGTGATTAAGAAGGCCAATGGAATGTTGGCTTTCATTGCTAGGGGGATAGAATATAAAAATAGGGAGGTATTGCTTCAGTTGTACAAGGTATTGGTGAGACCGCACCTGGAAACTGCATACAGTTTTGGTGTCCATACTTAAGAAAAGACATACTTGCTCTCAAGTCAGTACAAAGAAGGTTCATTCGGTTAATCCCGGGAATGAGGGGATGGACATATGAGGAGAGGTTGAGTAGATTGGGACTCTACTCATTGGAGTTCAGAAGAATGAGAGGCGATCTTATTGAAACATATAAGATTGTGAAGGGGTTGGATCGGGTGGATGCGGGGAGGATGTTCCCGATGATGGGTGAAACTAGAACTAGGGGGCATAGTCTTAGAATAAGGGGCTGCTCTTTCAAAACTGAGATGAGGAGGAACTACTTCACTCAGAGGGTGGTAGGTCCATGGAATATGCTGCCCCAAAAAGCTGTAGAAGCTACATCATTGCATAAATTTAAAACAGAAATAGACAGTTTCCTAGAAGTTAAGGGAATAAAGGGTTATGGGGAGCGGGCAGGAATTTGGACATGAGTCTAGGTTCGGACCGGTCATGGCCCTGTGGGTAGTGGAGCGGGCCCAGGGGCCGTGTAGCCTGATCCTGCTCCTATTTCGTGTTTCTAATTCTGTTAGATTCAGGAGATGGTTCTGTGATAGTAGATTGGCGGTTAGGATCAGATCAGCCATGATCTTATTGAATGGCGGAGCAGGCTCGAGGGGCCAATTGGCCTACTCCTGCTCCTATTTCTTATGTTCTTATGTTCTAATACCCTCAAATGGTGTTTACAACGGGATAAACCTTTAGACAGACAAATCTAGTTTCTATACAACATCCTTTTCCCTCCTGTCCCTCCTAAGCTGTAAATTCCCCATTCTACACACTCTCCCTTCATCCTTACTGTCTAAAAACAACATTCATTACATCATCTGGGATTTTGTGTCTCCCCTTCTCTCCAGAAGGAACTGAATCTGGCTGGGTGCAATTAGTTAACCTCTACATTTTGGTAGGAAGAACGAGGAGAGGCAATATAAACTAAAGGGTACAATTCTATAGGGGTGCCTGAACAGAGAGACCTGGGGGTTTATGTGTACAAATCGTTGAAGGTGGCAGGGCAGGTTGAGAAAGTGGTTAAAAAGCTTATGGGATCCTGGGCTTCATAAATAGAGGCATAGAGTACAAAAGCAAGGAAGTTATGATGAAATTTTATAAAACACTGGTCCGACCTCTCGGGAGTTTAGAAGAATGAGAAGTGATCTCATTGAAACATACAAGATTCTGAAGGGGATTGACAGGGTAGATGCTGAGAGGTTGTTTCCCCTGGCTGGAGAGTCTAGAACTAGGGGGCATAGTCTCAGGATAAGGGGTCGGCCATTGAAGACTGAGATGAGGAGCAATTTCTTCACTCAGAGGGTTGTGAATCTCTGGAATTCTCTGCCCCAGAGGGCTGTGGATGCTGAGTCTTTGAGTATATTCAAGGCTGAGATCGATAGATTTTTGGACTCTAGGGGAATCAAGGGATATGGAGATCGGGCGGGAAAGTGGAGTTGAGGTCGATGATCAGCCATGATCATATTGAATGGTGGAGCAGGCTCGAGGGGCCGTGTGGCCTACTCCTGCTCTTATTTCTCATGTTCTTATGACCTCAACTGGAGTATTGTGTCCAATTCCTGGCACCACACTTTAGGAAGGATGTGAAGGCCTTCGAGATAGTGCGGAAAAGATTTGTTCCAGAAAAAATGTTTCCAGGGATGAGGGACTTCAGTTACATGGATAGACTAGAGAAGCTGGGGTTGTTCTCCTTGAATCAGAGAAGGTTGAGAGGAGATCTGATAGAGGTGTTCAAGATCATGAGGGGTCTAGACAGAGTAGATAGAGAGAAGCTGTTCCCATTGGCGGGTCGAGAACCAGAGGACACAGATTTAAGGTGATTGGCAGACGAACCAAAGGTGACATGAGGAAAAACCTTTTTATGCAGCGAGTGGTTAGGATCTGGAATTCACTGCCTGAAAGGGTGGTGGAGGCAGATTCAACTGTGGCTTTCAAAAGGGAATTGGATAAGTACCTGAAGGAAAAATGTTGGCAGGGCTCCGAGGAACGGGCGGGGGAAGTGGGACTCGCTGAAGTGCTCTTGCAGAGAGCCGGCACGGGCTCAATGGGCCTCCTGCTGGGCTCTAACAAGTCTATGATTCTATGATTCTAGAACCTCACCATCAGCCGACTCAGTGAGTGTCAGCAGTGACAGCAGTCCAATCCTGCCCTCAGTTGACATCCATACACTTTCCAGTTGATGTCACTGGATCTCCATCAAGAGCAGGGGCAGTGGCTGATTCTTACTCTTAGTTAGCCCAGTGGTACTGAGGATAATTATAGCCCCTGAACTGCTGCCTTGTCAGAGATCAACTCACAGCACAGATCAAGGATTGAACTTGGTACCTTCCTAGTCAGTAGCGCAGTGTTTTAAAGTAGAAGGGGGAGGGTGAGAACAGAAAATTTAGAAAGAAATATCACTCCACCTTTAAACAAAACCTTCATTACACTGCAAAATTCTGAAGACTTTCAACATTAAACAAGCAAGTCATGGATCATCAAAAATAGTGAGGCATTTTAGAAAGGCTCAAGTCACAGAAACAGACAGGTTTACAATCACTGCACAGTACAGAAGGGAGCGACTGTTAATGGGAGATCTGTTAGTGAAGTCCACCGACACTCCAAGATAAATGGGTCTGTCCCTTTAACGATAAATAGGCAGAAAAAGGGGAGTCCCTGCCCCTTTAAATATCTGGCCCATTCCCCCAGGCAGTGGGAGGAGGAACAGCGCGCGGTCTCTTTATATCCTGACCCAGCGGGAAACTGCTCTGTGTGGGGGCGGGGCCTGGAGAACCAGCTCTGTGTGGGGGCGGGGCCTGGGGAACCCGCTCTGTGTGGGGGCGGGGCCTGGGGAACCCGCTCTGTGTGGGGGGCGGGGCCTGGGGAACCTGCTCTGTGTGGGGGCGGGGCCTGGGGAACCCACCCTGTGTGGGGGCGGGGCCTGGGGAACCCGCTCTGTGGGGGCGGGGCCTGGGGAACCCCTCTGTGTAGGGGCGGGGACTGGGGAACCTGCTCTGTGTGGGGGCGGGGCCTGGGGAACCCGCTCTGTGTGAGGGCGGGGCCTGGGGAACCCGCTCTGTGTAGGGGCAGGGCCTGGGGAACCTGCTCTGTGTGGGGGTGGGGCCTGGGGAACCCGCTCTGTGTGAGGGTGGGGCCTGGGGAACCCGCTCTGTGGGGGCGGAGCCTGGGGAACCCGCTCTGTGGGGGCGGGGCCTGGGGAACCCCACTGTGTAGGGGTGGGGCCTGGGGAACCCCACTGTGTAGGGGTGGGGCCTGGGGAACCCGCTCTGTGTGGGGGCGGGGCCTGGGGAACCCGCTCTGTGTGGGGGCGGGGCCTGGGGAACCCGCACTCTGTGGGGGCGGGGCCTGGGGAAACCGATCTGTGTGGGGGCGGGGCCTGGAGAACCTGCCCTGTGTGGGGGCGGGGCCTGGGGAACCCGCTCTGTGTGGGGGTGGGGCCTGGGGAACCCACCCTGTGTAGGGGCAGGGCCTGGGGAACCCGCTCTGTGTGGGGGCGGGGCCTGGAGAACCCACCCTGTGTGGGGGTGGGGCCTGGGGAACCCGCTCTGTGTGAGGGCGGGGCCTGGGGAGCCCGCCCTGTGTAGGGGCGGGGCCTGGGGAGCCCGCTCTGTGTGGGGGCGGGGCCTGGGGAACCCACTCTGTGTGGGGGCGGGGCCTGGGGAACCCGCTCTGTGTGGGGGCGGGGCCTGGGGAACCCGCTCTGTGTAGGGGCGGGGCCTGGGGAACCCGCTCTGTGTAGGGGCGGGGCCCGGGGAACCCGCTGTGTGGGGGCGGGGCCTGGGGAACCCACCCTGTGTAGGGGCAGGGCCTGGGGAACCCGCTCTGTGTGGGGGCGGGGCCTGGAGAACCCACCCTGTGTGGGGGTGGGGCCTGGGGAACCCGCTCTGTGTGAGGGCGGGGCCTGGGGAGCCCGCCCTGTGTAGGGGCGGGGCCTGGGGAGCCCGCTCTGTGTGGGGGCGGGGCCTGGGGAACCCGCTCTGTGTGGGGGCGGGGCCTGGGGAACCCGCTCTGTGTGGGGGCGGGGCCTGGGGAACCCGCTCTGTGTAGGGGCGGGGCCTGGGGAACCCGCTCTGTGTAGGGGCGGGGCCCGGGGAACCCGCTGTGTGGGGGCGGGGCCTGGGGAACCCGCTGTGTGGGGGCGGGGCCTGGGGAACCCACTCTGTGAAGGGACCACTTACATCGAGACACCAGATTGTGGGACAACTTACGTTGAGACACCAAATCCAACTACCATTTACACTGTGACACCAAATCCAGGGACCACTTGCTCTGAGAGACCAAATCCAGGGACCATTTACTCTGAGAGACCAAATCCAGGGACTACTTACACTGTGACACCAAATCCAGGGACCACTTACAGTGAATCTATAAAATATGAATCAAAAAGCCTCCGTATGGGGAATGGTCATGGAGGTGAAATCAGCTCCAGTGAGGATGAAAGGCGGGTAATGGATGAAGATATGATGGTGGAATCAGATGGTGACTGGTGGGGCCTGGTGACAGGTTATTCTCACAAGACCTTTTCAGGCAGGCTGATGATTGGATGTAACCAGAACAACACCTGGATCCACCTTTTCCTGTCCAAAGTCTAATGTCCCTGATGTATTTTTCTGTGGCAAATGTAGAGATGTGAAAGAAGGGAGGAAATCAGGCTCGGGCCAGAAAGAAGGTTCCTTGAAATAACAGTTCATGATGCTGTTTTAGAAACATAGAAACATAGAAGATAGGAGCAGGAGCAGGCTATTCGGCCCCTCGAGCCCGCTCCGCCATTCAATGCGATCATGGCTGATCATCCAAATTCAGTACCCGGTCCCTGCTTTCTCCCCATACCCCTTGATCCCTTTAGCCTCGAGAAATATATCCAACTCATTCTTGAATATATTTAATGAATTGGCCTCTACTGCCTTCTGTGGTAGAGAATTCCACAGGTTCACCACTCTCTGGGTGAAGAAATTCCTCCTAATTTCTGTCCTAAATGGCTTATCCCTTATCCTTAGACTGACTCCTGGTTCTGGATTCCCCGACCATCGGGAACATTCTTCCTGCATCTAGTCTGTCCAGTCCTGTCAGAATTTTATAAGTTTCAATGAGATCTCCTCTCATTCTTCTAAACTCCAGTGAGTACAAGCCCAATCGACCCAACCTCTCCTCATACGTCATTCCTGCCATCCCAGGTATCAGCCTGGTGAATCTTCGCTGAACTCCTTCCATGGCAAGAACGTCCTTCCTCAGGTAAGGTGACCAAAACGGCACACAATACTCAAGATGTAGTCTCACCAAGGCCCTGTACAACTGCAGCAAGACATCCTTGTTCCTGTACTCGAACCCTCTCGATACGAAGGCCAACGTACCATTTGCCTTCTTAACCGCCTGCTGCACCTGCATGCTTACCTTCAGCGACTGGTGCACAAGGACACCCAGGTCTCGTTGCACTTCCCCTTCTCCCAATCTATTGCCATTCAGATAATAACCTGCCTTCCTGTTTTTGCTACCAAAGTAGATAACCTCACATTTATCCACATTATATTGCATCTGCCATGCTTCTGCCCAATCACCCAACCTGTCCAAATCATCCTGGAGTTTCTCGGCATCCTCCTCACAGCACACAGTTATCTGACTCATCTGCGTGTGGTTAAAATACCCTGAAATGAAAGAGTACATGTCTTGTGACACTGGCGTTGTCAATAGTGGTTTCTAGCCATAATCACTGTCTCATAGTCTAACATCCTAACCCGAAACCCAGCCCCTAAATCCTAACCAAGGATTACTGACAGGGATCAATGGAGGAGCTAAAGACCCAATAAAGGATGTATTTGAAACAATTATCTCGAATAAAGAAATAGTGCAAGGTATATTAGTAACAAGAAATTAAATCAAAGAGACCATTGTAAGGTTTGCAAACTTCTACAGACTCCCCCAAATCAAGAAAAAAGAAGAGATATTGGACTGTTTAAAATAATATTGGGCCAATAGGGACTTAAAGTCAAAATCCCAGGAAGATTTGGCTATTTTAAAAGGCATGTCCAGGCCTGTGGAAAGTTGCAACAAAGGAACTGGGTTGGGCACTGTGGGACAGACAGTTTGAGTATTGGAAAAGGCCAGATTGTCTGGGAATGTTCTGGACCATCCCAGTCATTCTACATAAAGACAATAGGCCCACGGAAGGGCAGTTCCCACCAAAAACCTACAGGGCCATCAAGAACATGAATAACACAATACATGCCACTAATCAACAAAAGAGACCCTGGCCCCAGCAGGAGAAGACAATCGAACAACAATTTAAAACTACTCAGAGAAACATCCAAAACCACTTCGCACACTTAAACTGATTTCGAAGCAATCCCGAAACTAGTTAAAAGTCAATTAAAGATAAATGGGACCAATCAAAATTAACGAGCCTGCCCAAAATCTAACAAGATTAGCAGGCTTCGTTTAGTATAAACTAAAGACCTGACTCCACAAGAAATCAGTTCAATGGGTTCGATCAGTTTTGTTCAGTCAGAGAATTGAAACAGCAGTCAGTGAATTGAAGTCAGCAGTACAGTTCGGACAGACACAGACAGAGGCACAGCTCATTCGAAAGACATCAGCCTCGGGACAATCAATCGACGGAAGGACAACAGGAGAGTGGAAAGGAATCGCAGCAACCAAGGGCCCCACGAAACAAACAACCAACAATATTACCAACAACCAGGTAATATTGGGCCACCGCGACCAACAAGAAACCAGCTTGGAAGAAACCGAAGACCTGCAAGTTTTTCCCACTCTACAAACTATTCCTGCGTTTGGTGAGCATTTCCCTGGTCCTCTGGAATCCAACCTAGTTAGTGTAGTGGGATTGGGAGGGGTGAAGTAATTTGTCTATTGTCATTCTCCCTCGTATATTCCGAAGTGTTCCCCCTTTTAGAGTGATAAGATTGTTGTGTTGTGTATATTTTCTTGTCTCAAATAAAAACCAAAGTTCTTGTATCAAATTCAGTGTTTGCTGCAATTTCATTACAGCCCCCAAATAAGTCCAGGTCTAGAACCAAGGGAAGCCAGCGTATGTTCAAGCGCGTCGATGCGGTCGTCCAATGAGGCGGTGGTGGAGTCCGGGTCCCCCGTAACCGAAGTCGGAGGCGTCCAAGATGGCGAACAAAATGGCGGCGCCCACAGTCCCGATCCCCACGCGGCTGGGGGAGCCCAAGATGGCGGGCAAGATGGCTGCGCCCACGGTTCGCACGCGGCGCTGCTGGCGTTAGCGGTCTTCCCTTTGCAGGCGCTAACGTAGTGACCTTTCTTCCCGCAGCCGGAGCAGGTAGCATTCTTCGCGGGGCAGCGTGCTCTAGGGTGTTTAGCTTGGCCACAAAAATAGCATTTTTGTGCCTTGGACATCGCTGCAGCAGTCGGAGGTGGCGGTCCCATGGCCCAAGATTGCGGCGTCCACGGCGCGGGGCGATTAGGGGAGAAAGCGTCCATATTTCTGTGGGCCGCGTCGAGCGAGAGCGCGAGGGACACTGCCTTTGTCAGGTCTATTTCACCCTTCTCCAGCAGCCTCTGCCGGGAGTAGTCGGACCTTAGACCCGCAACGAAAGCGTCTCGTATCAGTCCCTCCGCATGTGCCGCGGCCGATACTTCCTTGCAGTCGCAGCCGCGTCCGAGTACCCGCAGTGCCCGTAGGAAGGCCTCCACCGATTCCCCGGGCTGCTGTCTGCGAGATCTTAAAAGGTGCCTGGCATAGACCGTGTTAACCGGGCGTGCATACTGCCCTTTCAGTAGGTCGATAGCCGCCGCGTAGGTCGTCGCATCTTGGATTAAAGTATAGACTTGGTGGCTCACCTTTGAGGCCAGGATTTTCAGTTTATTTTCATCAAGAGTCACGGTCGAGGCTTCCAGATATGCCTCAAAGCAACGCAGCCATTGTGCGAATTTAGTCGACGAACCCGCTTCTTGGGAGTCTAGGTCCAGGCATGTTGGTCTGAGGGCTCGCAGCAGCGCCTGCTGCTCAGCGTTTTGCGCCATCGGTTGTTCAGCATTCGCAGCCAACATTTAACTTTGGTAATAAAATTGATGCACTATCAATTGCTACAAAAGACTGGAAAGTTGAGAAAGTAACAGACAGGCTTTTATTACCAAAGAACAGAGCATGCCTCTTGTGGTTGCCTGGTATCCAAAAGGGCCGGGGGCTGCCGAGCAGCCACCTTTATACCCAGCCATGAGGATGGAGCCAGGGGCGGAGTCAGCTGAGGCATGCACAGACAAGTACAACAATATGCAAGAGTGAACAACAGTACTAACAGTGAACAACAGTACTAACAACAGTGGTGAACAACAATACTAACAACAGTGGTTTACCACAAAGCGATTCGAACCGCTCAGGAGTCAGAGGCGAAGCTGACCACACACCACCCCTTACATAATGGTGACCGTGGCACGAGCTTGGCAAAAGGGATGTGATGCAATAGACACTGTTTTTGAGGACAGAACTAAGATGGAAGAGAGAATTTCCTCTTACGTGTTCAAGAAAGTAAATATAACAAAGAAATGGGTGACCAGTCTGTTGCACGCTGAGCGTCCCATGGACGCTGCAGCCAAATGGACTGAGAGCAAGGATCATAAGAAGTCGGTGGAGAAGGCCATCTGGTTGGTCTGTGCCCTACGACAGATCCAACTTTTAGATCAGCACATTAAAGCGTTGACAGAAGAGCTGCAGGAGGCAGCCAAACTGTCTCAAGCAAGAGCTATAGCAGGGGAGGGATTATTGGAGGAATTACAGGCCCAAAGTCAGGAGAAGTTACAGCTAGTGGAGAAACACAGGAACAGATATGAGTATTTTCGGTGTCAAGTCACTGAGGCTAAAAGCAATGAGTTAGTGTTGAGAGAGGAGAATGCTCGCCTAACCAGACAGTTAAAAGAACAGGAGGAAAAGTTCAGAGATGTGAAGGCAGCTTATAAAGTAGCAAGCACTAGGGATTTTGAAGTGGGAGATCACAGCCCCTGTCAAAAGCAGATCGACAGTTTAAAACTTGCTCTGTCCAGGGCAAAAGGCATGGTATGCCTAGTGAGCCCGGGTGCGGCCCGGGTGGACCTGGAAGTAGAAGGAGAAACTGTTCAGACATCACCTGTGGCGCCGGGGAACGACCCGGTTGGGCAGCAGGAGGGACAAGCAATCTGTAGGGAGGGCAGGGAGGAGTGCACACCACCACCACCTGTGGCGCCGGGTTTTGACTCAGTTTGGCAGCAGGCAGAAGTGGGCAAACAAATGCAGGAAAGGTCGGAGCCGGGGCCGATTTCCCCGGCTTGGCAGCAAAAGTTTGGCCCACCCGGGGGTGGTGGGGGCCAGGGGCTCCTTGAAAGCCAATTCATGATTCCCCATGGTACCCAACAGCTTAGGGCTATGGTAAGCCACCTGAACAAACTCACCCACAAGGGAGACCCCTCAGTCCACTTTATGGAAGTGGAACAAGCAGCAGGCATCAACGAGTGCGACGACTCTGAGATGGCCAAAATGCTTCTGTTCACCTTGGATGGCAAGCTGTACCAGTCCCTCTCTGCTGAGAGCAAGAAGGGACAGGGCGGGTACGCTGCCATCCAGGAGCAAGTTCTGGAGGTGAGGGGGATGAATGATGGTAGTCCTTCCTCCCGGGTGGAGAAGACTACCCAGTTAGCAGGGGGGACCCCCCAGGCTTTCGTTATCAGGCTGTGGCCTGTGTACAGGAGTGCCTGTAATGGGGATCTTGACCGGACTAACCTGAACCAGGATGAGCTGGCCCACTGGCTCCGAAGTCTGGTGGCAAACAGCTTGCCACAGATCAGAGCCAAGGCTGAGCTGTGGTTCGACCCAAAGGGCCCCCAAGTCACCGAGGAGACAGTGGTCAGACAACTGACCCTGGCTTACCGCAAC
Organism: Somniosus microcephalus; assembly: GCF_052327205.1. NCBI lineage: Eukaryota > Metazoa > Chordata > Chondrichthyes > Squaliformes > Somniosidae > Somniosus > Somniosus microcephalus. The sequence goes on along the minus strand of NC_140990.1, from coordinate 99,788,656 downwards.
GGTAGAGGGGTGGAAGAACCACACACTAAAGGAAAGGTTCACGAGTTGAAACCCAGCCAAAGTGAGAAGGAATGGCACCAGGAAGGGGGTAACCCTTCCGATACGAGGCGTAACTGCTTCGGGTGCGGGAAGAATGGGCATTGGAGAAGGGACTGTAGGAATCCATGGAAGGATAACATAGGAAAGAACTCCCCAGCTCCCGCCCCAAAAACAGAAACACTGACCTCTCCCCCCACGCTTGTTTCGATAGCAGTGTGATGAAATAGGCCGTTCATCAGGCACTGTATTCTCTGTGTTTAGTTTAGTTTCAGTTTCATTTCCTTACCTGTATTGTATTGTGTGTAGGGCTCCGCCCATACCTGGCCCCTACTTAAGCAGGCCCCAGCGTGTCTCACAGGCAGTACAGCAGATCTCTGGATGAGAGACACTTCTCCACTGTGTATTGCTTTCTGAGTTAATAAAAGCCTTGCTTTGCTCCGTTAACATTGAGTCTCGGATTCATTGAGGCACATCAATTTTATTAACTCAATTTTCAACGCAATGGATCAACTCTTGAAACCCGAACGTTTGGATTTGGACCCGCATGCTTCGGACGCATCGGCATGCTTCGGACACTGGTTTAAGCGTATGGAATTCTTCCTGGACAATTCCGCAGCCATCACAGGCGCTACAGACGCTGAAAGTATGAAACTCGGAATCCTGCGGAATTGGGTAAGCCACCGGGTTTACCCCCTCATCCAAGATGCCGGCACGTACCCGGCCGCCTGCGACATCCTAAAGGCGCATTACCAGCAGCCTACGAACGAGGTGTACGCTAGGCATCTGCTCGCTACTCGCGCACAGCGACCGGGGGAATCGCTGGATGAGTTCCTAGTCATCCTGAAAACGCTTGGCAAAGACTGCAAGTGCCAAGATGTAAAAGTCGCAGTGTACACTGACGAGCTTGTTCGTGATGCCTTTATCACAGGCCTCAGCTCCACTTACATCCGGCAGAGACTACTGGAAAAAACGGGATTGGACCTGAAACAGGCTGTGGACACAGCGTGATCCCTGGATGTGGCCCAGAGAAACTCGGACGCCTACTCTTCAGCCCGCGCCGCCCACGCCGCCACGTGTGCACCAAGGGCGCCGCCATCTTGGAAGGCATCTTCCCCGCCCGGCAGCCCGACACCGTCGGGGCCCCGCTCTCCCCCCAGAAGCCCTACGACAGCCGCGACGCGTCGGGGCCCCAACTGCTACTTCTGCGGGCAGCCGAAGCACACCAGAAACCTGTGCCCGGCGAAAGGCACCACCTGCTTTAAGTGCGGTAAGAAGGGGCACTTCAGGAAGGTGTTCAGAGGGAACCCCGCTGGAAAACCCGCCACCGCCGCGTGTGCGCCGTGGGAGTGGCCATCTTGGACGCCATCTTGACCGACCTCGTGGGGTCCGCCATCTTGTGAGCAGACAGCGTGGACGCCATCTTGTCTCGATCAGGGCCCTACAGTGGCATCGGTCACAGTGGACCAGACCAGACCGCACCCGCTATCCAAATCAATGGTGGACATCGAGGTAAACGGGTACGGGGTTAAATGTTTAATTGACAGTGGAAGCACGGAGAGTTTTATCCACCCTGAACTAGCACAACAACTCTCTCTAACGGTGGTCCCTGCTCAGGGCACCATCTCTATGGCTGATAAAACCCAGACATCGACCGTTATGGGTTACTGCGCGGTACAATTGTCCGTTAACGGAACTGTATACGATAATTTTAAATTGCTAATCATGAAGAATCTATGTGCGAGCGTGATCTTGGGCCTGGATTTCCAGTGCCACCACCAAAGCATCACGCTCAACTACGGTGGGTCCCAGCCGCCCCTCACAGTGTGCGGTCTGGCTACCCTGAAGGTAAAGCCGCCTTCGCTATTCGCAAACCTTACCCCTAACTGCCGGCCAATAGCGATCAAAAGCAGGAGGTACAGCTGGGAGGACAGGCGGTTTATCGCGACCGAGGTAGACAGGCTCCTGAAGGAGCGCATTATTGAACGCAGCAACAGCCCGTGGCGCGCCCAAGTGGTGGTGGTGAGGGGTAGCGAGAAGAAACGGATGGTGATCGACTATAGCCAAACGATCAACATGTACACCCAACTAGACGCCTACACGCTACCCCGCATATCAGAAATGGTGAACCAAATTGACCAATACCGGGTGTTTTCCACCATCGACCTCAAGTCAGCGTACCACCAGCTCCCTATCAGACCAGAGGACCGCCCGTACACCGCCTTCGAGGAGAACGGACGCCTCTACCAATTCCTCAGAGTCCCCTTTGGGGTGACGAATGGGGTCTCGGTTTTCCAGAGGGAGATGGACCACATGGTCGATGACCACCACTTGCAGGCAACCTTCCCCTACCTCAACAACGTCACCATCTGCGGTCACAACCAGCAGGATCATGACTCGAACCTCGAGAGGTTCCTGAAAACCGCACAGAAACTCAACCTCACTTACAACGAGGACAAGTGCGTTTACAACACCACGCGCCTCTGCATACTAGGCAGCGTGGTGGAGAATGGGGAAATCGGACCAGACCCCGACCGATTGCGCCCCCTACGGGAGCTGTCCCTGCCCAACACTCCCAAAGCCCTGAAAAGGTACCTGGGGTTATTTTCTTATTATTCCCAATGGGTCCCCAACTACTCCGACAAAGCCCGCCCCCTCTTGAAAGCATCCTCTTTTCCGCTCTCTGCTGAGGCCCACGCCGCCTTCAAAAGCATTAAGCAGGATATTGAGCGGGCCACGCTACAGGCAGTGGACGAGAACACTCCCTTTCAAGTGGAAAGTGATGCGTCTGACTTTGCCTTGGCGGCCACCCTCAACCAGGCGGGGCGGCCCGTAGCTTTCTTCTCGAGGACCCTCCAGGGGCCCGAGATCAGACACTCCTCCATGGAAAAGGAGGCCCAAGCCATCGTGGAGGCAGTGCACCACTGGCGCCACTACCTAGCTGGCAAACGCTTCACCCTACTTACCGACCAGCAGTCGGTAGCGTCTTTGTTTAATAATAAACAGAAGGGGAAGATTCTCAGGTGGCGGATCGAGCTCTTCACCTTTGAGTATGACATCATTTACCAGCCAGGGGCCCTTAACAAATCCCCCGACGCCCTCTCACGAGGGATGTGTGCCAGCGCCACCGGGGATCGGCTACAGACCCTCCACAACGACCTCTGCCACCCAGGGGTCACACGGCTGTTCCACTTCATAAGAACATAAGAACATAAGAAATAGGAGCAGGAGTAGGCCAATCGGCCCCTCGAGCCTGCTCCACCATTCAATAAGATCATGGCTGATCTGATCCTAACCTCAAATCTTCTATCACTCTGCATCCACCCGAACCCATGTGATCTCCCGGGAGAGGCGAAAAACCAGATAAAGACCCAATGGCCAATTTGGGAGAAAAAAATCTGGGAAATTCCTCTCCGACCCATCTAGGCGATCGAAATTCTTCCAGGAGATCACTCTGTCCCTATATTTTCTACAGTACTTACCTTCTGTAAAGGCGATCTCCACCCCAGCCAGGAACAGGAATAAAACCATCTCCTGAAATCTAACAGAATTAGAACACGGTAGGAGCAGAACAAGGCTACACGGCCCCTGGGCCCGCTCCACTACCCACAGGGCCATGACCATTCCGAACCCAGACTCATGTCCAATTTCCTGCCCGCTCCCCGTAACCCTTTATTCCCTTTACTTCTAGGAAACTATCTATTTCTGTTTTAAATTTATTTAATGATGTAGCTTCCACAGCTTTCTGGGGCAGCAAATTCCACAAACCTACCACCCTCTGAGTGAAGAAGTTTCTCCTCATCTCAGTTTTGAATGAGCAGCCCCTTATTTTAAGATTATGCCCCCTAGTTCTAGTTTCACCCATCATTGGGAACATCCTCACCGCATCCACCCGATCAAGCCCCTTCACAATCTTATATGTTTCAATAAGATCGCCTCTCATTCTTCTGAACTCCAATGAGTAGAGTCCCAATCTACTCAACCTCAAAGTCCCGCAACTTACCCTACTCGATTGAGGAAGTTCGGTCTCTGACCAGGAACTGCCGCACTTGCGCTGAGTGCAAGCCTCGGTTCTACCACCCTGATACAGCCCACTTAATCAAAGCTACACGGCCCTTTGAGTGGCTCAGCTTAGATTTCAAGGGCCCCCTCCCGTCAATCGACCGCAATGTTTACTTCCTGAACATTGCGGATGAATACTCCCGTTTCCCATTCGCCTTCCCCTGCCCAGACATGACCAGTGCCACGGTCATTAAATGCCTCAACAGCCTGTTCTGCCTGTTCGGTATGCCGAGCTACATCCACACGGATAGGGGGGCGTCCTTCATGAGTGAAGAGCTACGCCAGTACATGCTGTCCAGGGGGATCGCCACGAGCCGTACCACCAGCTACAACCCCCAGGGTAACGGCCAGGTGGAGCGAGAGAACGGGACAGTATGGAAAGCAGTCACTCTAGCTCTAAGGACCAAGGGCCTCCCTATCTCCCGCTGGCAGGAAGTCCTCCCAGATGTGCTCCATTCGATACGGTCGCTTTTGTGTACTGCCACTAATGCCACGCCTCATGAACGAATGTTTGTCTTTCCCCGGAAATCCACCTCAGGCGTATCCATGCCGTCATGGCTCTCCACCCCAGGTCCGGTATTTGTACGAAGGCATGTGAGGGGCCACAAGACGGACCCTCTCGTGGAGTCAGTGCACCTACTCCACGCCAACCCCCAATATGCGTGTCCATAAAAGACGTCGCCCCAGCCGGTAACGACAACAACCACGACAACAACAGCAACAACGATCACAGCAACTCTTACCCACCCACTACTCTTTCATCACCCCCGGAAGAACATCGACCAACGGTGCCCCCACCAACTACCCCTTCAACAACCCTGGCGGCGCCCCCGGCAGAGACCCAGGAGGCCACCGGGGACACCCAGCCGACACCCGCGGCACCACAACAGCTACATCGGTCACAGAGGACTATCAAACCCCTGAACAGACTAAATCTGTAGAAGGGGTGAATGTGACGAAATATGCCATTCATCAGGCACTGTATTCTCTGTGTTCTCAGGCACTGTATTCTCTGTGTTTAGTTTAGTTTCAGTTTCATTTCCTTACCTGTATTGTATTGTGTGTAGGGCTCCACCCATACCTGGCCCCTACTTAAGCAGGCCCCAGCGTGTCTCACAGGCAGTACAGCAGATCTCTGGATGAGAGGCACTTCTCCACTGTGCATTACTTTCTGAGTTAATAAAAGCCTTGCTTTGCTCCGTTAACGTTGAGTCTCGGATTCATTGAGGCACATCAAGCAGCAGCACTCCGAGTCATCTTAACTGGCCCAGGGAAGGTAGCCACCGCCACTGGTGCTTTAACCCCATCTGCCCCATACAACCCAGACCTATGACTAGAACCAGCGCAGCCTGTCGACTTGTGTCCCCTTGAATACGATAAGGGGGGCAGGCCCTGTGTTAAGATGGGGGTGGAGACGGCGCAGGGGAGATATTTGGTGGACACCGGAGCTTCCAGCACGGTGGTCCATTCGGAAGACCCGACCAATTCACCCAGGTCTAACAAGGTCCCATTTAGCCTAATGGGATTCACAGGGAACGAGCAGGCTGGGGAAATGTCCAAACCTTTGGCCAGAGATTTAGGATCCCTCCATACCACATGGGAGGGTAACCAAAAGACCGATGAGGTGGCCAAGCAGGGGGCCAGGGAAGGAGAGTTCTGGGATCCCTGTAGAGCAGGTCCAATAGCCGCAATCTGGGACAAGGGAGGCACACAGGGGGTAGCTTTGGCCCCGGACTTAAGGACGGAATCCTGGGATTGGACCTGCTTTAAGGCCGTCCTGGTAAAGAGAGAGAATGGGGAGTCCATAGAAGGCCCGATCGGGGCAGCGGACGAGACTTTAAAACAGGTAAACTGTTTAAAACCGAGAAAGGGGAACGGCCAGCAAGGGTGTACTGTTTTAAAGATAGAGATGATCAGCCTGCAGCTGTGGCAGATTCACAGACCGCGCCGGCGGGGGCAGTGGCTTGTGTGACTGGAGAGGCCCTCCCACCAATTATCTGGGACACCCCCCCACCAGCAGCCGGAGCCCTAAGGAGGTCTCCTCGCATACCACTGCAGAAACTCCCATGGTCACCAGTGGACCAGTTTAACCGGTTCCAGCCCCAGAAGGGCCACAACCCAAAAAAGCAAAAACAAAGGTCAGGGACCAGTCTAAGGACACAGATCCCCAGCCTACAGCCTCCAAAGGTGAGGGACTCACAGGAGAGGTAGCGTTGGGCAGAGAGAGAGCGAAAGGTCCCCAGCCTGCGGCATCAGGCTGCGGAGAATGCACAGGACAGGACAGGGACTCGGCAGCCACACAGAAAGGGGTAGTGTGCTGCAGCACAGGAGGGCACACTCCCCCGATTAACTGGGAAACAGGGAAACTCCCAGGTGTTTTAAGAAGGACTCTCCGAGTCCGGTGGCACAGGTCACCTTACGCCCAGGCGTACAAGCTGCCCAGATTCCACAAAAGGCAAAGGCCTAACAGGAATTAGCCTGGCCGCCTGGAGACGGGCGGCAGATGTATATAGCTTTTAGTTTAAGAGTGTTTTACAGTTTTGGTAGTTTTGGAATTTTTAATTGTTTAATTTTGGTTTATGATAAGTTTAAGTTTTGGAAATTTTGGTAACTGTGTCAGGCCAGAGAACCTTCTCGGGACATGGCTATTTTGTTTGTGTGCCCCTACAGAAAGGAAATCGGGATCAGAAAGGTTCTGCTCCTGCTCACCCTGGTAGGGGTGAGCATCGGTGACCGAGGAGACGTGGAGAACTCCCACATCTATGGGTGTTCAGGAGAGAGAGCACCAATCGTTACCGCTGGGGGTGGCGAACGGGATGTGGAGGAGCTCGCTATTTACTTCCATGAGGGAAGGTGGCCAGGGTGGCTGGGGTCTAACTCGACTCTGTACTCCAGCCAGACCGGGTTCACGTACGGGGAGGCCTCCATCCCGTGCCCCAGGGTACAGGTCGTTGCCACAAGAGTCAGTGTCACCGTGGGGAAACGTGTGTGTTTGACATGTAAGGGACAGATTCCCTTGGATAGGTGGTGGTGGCTCAGAAAGCTGAGCAAGGATATAGGAAACCGCGCAGTCGATTGGGAACGATTGGGGAACAATACCCATCGGACGATTACAGGGACCCGAGGGGGAGTGAGTGTGTGTTGGGACAAGTGGTGGGAGCCAGATCAGGGGATTTATGTTTGTATGTGGGTGTCAGGGAAAGTCTGCCCCACAGGCATATCCATCATTTTCCATAGACAATGGCAAGATGCCGGGGAGGGGATGGGGTGGGATTCTAGCCTGCATGCGTGCACGATCCCACACTCCCCGATTCCAGTCAATGCCACCGAACTCGTAACCCACCCCTGGAAGCCACTGCCCACGACCACGACATCACGGACTATAGTACAGAGTGTAGTGTATGTGCCTTTAAGAGCCCCAGGTGTGCTGTAATGCCGGTAATGGCCACTCAGGCTATATAAGCCTGTATATTGTGTTATATCCGTTAGAACCCCCCCCAGATTTTGCTTAGTAAACACCTATGAACCAACTCCTGTCTTCAGTGTCTCTATCAACACACGGACACTACAGTGGCGACGAAGTGGAAACGGACTTACCTGCAATTCGGCAGCACCTCAAGGACATCGATTCCTCGGGCGTCCAGAAGACTCAAGAAAGTGAGAGAAGCTGTGGTTTCACCAGCTGGCCAAGCTGGTGGCAGGTACTGCGCTAATCCTTCCTGGGCGTCAGGCTGGGGCTCCAGCAGCTGGCTCTACAGCTGAGACAGGCAGCGAAATCGGAGGCAAGCAAGAACGGACTGGGAGGGTGCACTCGGGAGACGGCCGGCGCTCAGACCTGGAGAGAAAGTCCGGCGGGAACGAGTCTCCAACTGTAAATAAATAAATTTTAAAAAACAGCGTTGTCATCAGCAGCAGCGGCGGGAAAGCACGGGAAGCGCCATATCTTTTCTGCAGAAAAGAAAGAAAAGCGCGGGAAGCACCATATCTTTTCTAAGATGCCTAAGTCTGGCAATATTGATGCTTTTGATAGCGAAATAGAGGATTGGACCACATATGTTGAAAGAGTGCAGGTATATTGCACTGCAAATGGAATAGAAGATGAAAAAAAAGCTTCAGTACTGCTGAACCTAATGGGCACGAAGACATACGGGCTGTTACGAAATTTAATCACTCCAGCCAAACCAAAGGACAAGAATTTTAAAGAAATTGTTGATACCCTGCAGGAGCACTTAAACCCAACACCGCTGCTGATAGCGGAACGATTCAAATTCTTCAAGAGAAATCAACATAAGAATGAAAGTAACGCTGATTACCTCACCGAATTAAGAAAGCTATCAAAGTACTGCCAATTCGGGGCAGGACTAGCAGATTATCTTCGAGACAAATTCGTCTGCGGCCTCTTAAGTGAAGGAACACAAAAAAGGCTGCTTTCTGAAAAAGATTTAACACTGGACAAGGCATTCAGTATGGCTGTATCATATGAAGCAGCAGCAAGAGGAGCTGCAGAGATACAACAAAAAACACAGGACTTCGGCACCCATGAAATGACACAGGATTTCGAAAGATGTTATCGCTGCGGCAGAACCACCCATAACCAGAGGGACTGCTGGTTCAAGGACAAAGCATGCAGGCAATGTGGAAAGATTGGACACATTGCACGGGTATGCCGATCTGGACAAAATAAATCCACAGACAGAAAAAAAAAAATCAATAAAGAAAAGTACAGAAAGGTACAAATGATGACGGACAGTAGCTCTGAAGACCAGAAGAGCGATAGCAACTCCGAAAACAAGAGACTAAGCTGTCTCAAATTCCATAATGTACTTGCCAAAGATGATTACCAAACCATTTGGGTTACCCTCACGATAGCAGGGTCCCCAGTTAAAATGGAGCTAGATACAGGATCAGCTCTAACCGTAATAAATCGATGGGATTACGAGAGGCTATTTCCGCATATACCTTTAAAAGACACATCCTTTATCTTAAAAACATATACGGGGCAGAAAGTTTACCCCAAAGGAAAAATAAGGGTGCCTGTTGTATACAACGGCAAAGAAATACAAAAGTTGTATTTATACATTCTACAAGATGGTGGTCTACCGTTGTTGGGACGTGAATGGATCAGAAAGATACGTTTAGACTGGCACTCCATTCAGGCACTGACGGTGACCAGTAAGGAAAAAACGATGATGACATCATACCTGAACGATTAAAAGACATCTTGGCCAACGCCAAAGAAGTGTTTCAAGAGAAACTAGGAACCTTGAAAGGCATCACCGCTTCAATAAAAGTGGAAGATGCAGCAATTCCCAAGTTTTTTAAGGCAAGACCGGTGCCATACGCAATTCGTCCAGCAGTCGAGGCAGAGCTGGAGAATTTGGAAAAGGCAGGCGTATTATCCAAAATAGATTGGAGCGAGTGGGCAACACCCATCGTTCCAGTCATGAAGAAAGCATTGAATAATGATAAATCTGAAGAACAGAGAAAAATTCGCATCTGTGGAGACTTCAAGGTGACTGTAAACCCGATCCTTCACACAGTACAGTACCCTCTTCCGAGGATAGAAGATATTTTCGCCTCACTATCCGGAGGTAAACGTTTCACCAAAATTGACTTGGCACAGGCATATCTACAGATGGAGGTTGAAGAGGCCTCTAAAAAATATCTCACGATAAATACACACAAAGATCTATACCAGTACAATCGACTGGTTTTCGGAGTAGCATCCACTCCAGCTATCTGGCAAAGAGCTATGGAGCAAGTCCTCCAAGGGATTCCGGGTACTCAATGCTACCTAGACGACATCCTTGTAACAGGAGAAAATGACAACGAGCACCTTGCCAATTTGGAGCAGGTGCTCACTAGGCTGAGAGAACGGGGCCTACGAGCAAATCGCCCCAAATGCAAATTTTTCCAAAATTAAGTATCATATTGTGGCCACATAATTAATAAGGAAGGGTTGCATAAGTCACCTGAAAAAATTGAAGCGGTCATAAAAGCCCCAGCACCTGAAAATGTTTCACAATTAAGGTCGTTCCTGGGATTAATAAATTACTATCATAAATTTTTACCGAACTTATCAACTCTCCTACACCCTCTTAATGAACTGCTACAAACAGGAGTGATTTGGAAATGGAACGAAGACTGTAAACGTGCCTTCCATAAATGCAAAGACTTAATCACATCTGAAGAAGTTTTGGCTCATTACAACCCATCACTGCCAATCAGACTGGCGTGCGATGCATCCCCTTACGGCATAGGAGCAGTATTATCGCATAAATTCCCTGATGGCTCAGAACGGCCGATAGCTTTTGCGTCACGCTCATTAAACTCAGCTGAGCGTAACTATGCCCAAATCGACAGGGAAGCACTCAGCCTGGTATGGGGAGTGAAGAAATTCAACCATTACCTACACGGACAAAAATTTACCTTGTTGACTGACCATCAACCCCTCATCTCCATATTCAACCCTAAAAAGGGTGTTCCCATTATGACAGCGCAAAGGCTACAGAGGTGGTCCCTTTTTCTAGGGGCACACCAATACAACATAGAATACAAAGGATCAAAACAGCATGGGAATGCTGGCGGTTTATCGCGCCTACCGTTGCCAATGGTAGAAGAGGCACCTACAGTAGACCCAGTGGAGATGTTCCACTCTACAATAGTGGAATGTCTGCCAGTAACAAATTCTGCCATTGAAAGGGAGACGAGAAATGACCCGACTCTCTCACGGGTCTACGATTTAACAGTGAAGGGATGGCCAGCACATGGCGAAACACTGTTGCCAGCATTCTCGCAAAGAAGAGAACAGCTGTCAGTGTGCCGAGGAACCTTGATGTGTGGATCCAGAGTGGTGATTCCACCCAAACTCCAGGATGAAGTGCTAAAGGAGCTTCACGAGGGGCATCTGGGTGGAGTGAAAATGAAGAACCTAGCCAGGGCATTTGTATGGTGGCCAGGTATCGATGGAGATCGAAGAAATGACCAAGTGCTGCCTAGGATGCCAGAAGGTCCAAAATGCTCCACCACAAGCCCCTCTACATTCATGGGAGTGGCCCTCATCTCCCTGGCAAAGGGTACACATCGACTTTGCTGGTCCACTTATGGACTCAATGTTCTTAATCGCGGTTGATGCACACACCAAGTGGCCGGAGGTAATAAAGATGTCCTCCACCACCACGGAAAAAACCATCACAGTATTAAGGACCATATTTGCCAGGAATGGGCTGCCGGAACAGATCTGTTCTGATAATGGACCGCAATTTGTGTCCGAAGAATTCAGGAAGTTCTTAAAAAACAATGGGGTTAAGCACTACACGTCTGCCCCATACCATCCTGCCACCAATGGATTGGCTGAAAGGTTTGTCCAGACCTTCAAGAAGGCCATAAAGGCCATGGGTAATGAACACATAAAACTTCAGCACAAGGTGGATAACTTCTTATTCGCATACAGGAATGCAACACATATGGTTACCAACCAAACTCCCGCCATGATGTTCTTCAATAGAAACCTAAGATGCCGGCTGGATTTGGTCAAGCCCAACATCAGAAGGGACGTGGAGAACCGGCAGTTTCAAGGCATGAATGAAAGGCCAACTAGAACCTTCCAGATAGGTCAACAAGTTTTGACCCGGGACTACCGTACCGAGAAATGGCAGCCTGGAACTATCTGCACACGACTAGGACCACTGATGTATACCGTGGACATCGGAGAAAGCATAATAAGGCGCCATGCTGACCAAATCATAGAGTCATCCGAGAAGGGACAACCTACACCACAACTCTATACGCCTAACGATGAAGTAGAGATACCCATATCTACCTCCGATCCGGTGATACTGGAACCCGATGAACCCGACACTGGCATTCAAGCCGAATCAGCCTTGCCAAAAGAATCTACTGCACCACCAGAAACTACTACACCACCGAGGCGTTATCCGGACCGAGTCAGGAAGCCTCCTGAGAGACTGACTTATAATTAATTAACTACAGCAATGTGTATATTATTTTTCTTATAACATGTAATTAATAATTACTTAAAATATGATGTACTGGTTAGCTAAAAGGGGAGGAATTGTAGTGTATGTGCCTTTAAGAGCCCCAGGTGTGCTGTAATGCCGGTAATGGCCACTCGGGCTATATAAGCCTGTATATTGTGTATATCCGTTAGAACCCCCCCCAGACTTTGCTTAGTAAACACCTATGAACCAACTCCTGTCTTCAGTGTCTCTATCAACACACGAACACTACACAGAGGTGTCCTACCACCACCAAGGGATCAGGGAATGGGTTAGTCCTGGTACTGACCGATAAGTTACTGTACCAGGGGGTACACTATGCAGTGGCCTCAGTGATCCTGAACCTGACCGAGGTGCACTTACCTGAGTGGTGCCCTAAGGAGACAGAACAGTTGTACCAAGCCCTGCTGAAGGAAATGTTTAAGAAATTTTATGAATTCGTCTTTGCCAGTGTAGACAAAGCGAAACTGTACAGTTTACATCCTGAGCATAATATGGGCGTGGGGAGACAAAGAAGGGGAACCTGGAATGACATTTTCACTGCCTATAGTACAGGATCCTCAGTAACAAACAGCCTAGATGATATAGAGTTACAAACACAGATAAATGGTTTTGTTAGATCAGGGTAATTTCAGTGGACCACACTGATTTGAGGTCAACACACTAAAATAAAAGTTTGCGAGTCTGGTGGTAAGTTTTAAATAGTCAATTTATTGCATCACTTGATTTACACTGTTTGACTTTCTTTCCTCTGCCTGACTTGTGAACAAAATGGCAGGTTTTTATGAATCAGCAGATGTACCCGCCTCCTTTATAACCATTGGCTCAGCAGCATGCATGCAGAGTTATGGTTGGTTCAACTACATCACAATGATTGGATCTCTTGTACATCAATCATTCCTTTGTTCTCTAGTTAAGCAGAATCATCACTTTCAGTTTTAAGCTAAGATCAGCATTTTCATTGTTCTCAGTTTTTAAGTCAGCCGAGGTGACGTTACCAGCTGTGATTGGATCTCATACATCACACCATCCTTTGGCACGTGGTCAACTTAAAGATAATCAAATTCCTTTACATTATTAGTTTAATCATATTCAAATCTGTGTTATTAAAATATATATTCCCTAACAGTTTAAAGACCCAGTTAAGAAAAATCCTAACAGAGGAGAACACAGTGGTAGGCTCAGAGCTACATGAGGACCAAGCTATGACGGTCCATTTAAAAGAGATTATCGCTGAGCTGCGGAGACACACCAAAACAGTAAATGCACTTATACGGGAGGACAGGAATGCTTCGGATCAAGCTGCACAGAATGAGGTGTGCATGCTATACGGGGCATGGTTACTGGGCGAGGGCTGCAGCAACCTGAAGGATTTAAAACAAGGTTTAGTCCCCTCCTGGATTAGCAACAAGCACCTCGCTGCCCTCCGCCCGTTTAGTAATTCGCTGAGCCCGTGTCAGCTCCGCCTAGCCTCTGAAGCCTACCCTGTCCCAGTGGATTGTGGACGTTTCAATCACACTATCATGGGGATAGTAGTGAGGATGCCAGTCATGGGTGGGACAGCCCGACCCGCACCGGTATACAGGGTGGAGAACATTGGGATCATTTAAGGGGGTGCACACATCCGTTTCGCAGTGGTCCCACCTTATGTCATAAAGTGGGAGCACGCGATGACAGGTACAGACCTCTCCGGGTGCCGGAGCCGGGGAGCACACACAATACTGTGTCCCCAGCACTTGAATGCCTATTTGAGACCACAGTGCGGGTTTAAAGCTGCTGGCGCACAACCTGCGAACTGTACCATGGAGGTAATGGCACAAGGCCATGTTTCCCCACAGGTAGCATTCATAGGGGGTGGGACATATTGTGTCACCACAAGTGTGCCCCACTACCGGCATGGACAGCACATCTGGTGTCCGGTGAGTGACAGCAGTTTCTGTTTTAAACCCGAGGCAGAAGTTCAAGTGGCCCAGGAACGGATTGTACCCATCCCTGAACCCTCAACTGTTCACCTCACTGTCAGGGAAAACATTACCAACCTGCAAAATTATGCAACACATTTCAGCTATGAAATTCCCCCTCTTACTGCCCTATTAAAAGCAGTGGTCAACTCACAAAAGCATTTCTATACTTTAGAGCAGAAGACAGTCGAGATAGGGGCCAAGATCCTGGATATTGTAGTTCCACCGTGGTGGGACATTTTTGAAAATATAGAGGTCCCTTCTTGGATTCAAACGGCTTCACACATTTTACTGTTTTGCCAGCTCGTTATAGTTTTCTACTTGTTGTACACAAAGTGCAAGGGATGGGACAGGATGCTCCGCTCTCAACATGAGGGAGCATGGGACAAAAATAAAGTCTATGACCAGGTATAAAACCAACCTTGACCGTTATTAAAAATAAAGTTTGATGAGTTTGATGACCAGGTATAAAACCAACCTTGACCATTATTTTTCCTATATGTATGTGTGTAATTTTTCCAAGTGGTGCAGTGGTGTTGGACCCCCTCCGTGCTTGGATGTGAATGTAATTGAATTTTCGTACCTTGTATATATCTGTGTAAACACTACACCTTAAGGGGAACGGGAGAGTGTTTTGTTTTTGGGCTTTAGTTTAGATAATACAGGGGAAGGTTGGCTCCCAGGGGATCAGAAATTTGGCTCACTCAGCATGATACTATAATAATGGTTTAAAGTATCTCAGGGGGGTGTGTAAGGTTCGCAAAATTCTACAGACTCCCCCAAACCAAGAAAAAAGAAGAGATATTGGACTGTTTAAAATAATATTGGGCCAAAAGGGACGTAAAGTCAAAATCCCAGGAAGATTTGGCTATTTTAAAAGGCATGTCCAGGCCTGTGGAAAGCTGCAACAAAGGAACTGGGTTGGGCACTGTGGGACAGACAGTTTGAGTATTGGAAAAGGCCAGATTGTCTGGGAATGTTCTGGACCATCCCAGTCATTCTACATAAAGACAATAGGCCCACGGAAGGACAGTTCCCACCAAAAACCTACAGGGCCATCAAGAACATGAATAACACAATACATGCCACTAATCAACAAAAGAGACCCTGGCCCCAGCAGGAGAAGACAATCGAACAACAATTTAAAACTACTCAGAGAAACATCCAAAACCACTTTGCACACTTAAACTGATTTCGAAGCAATCCCGAAACGAGTTAAAAGTCAATTAAAGATAAATGGGACCAATCAAAATTAACGAGCCTGCCCAAAATCTAACAAGATTAGCAGGCTTCGTTTAGTATAAACTAAAGACCTGTCTCCACAAGGAATCAGTTCAATGGGTTCGATCAGTTTTGTTCAGTCAGAGAATTGAAACAGCAGTACAGTTCGCACAGACACAGACAGAGGCACAGCTCATTCGAAAGACATCAGCCTCGGGACAATCAATCGACGGAAGGACAACAGGAGAGTGGAAAGGAATCGCAGCAACCAAGGGCCCCACGAAACAAACAACCAACAATATTACCAACAACCAGGTAATACTGGGCCACCGCGACCAACAAGAAACCAACTTGGAAGAAACCAAAGACCTGCAAGTTTTTCCCACTCTACAAACTATTCCTGCGTTTGGTGAGCATTTCCCTGGTCTTCTGGAATCCAACCTAGTTAGTGTAGTGGGATTGGGAGGGGTGAAGTAATTTGTCTATTGTCATTCTCCCTCGTATATTCCGAAGTGTTCCCCCTTTTAGAGTGATAAGATTATTGTGTTGTGTATATTTTCTTGTCTCAAATAAAAACCAAAGTTCTTGTATCAAATTCAGTGTTTGTTGCAATTTCATTACAAACCCCCAAATAACTCCAAGTCTAGAACCAAGGGAGTGGGAGCGATTCGAACCACTCAGGGAGTCAGAGGCAAAGCTGACCACCCTTTACATCATCAAAATCAGCAATGACAATTACAAAGATCAGAACATTTCAAAGGCGATCACATGCAATACGTGTGAAGGAGCTTTTACTAAATCTGATCCAAAAAGGGTTAAATGATACAGAAAATAACAGATTTCAAATCTTATGCAGGATAGTTCTATAAAGGGGTGGACACTGCAGTTCAGTCTATGACACCCACAAGCCATGTACTCAAACGGAACAAGCTTGGGGTTAGATGTGGTAGAAAGTGAACTCGGTGAGAATCGTTATAATCTAGAGTAAGAAATGCCCCAAAATGAAACAGTCGGTAACAGAACATCAATGTGTCTCCTCTTATCACAGAGAAATCAAATATTCAATACACTGAACAATAGCAAAATACTGCGGATGCCGGAAATCTGGAATAATGACAGAAAATGCTGGAAATACTCAGTAGGTCAGGCAGCATCCGTGGAGAGAGAAACAGAGTTAACGTTTCAGGTCTGTGACCCTTCGTCAGAACTGGAGAAAGTTAGAGATGTAACAGACTTTAAGCAGGTGCAGAGGCAGGGGAAGGGGGAGGGGAGGAAAGAATAAAAGGGACGGTCTGTGATTGGGTGGAAGGCAGGAGTGGTTAAATGTTACAAATGGGGATGGCAGAATCATCAACACCGGCTGCCTGAAAAAATAGGGGCAGAGGTTATAGTCTGAAACTGTTGAACTCAATGTTGAGTCCAGAAGGCTGTAATGTGCCTAAACAAAAGATGAGGTGCTGTTCCTCGAGCTTACATTGAGCTTCTTTGGAAAAGTGTAAGAGACCGAGGACAGAGAGGTCAGAGTGGGAGTGGAGTGGAGAGTTAAAGTGACAAGTGACCGGAAGCTCGGGGTCACCCTTACGGATTGAACAGAAGTGTTCCGCAAAGTGGTCGCCCAATCTGCGTTTGGTCTCCCTAGTGTAGAGGAGATCACATCGTGAGCAGTGAACACAGTACACTAAATTGCAAGAAGTACATGTAAATCGCAGTTTCACCTGGAAGGAGTGTTTGTGGCCCTGGACAGTGGGAAGGGAGGAGGTAAAAGGGCAGGTGTTGCATCTCCTGTGCTTGCATGGGAAGGTACCGTGGGGAGGGGAGGGGCTGTTGGGGGTGATTGAGGAGTGGACCAGGGTGCTGCGGAGGGAGCGGACCCTTCGGAATGCTGAAAGGGGAGGTGAGGAGAAGATGTGTTTGGTGGTGGGATCACACTGGAGGTGGCGGAAATGGCGGAGGATGTTCCGTTGAATGTGAAGGCTGGTAGGGGGAAACTATCGTGGTTCTGGGAGGGAGGGGATGGGGTGAGAGCAGAAGTGCTGGAAATGGACGGATACGGTTGAGGGCCATGTCAACCACGGTAGTGGGGAATCCTCAGTTGAAGAAAAAGGAAGGCAATTTGGAAGCACTAGTATGGAAGGTGGCATCGTCAGAACAGGTGCGGCGGAGATGGAGAAACTGTGAGAATGGAATAGAGTCCTTACAGAAAGTGGGGTGGGAGGAAGTGTAGTCCAGTTAGCTGTGGGCTTATAGCGGATGTTTGTCGATAGCCTATCCTCAGAAATGGAGACAATGAAGTCAAGGAAGGGAAGAGTTAGAGATGGACCATGTGAAGGTGAGTGAAGAGTGGAAATTGGAAGCAAAGTGAATGAAATTTTCTAGTTCAGTGTGAGAACAGGAAACGGCACCAATACAGTCATCAATGTACCAGAAAAAGAGGTGAGGGAGGGGACCTGAGTATGACTGGAATAAAGAATGTTCCACTTATCCCATGAAAAGACAGGCATAGCTAGGGCCCATGCGGGTTCCCATAGCAACACCTTTAATTTGGAGGAAGTGAGAGGAGTCAGAGGAGAAGTTGTTCAATGTGAGAACAAGTTCAGCCAGGCGGAGGAGGGTGGTGGTGGATGGGGACTGGTTGGGCCTCTGTTCAAGGAAGAAGCAGAGCGCCCTCAGGCCATCCTGTTAGAGGATGGGGGTGTAGAGGGATTGTACGTCCATAGTGAAAAGGAGATGGTTGGGGCCAGGAAACTGGAAACTGTTCAAATGGCGGAGGGCATCGGAAGCGTCTTAAATGTAGGTGGGAAGAGACTGGACAAGGGGAGCAAAAATAGAGTCGAGATAGGAAGAAATCAGTTCCGTGGGGCAAGAACAGGCTGAAACAATGGGTCTACCAGGGCAGCCCGGTTTGTGGATCTTGGGAAGGAGGTAGAAGCGGGCTGTGCTCGGTTGGGGGACTATGAGCTTGATGGCCATGGTGGGAAGATTTCCAGAGGAGATGAGGTCAGTGACAGTGTTGGAAACAATGGCTTGATCTTTGGTAGTGGGGTCATGGTCCAGGGGGAGGTAGGAGGAGATGTCAGAGTTGGCGTTCAGCCTCCACACAGTAGAGGTCGATTCGCCAAACAACAGCACCACCCTTGTCAGCAGGTTTAATGACAATGTTAGGGTTGGATCGGCGAGAACGGAGTGCTACAAGTTCAGAGGGAGGTAGGTTGGAGTGAGTGAGGGGAGCAGAGAAATTGAGACGGCTGATGTCACACCAGCAGTTCGCAATGAAAAGATCTAGAAACATAGAAGATAGGAGCAGGAGTAGGCCATTCCGCCCCTCGAGCCTGCTCCGCCATTCAATTCGATCATGGCTGATCATCCAAATTCAGTACCCGGTCCCTGCTTTCTCCCCATACCCCTTGATCCCTTTAGCCTTAAGAAATATATCCAACTCCTTCTTGAATATATTTAAAGAATTGGCCTCTACAGCCTTCTGTGGTAGAGAATTCCACAGGTTCACCACTCTCTGGGTGAAGAAATACCTCCTCATTTCTGTCCTAAATGGCTTACCCCTTATCCTTAGACTGTAATATACTGGCATGGGTGGAAGGTTGGCTATCTAACAGAAAACAAAGAGTTGGGATAAATGGTTTGTTCTCGGGCTGGCAATCAGTAACTAGTGGTGTCCCACAGGGATCAGTGCTGGGACCCCAACTCTTTACAATCTATATTAACGATTTGGAGGAAGGGACCGAGTGCAACATATCCAAGTTTGCCGACGATACAAAGATGGGAGGGAAAGCAGTGAGTGAGGAGGACATAAAAAACCTGCAAAAGGACATAGACAGGCTAAGTGAGTGGGCAGAGATTTGGCAGATGCAATATAATGTTGGAAAGTGTGAGGTTGTGCACTTTGGCAGAAAAAATCAAAGAGCAAGTTATTATCTAAATGGAGAGAAACTGCAAAGTGCTACAGTACAAAGGGTTTTGGGGGCCCTGGTACATGAAACACAAAAAGTTAGTATGCAGGTGCAGCAGGTGATCAGGAAGGCCAATGGAATCTTGGCTTTTATTGCAAGGGGGATGGAGTATAAAAACAGGGAAGTCTTGCTGCAGTTATACAGGGTATTGGTGAGGCCACACCTGGAATACTGCGTGCAGTTTTGGTTTCCATATTTAAGAAAAGATATACTTGCTCTCGAGGCGGTTCAGAGAAGGTTCACTCGGTTGATTCCAGAGATGAGGGGGTTGACGTATGAGGAAAGGTTGAGTAGGTTGGGACTCTACTCATTGGAGTTCAGAAGAATGAGAGGCGATCTTATCGAAACATATAAGATTGTGAGGGGGCTTGATCGGGTGGATGCGGTGAGGATGTTTCCACTGATGGGTGAGACTAGAACTAGGGGGCATAATCTTAGAATAAGGGGCTGCCCATTCAAAACTGAGATGAGGAGAAACTTCTTCACTCAGAGGGTAGTAAATCTATGGAATTTGCTACCCCAGAGAGCTGTGGAAGCTGCAACATTAAATAAATTTAAAATGGAGATAGACATTTTCCTAGCAGATAAGGGAATTAGGGGTTACGGGGAGAGGGCAGGGAAGTGGACGTGAGTCTAGGTTCGGATCAGCCATGATCCTATTGAATGGCGGAGCAGGCCCGAGGGACCGTATGGCCTACTCCTGCTCCTATTTCTTATGTTCTTATGTGACCCCTGGTTCTGGACTCTCCGACCATCGGGAACATCCTTCCTGCGTCTAGTCTGTCCAGTCCTGTCAGAATTTTATAAGTTTCAATGAGATCCCCTCTCATTCTTCTAAACTCCAGTGAGTATAAGCCCAATCGACCCAATCTCTCCTCATACGTCATTCCTGCCATCCCAGGTATCAGCCTGGTGAATCTTCGCTGAACTCCCTCCATGGCAAGAACATCCTTCCTCAGATAAGGCAACCAAAACTGCACACAATACTCAAGGTGTGGTCTCACCAAGGCCCTGTACAACTGCAACAAGACATCCTTGTTCCTGTACTCAAACCCTCTCGCTACGAAGGCCAATATACCATTTGCCTTCTTAACCGCCTGCTGCACCTGCATGCTTACCTTCAGCGACTGGTGCACAAGGACACCCAGGTCTTGTTGCACTTCCCCTTCTCCCAACCTATTGCCATTCAGATAATAATCCGCCTTCCTGTTTTTTACACCAAAGTGGATAACCTTGCATTTATCCATGTTATATTGCATCTGCCATGCTTCTTCCCAATCACCCAACCTGTCCAAATCATCCTGGAGTTTCTCAGCATCCTCCTCACAGCACACACACACACCCAGCTTTGTGTCGTCTGCAATCTAGAGAGGGTAAGAGGCCAGAGGGAGGGGTCCAGGTAGAGCGTGAATTCTGAAAGTGGGAGAAAGGGATGTGCAGAGGGAAGACTCCTAGCCAAAGAAGTGGGCAGAGAGACAAAGGCGATGGAAAAATAGCTCAGCGTCGCGCCGAGCTCGAAGATCATTGAGGTGGGGGTGTAAGGGATGAAGCTCAGGCCTTTGCTGAGGACTTACCGTTCGGCGTCAGAGAGGGGAAGGTCAGAGCGGAAAGTGAAAACACGGCAGGGGGTGAGATTGGAAGAAGGGATAGTGTCAGAAGAAAGTGAAGGGGGAGAAGGTTCCGGAGGGGCGTTGGTGTCCAAGAGTTGTTGACGCTTGCGATCCTTGACAGCTGAAAGGAAGAAAAAAAGTTTCTTATTGAAGCAACAGATGAGGCAAAGGATGAAATGGAACTGTGGACCAGGACAGCTCTGAGACAGAGTGAGTTGGTGCTGCTGAAGAGAGAGGTCGAGAGTGTTCATGTGGCAACGTATGGCGTTGAGCGTGGATCTCAGGATGCGGCGAGAGCAGTGGTTCAACATTGAGTACAACAGTTTCAGACTATAACCTCTGCCTGTATTTTTTCAGGCAGCAGGTGTTGATGATTCTGCCATCCCCATTTGTAACATTTAACCACTCCTGCCTTCCACCCAATCACAGACCGTCCCTTTTATTCTTTCCTCCCCTCCGCCTTCCCCTGCCTCTGCACCTGCTTAAAATCTGTTACATCTCTAACTTTTTCCAGTTCTGACGAAGGGTCACAGACCTGAAACGTTAACTCTGTTTCTCTCTCCATGGATGCTGGCTGACTTGCTGAGTATTTCCAGCATTTTCTGTTGTTATTGAATACACTGGGATTGAAACAAAGCTGATTTATTCAATACTAGCTGGAGTGCCCGGCGGTGCCGAGGGTTTTTTGAGGGCATGTTGTTGTTGGAAGAGAGAGAGAGAGAGTTGGAAGAGAGAGAGAGACTTGGGGGGGTGGGGGAGAGAGAGAGGGACTGGGGGGGGGGGAGAGAGAGAGAGACTGGGGGGGAGAGAGAGAGACAGAGAGAGAGGGGGAGACAGAGAGAGACAGAGAGTGAGAGGGAGAGAGAGACAGAGAGCGAGAGGGAGAGAGAGACAGAGAGCGAGAGGGAGAGAGAGACAGAGAGGGAGAGGGAGAGAGAGACAGAGAGGGAAGGAGAGAGAGAGACAGAGAGGGAAGGAGAGAGAGACAGAGAGGGAAGGAGAGAGAAAGGGGTGGGGTGGAAAGGGGTGGGGTGGAAAGGGGTGGGGGGAAGGGGTGGGGGGAAAGGGGTGGGGGACAGGGGTGGGGGGACAGGGGTGGGGGGACAGGGGTGGGGGACAGGGGTGGGGTGGGAAGGGGTGGGGGGAAAGGGGTGGGGGGGAAAGGGGTGGGGGGGAAAGGGGTGGGGGGAGAGGGGTGGGGGGAGAGGGGTGGGGGGGAGAGGGGTGGGGTGGAGAGGGGTGGGTGGGAGAGGGGTGGGGGGAAAGGGGTGGGGGGAAAGGGGTGGGGGGGAAGGAGTGGGGGGAAAGGAGTGGGGGGAAGGAGTGGGGGGGAAGGGGTGGGGGGGAGTGGGGGGGAGAGGGGTGGGGGGGAAAGGGGTGGGGGGGAAGGGGTGGGGGAAGGGGGATGGGGGAAAGGGGGAGATGGAAGGGGGTGGGAGCGGGGGAATGGGGGGTAGGGAATGGGGGGGAAGGGAAAGGGGAAGAGGGGGAGGGGGCAAGGGTGGGGGAAGGAGGGGGCAAGGGTGGGGGAAGGGTGGGGGAAGGAGGGGGGGATCCAGCAGACCCTCTCCCCTCTGCCAGTGTTGAGAGTTGCGCTGCTGGCGGCAGTTGGAGAAGGCTAGGCCCCGGGGCCTCGGGCACCCGCACTGACATGGCCCAGCCGAGCCCAGCGCCCTGGGCAGCCCGAGCTCCGTAGCCGCCATTCGGCCACAGGCCACAAAGCACCCGAGCCCAGTGCCGGCGATGGCTCCATGGAGCTCCGTACCGCCCAGCCACCCTGGAAGGTTGCGGCGCCCGGCAGAGGTAACGAGTCAAGTGGAAGAAAAAGGGTGAAAGGTAGGAAAATTAATGAGGTTAGAGAAAATATTTACAAATTAATTAACTTTATTTAAAAACAATTTAATTGTGTTTTAAAAGCAACTTTTTTTTTGCTGGAAATCTAGATTTGAAAATAAACACGCAGAAAGTGGGAAAAATAAACGAATAGTTAGGAATCAAGATGGCGGCCACTCACCTCAGCTAAGAAGGATTAGACCCGCCCACACACGCAATGAAACACCCCCCGTGATGCACCGATTGGTCAACCATCAGGTTAAACCCCTGTACGATTGGTCAACCATCACGGCACTCAACGTTAATGAGCGGAATGTTGCCGTTTTTTGAAACTTTTTTGTATACTGTCGGAACAATTTTTGTCTGACCAAAAAGTAAATATGCCTACTAGAGTCCCCTAATGATAAGCTTTCTTTTGATATAACATATGTGTAGGTACGCTCTATAACCTTTGATTGCATAGCCGGACAGAGAGACGGAAAGACGGAAAGACAGACGGACCATTTTTGAGGGCATGTTGTTGTTGGAAGAGAGAGAGAGAGCGACTGGGGGGGAAGAGAGAGAGCGACTGGGGGGAAGAGAGAGAGCGACTGGGGGAAGAGAGAGAGTGACTGGGGGGAAGAGAGAGAGCAACTGGGGAGAAGAGAGCGAGCGACTGGGGAGAAGAGAGAGCGACTGGGGGGAAGAGAGAGAGCGACTGGGGGAAGAGAGAGTGCGACTGGGGGAAGAGAGAGAAAGTGACTGGGGGGAAGAGAGAGAGCAACTGGGGAGAAGAGAGCGAGCGACTGGGGAGAAGAGAGAGCGACTGGGGGGAAGAGAGAGAGCGACTGGGGGAAGAGAGAGTGCGACTGGGGGAAGAGAGAGAAAGTGACTGGGGGGAAGAGAGAGAGCGACTGGGGGAAGAGAGAGAGCGACTGGGGGGAAGAGTGAGCGAGTGGGGGGGAAGAGAGAGCGAGTGGGGGGAAGAGAGAGTGAGTGGGGGAAGAGAGAGCGAGTGGGGCGAAGAGAGAGAGACTGGGGGGCAGAGAGAGACTGGGCAGCAGGGAGAGACTGGGGGGCAGAGAGAGACTGGGGGCAGAGAGAGACTGGGGGGCAGAGAGAGACTGGGGGGCAGAGAGAGACTGGGGGGCAGAGAGAGACTGGGGGGCAGGGAGAGACTGGAGGCAGAGAGAGACTGGGGGGCAGAGAGAGACTGGGGGAGCAGAGAGAGACTGGGGGGCAGAGAGAGGCTGGGGGGCAGAGAGAGACTGGGGGGCAGAGAGAGACTGGGGGCAGAGAGAGACTGGGGGGCAGAGAGAGAGGGGGGCAGAGAGAGACTGGGGGGCAGAGAGAGACTGGGGGGCAGAGAGAGACTGGGGGGCAGAGAGAGACTGGGGGGCAGAGAGAGACTGGGGGGCAGAGAGAGACTGGGGGGCAGAGAGAGACTGGGGGCAGAGAGTGATGCGCTATCAATTACTGAGAAAGACTGGAAGTTAAGAGAGTAACAAACAGGCTTTTATTAGCTAAAGAACGAAGGCATGCTTCTAGTGGTCGACCGGTCCTGAATGCCTGGGGAACTGCAGAGCAGCCGCCTTTAAACCAGGGCATATGAGTGGAGCCAGGGGCGGAGCCAGCTGAGGCATGCACAGACAGGTACAACAACGGGCAAGAGTGAACAACAGTGAAGTGAACAACAGTGAACAACAGTGAAGTGAACAACAGTGAACAACAGTGGTTTACCACATTCACCCCTTGCTTAAAAATGAGTCCGACGGGGTGAAGTGTATTAAAAGTTTGTATAATTAAGTCTTTCTGGGGGTCTTGTGTGCTGTCGTGATCGTCGTGGCGACGGCTGAGGTGGTGCGGCTTCCGACGCCGAGTCCCGCGTGGGCCGAAGCACTGGCGTGTCGTCCTCATGGGTGTTGAGTTGGTTGGTGATCAATGGCGGGTCACGGGGCCATGGCGTGCCATCTACAGGGGTTAGGTATGGGTCCGTTGCCGCCGGTGCATTGTGGGTAGCGGTGATTTTGGTTTCAGGGGCCCCCGAGGGTGCGAGGTCTTGTATGGAGACTGTGTCCTCCCGCCCATCCGGGTACGCAATGTAAGCATACTGGGGGTTGGCGTGGAGGAGGTCGACCCGCTCGACCAGGGGGTCCATTTTATGGGTCCTCACGTGTCTTCTCAGTAGGACCGGCCCTGGGGACATCAGCCATGGCGGTAGCGATGTCCCTGATGTGGACTTCCTTGGGAAGACAAACATTTTCTCATGAGGGGTGGCGTTAGTGGCAGTGCAGAGCAGTGACCGAATAGAGTGGAGCGCATCGGGGAGCAGATCCTGCCAGCGGGAGGTCAGAAGGCCCCTAGACTTTAAGGCTAGCAGGGCAGCCTTCCAAACTGTCACATTCTCTCTTTCCACCTGTCCGTTCCCCCGGGGGTTGTAGCTGGTGGTCCTGCTTGTGGCAATACCCCTAGCGAGCAGGTACTGATGGAGTTCGTCGCTCATAAACGATGAGCCCTGGTCGCTATGGATATAGCTGGGGAAAACGAACAGGGTGAAGAGGTCGTTCAGACATTTAATGACCGTGGCACTGGTCATGTCCGGGCAGGGGATGGCGAACAGGAAACGGGAGTACTCATCAATAATGTTGAGGAAGTACACATTGCAGTCAGAGGAGGGGAGAGGCCCTTTAAAATCACCGCTCAGGCGCTCGAAGGGGCGAGTGGCTTTTATCAGGTGAGCCCTGTCTGGTCTATAAAAGTGCGGTTTGCACTCAGCACAGACTTGGCAGTTCCTGGTCATGGTCCTGACCTCCTCAATGGAGTAAGGCAGGTTGCGGGCCTTGATGAAATGGAAGAACCTGGTGACCCCCGGGTGGCAGAGGTCATTGTGGAGGGCCCGCAGTCTATCAACCTGTGCGTTGGCACATGTACCTCGCGATAGAGCATCCGGGGGCTCATTGAGTTTCCCGGGCCGGTACAAGATATCGTAATTGTAGGTGGAAAGTTCAATTCTCCACCTCAAAATCTTGTCGTTTTTGATTTTGCCCCTCTGCTTGTTATTAAACATAAAAGCAACTGAACGCTGGTCAGTGAGTAGGGTGAATCGTTTTCCGGCCAGGTAATGCCTCCAATGTCGTACAGCTTCCACAATGGCCTGGGCCTCCTTTTCGACAGAGGATCTGATTTCGGAGCCTTGGAGGGTTCGTGAAAAGAAGGCCATGGGCCTTCCCGCCTGGTTAAGGGTAGCGGCCAGGGCAAAGTCGGACGCATCGCTCTCCACCTGGAAAGGGATGGACTCGTCCACCGCGTGCATGGTGGCTTTAGCAATGTCCTCTTTGATACGGTGGAAGGCTAAGCCGGCCTCTGCCGCCAGGGGAAAAGAGGTGGACTTGATAAGTGGACGGGCTTTGTCCGCATAATTAGGGACCCACTGGGCGTAGTAGGAGAAAAACCCCAGGCATCTCTTCAGGGCCTTGAGGCAGTGGGGCAGGGGAAGGTCCATAAGTGGACGCATCCGATCGGGGTCGGGGCCGATGACTCCGTGTTCCACAACACAGCCAAGGATAGCGAGGCGGGTTGTGCGGAATATGCACTTCTCCTTGTTATACGTAAGGTTTAGGAGTTGGGCAGTGCGGAGGAATTTTTCGAGGTTGGCGTCATGGTCCTGCAGGTCATGGCCGCAGATGGTCACATTGTCCAGGTAGGGAAAAGTGGCCTGCAACGCATTCTGGTCGACCATCTGGTCCATCTCCCTTTGGAAAACGGAGACCCCGTTGGTGACGCCGAAGGGAACCCGAAGGAAGTGGTAGAGGCGGCCGTTTGCCTCGAAGGCAGTATACTGGCGGTCCTCATAGCGGATAGGGAGTTGGTGATATGCTGACTTAAGGTCAATGGTGGAGAATATGCGGTATTGTGCGATCTGATTGACCATATCAGATATGCGGGGGAGGGGGTATGCGTCCAGTTGGGTATATCGATTAATTGTTTGGCTGTAGTCAATGACCAGGCGCTGCTTCTCGCCGGTCTTGACGACCACAACCTGGGCTCGCCAGGGGCTGGTGCTAGCTTCAATAATCCCCTCCTTCAGGAGCCGCTCCACCTCAGATTTAATAAAAACTCTGTCACCAGCGCTGTATCGCCTGCTTTTGGTGGCGATGGGCTTACAGTCGTAGGCGAGGTTAGCGAACAACCGGGGGGGGGGGTGACTTTAAGCGTGGAGAGGCTGCAAAAGGTGCGCGGCGGGCAATTTGAAAACTGCTGGTTGCAGACTGTGAGTGAGGGAAGGGGTCCACCGTACGCCATCGTGACACTCTTAAGGTGGCACTGAAAATCCAACCCCAGTAGAACGGCAGCGCAGAGATGGGGCAGGACAAGCAGTTTAAAGTTTCTGTACTCTGTGCCCCTCACCGAAAGGGTCACCACGCAGTAGCTGCCGACGTCCGCTGAATGGGACTTGGAGGCCATAGAGACCCGGTGGCGCGCTGGCAGGACCGGGAGAGAGTAACACCGCACCGTGTCGGGGTGGATAAAGCTCTCTCTGCTCCCACAGTCGAAAAGGCAGGTCGTGGCGCGGCCGTTTACCTTAATGTCCATCATGGACCTGGCTAGTTGGTGAGCTCTAGATTGGTCCAGTGTAACGGAGGCCAGCATAGGGTCAGGCGTGTCGCTGCAGTCATCAGGTGAGGCGGTGGGTGAGTCTAGGGCCCGTTGCAAAAATGGCGGCCGGAACGGATCACCCATGGTCGAAGGCGTCCAAGATGGTGTCCAAGATGGCGGCGCCCATGATCCACACGCGGCTGGAGGCGTACAAGATGGTGTCCAAGATGGCGGCGTCCAAGATGGCGGACCGCTCGGCCCACACGTGGCACTGCTGGAGTTTGGGGTAGGTTTAGCCTTGCAGACGCTGGCGTAGTGCCCTTTCTTCCCACAACCAGAGCAAGTAGCGTTTTTCGCCGGGCAGCGCGCTCTGGGGTGTTTGGCTTGGCCACAGAAGTAACACTTCGGGCCCCGGGACATCGCTGCAGAAGTTGGGCCGTTGGCGGGGTGTGACGGGGGTGGCGCGGCGCAGGGTGGCGGTCCTACCATGTCCCAGGATGGCGGCGCCCGCGCCATCCACAATGCGGCCGTGCGGTTAGGGGAGTAGGCGTCCATATTCCGGTGGGCCACGTCTAGCGAGAGTGCGAGGGCCGTGGCCTTCTTCAGGTCGAGTTCGCCCTGCTCCAACAGTCTCTGCTGGGTGTAGTTGGACCTGAGGCCCGCGACGAAGGCGTCCCGGGCAAGTTCCTCCGTGTACACCGCGGCCGACACCTCTTTACATTTGCAGGCCCGGCCGAGCACCTTCAGTGCCCGTAGGTATACCTCCATCGATTCCCCGGGTTGCTGTTTGCGGGACCCCAGGAGGTGTCTGGCGTAAACCTCATTTACCGGGCGTGCGTACTGTTCTTTAAGGAGGTCGCGAGCACCCTTGTAGGTCGACGCATCTTGGATGAGCGAATAAGCTTGGTGGTTCACCTTGGAGGCCAGAACCCTTAGTTTGTCACCATCGTTTTGAACAGTTTCGACGGAGGCTTCTAGGAAAAATTCAAAGCATCGCAGCCAGTGTGCGAACTTGGTAGATGAATCCGCCTCTTGAGGGTCTAGTTCCAGGTGTGCTGGTTTGAGGATTTGCTACATCGAAAAAAAGTTTAGCTAATAAAATTGATGCGCTATCAATTACTGAGAAAGACTGGAAGTTAAGAGAGTAACAAACAGGCTTTATTAGCTAAAGAATGAAGGCATGCCTCCAGTGGTCGACCGGTCCTGAATGCCTGGGGAACTGCAGAGCAGCCGCCTTTATACCAGGGCATATGGGTGGAGCCAGGGGCGGAGCCAGCTGAGGCATGCACAGACAGGTACAACAATGGGCAAGAGTGAACAACAGTGAAGTGAACAACAGTGAACAGTGAAGTGAACAACAGTGAACAACAGTGGTTTACCACAGAGAGAGACTGGGGAGCAGAGAGAGACTGGGGGGCAGAGAGAGACTGGGGGGGCAGAGAGAGACTGGGGGGCAGAGAGAGACTGGGGGGCAGAGAGAGACTGGGGGACAGAGAGAGACTGGGGGCAGAGAGAGACTGGGGGGCAGAGAGAGACTGGGGGGCAGAGAGAGACTGGGGGGCAGAGAGAGACTGGGGGCAGAGAGAGACTGGGGGCAGAGAGAGACTGGGGGCCAGAGAGAGACTGGGGGGCAGAGAGAGACTGGGGGGCAGAGAGAGACTGGGGGGCAGAGAGAGACTGGGGAGCAGAGAGAGACTGGGGAGCAGAGAGAGACTGGGGGGCAGAGAGAGACAGGGGGGCAGAGAGACTGGGGGGCAGAGAGACTGGGGGGCAGAGAGACTGGGGGGCAGAGAGACTGGGGCAGAGAGACTGGGGGGCAGAGAGACGGGGGGCAGAGAGACTGGGGGCAGAGAGACTGGGGGGCAGAGAGACTGGGGGGCAGAGAGACTGGGGGGCAGAGAGAGACTGGGGGGCAGAAAGAGACTGGGGGGCAGAGAGATACTGGGGGCAGAGAGAGACTGGGGTCAGAGAGAGACTGGGGGGCAGAGAGAGACTAGGGGGCAGAGAGAGACTGGGGTCAGAGAGAGACTGGGGGGCAGAGAGATACTGGGGGCAGAGAGAGACTGGGGTCAGAGAGAGACTGGGGGGCAGAGAGAGACTGGGGGGCAGAGAGAGACTGGGGGGCAGAGAGAGACTGGGGGGCAGAGAGAGACTGGGGGGCAGAGAGAGACTGGGGGCAGAGAGAGACTGGGAGGCAGAGAGAGACTGGGGGGCAGAGAGAGACTGGGGGACAGAGAGAGACAGGGGGGCAGAGAGAGACTGGGGGGCAGAGAGAGACTGGGGGGCAGAGAGAGACTGGGGAGAGAGAGAGACTGGGGGAGAGAGACTGGGGAGAGAGACTGGGGGAGAGAGAGAGACTGGGAGAGAGAGAGACACTAGGGGAGAGAGAGAGACTGGGGGAGAGAGGGAGGCTGGGGGAGAGAGAGACTGGGGGAGAGAGAGAGACTGGGGGAGAGAGAGAGACTGGGGGAGAGAGAGAGACTGGGGGAGAGAGAGAGACTGGGGAGAGAGAGAGACTGGGGAGAGAGAGAGACTGGGGGAGAGAGAGAGGCTGGGGAGAGAGACTGGGGAGAGAGACGGGGGAGAGAGAGAGAGAATGGGGGAGAGAGACTGGGGGAGAGAGAGAGACTGGGGAGAGAGAGAGACCGGGGAGAGAGAGGGACTAGGGAGAGAGAGAGACTAGGGAGAGAGAGAGACTGGGGGAGAGAGAGAGACTGGGGGAGAAAGAGAGACTGGGGGAGAAAGAGAGACTGGGGAGAGAGAGGGACTGGGGGTGAGAGAGAGACTGGGGGAGAGAGAGAGACTGGGGAGAGAGAGAGACTGGGGGAGAGAGAGAGACTGGGGAGAGAGAGAGACTGGGGAGAGAGAGAGACTGGGGAGAGAGAGAGACTGGGGGAGAGAGAGAGACTGGGGGAGAGAGACTGGGGGAGAGAGACGGGGGAGAGAGAGAGAGAATGGGGGAGAGAGACTGGGGGAGAGAGAGAGACTGGGGAGAGAGAGAGACCGGGGAGAGAGAGAGACTAGGGAGAGAGAGAGACTAGGGAGAGAGAGAGACTGGGGGAGAGAGAGAGACTGGGGGAAAGAGAGAGACTGGGGGAGAAAGAGAGACTGGGGGAGAGAGAGAGACTGGGGGAGAGAGAGAGACTGGGGGAGAGAGAGAGAGAGAGAGAGAGAGACTGGGGGAGAGATAGAGAGAGAGAGAGACTGGGAGTGTGACAATAAATCCCCAAAAGACCAAAGTCCTTGTGTTCCAGCAAAGATCCAGACATCAGGGACCCAAAATAAATTTCACACTAGGAACAACCAAAATTGAACAAACCACTAACTACACATACGTGGGCTTAAAAATCAGTTCTACGGGAAATTTCAAACTGGCTGTGAATGAACTGAAAAAGAAAGCAAGAAGGGCTTTCTATGCCATTAAAAAATCAATCCAAATAGAAATCCCAATTAGCATTTGGCTCAAAATTTTCAAATCATTAATTGAACCAATTGCACTCTATGGCAGTGAGGTGTGGGGACCGCTAACACAACAAGAATTTGCAAAATGGGACAAACACCCAATTGAGATCCTACATGCAGAATTCTGTAAAAGTATCCACCGGACTCAAAGGAAAACTGTAAACAATGCATGCAGGGCAGAACTAGGCCAATATCCATTAATAATCACTATCCAAAGAAGAGCCACCAAATTTTGGAAACACCTAGAAATGAGCAACCCCCAATGCTATCATTACAAAGCCCTGAAATGCCAAGAGAGGACAATAAAGAAGAATACCCTCAGTCAACTAGTCCTGGGACTCAGTGAAGTAACTATTAACACTACTAACAATAACCAGCCCCAGGACAGTGACAGCATAACACAAAGAATTCGACCCAACACAATCGTCGCTAAGCAAAAGGAAAAATATCTGTCATATTGGGCAGAAACAACAAAAACCCAAAGCAAACTCAATTGCTACTTGGCCCTAAACAGACAATACAACATGGCTGATTACCTGACCATGGTAAAGGATAGCAAACTGAGAAAAACCTTGACAATGTACTGACTTAGTGAACATAGCCTGGCGATCGAAAAAGGTAGACACAGGCAGACCCGGCTACCAAGAGAGGACAGGATATGCTCTCACTGCAGTCAGGGAGTGATAGAGACAGAGATGCACTTCCTCACAGCTTGTAGAAAATATCAGGGCATAAGGGAGAATTTCTACCCAAAATTCACAAAAATATGCCTGGAATTCAGAAATTTGAAGGACGACCAAAAACTCCCATACCTACTAGGGGAAGAGAGAAATTGTGTAACACTAGCGGCACACTATGTTACAGCTTGCCATAAACAGAGGGACAACCACTAAATATAAGAAAAGAGTATTTATAAATTATATGAAAGTATATTTATACACTCAGGGATCTATCTGTTTATACACTGTATGGATAGATCTGTATTTTTGTGTACAAACATGAATGTTTTTCGATGCTTTGGCAACATAAGATGTAACTTGTCATGCCAATAAAGCGATTTGAATTGAATTGAATTGAATTGAAGTGAGAGAGAGGG